>NW_028288821.1:3030303-3333333 GCF_059628265.1 Tinamus guttatus
ACCAGCGTGCTCAGCCCACCTGCTCCTCGCCAGCCTGATCCAGCAGGTAGAGGAGTCCCAGCTCCCTGGCCCATTTTAAAGGCCAGGTCCCAATCAGGGTTTAAAGGGCCAGGAGCGCCTTGCTTCCCTGGGGAAGGCCTGACTAGGAGCCTTGGGGGATGCTCATGCCAGGCCACCAGCTTCATCCAGAGCTGTGCCAGCTCTCCCATGGCTTGGGAAGGGCTAATGTTGGAGGAGTGTGAGAGCCCCTGGGCATGGGCAGGATAGGGGACTTGTCCCTTCTCCTCTTCCTCCTCCTTATCCCTGTCCCTGGAAGGGCACAGGGTGACAGAGCACAGTGGGGAGGGAGCCCAGCTGGGCCAGCTGCAGGGTACCCAATTCAAGGGTCTTTCTGCCACCGCCACAAGAGGCTGAGAGAGGGATTGCCAGGATGGTGCCTGCTGCCTCCTTGGTGGAGCAGGTCCAATTGGAGCTGGCTATGGGGATGCAGGGGGTGTGCTGGTGCTGGGCTTGGCCCATGTGTTGCCCAGCCTCCCCGACGCAGGGGGCATGTTGGGCGGGCACAGTGCCAACGGCCGCAGCACTTGGTGAGGGCGGTGCGGTGCTTAATGGCCTGTGGATGCACATGACAGGGCCAGGGCACGGAGCCATGAAGCCCAGCTGGGCAGCCTGGGTTACTCATTTGGGGAAGGGCGGCCAGGGCAGCGAGGCTGCAGATCCCAGTGAAACATGAGGACATGCCAACATCCAGGGCATGCGGGGCACATCCTGCAGCCGGCGATCGCCAGGCGGCACTGCCCAGCTCCTGGTACACGGCGCAGCCCCACGCTAGCTCCACCGGAGCTGCTGGGGTGCAGGACTGGTCCCCGTGCTTGGCCTAGGGGCTGTTTCGTGGCCAGAGTTGGTTGCCAAGCCGAGTGTCCTGGGCAAGCATGGAGAAGCCGGGACGTCTCAGGGAAGATGCCCCAGCCAGAGCCATGTGGGACGTTCCCGCAGACGCCGGGGCCTGTACTGCGCCTGCCAGGCCCGCGGGGCAGCCCGAGAGGCTCTCCTGGCGGACGGGAGCTTTCCCAGCTCCGCTCTTTAGGCTGGGAAGGAGATGAGTAAGAGCACTGGGCCGCAGGCAGGAAGGGGTGGAGCAGGACTCCTGGGCCCTACACTCGCCTGGCCTGGAGCAACCGTCCTCCTCCTCACTGCTGCTTCCTTCCTCTGCCTCCCTTGCCCCGAAGGCTCCCGTGGGATCGGCGCAGCCGCCGCCACCACTGCCAAGGGCTCTGGAGCAGACAGAGCAGGCAGCAGCTTCAGTGGGTGAAAGTCACATGCCCCGGAGCACCCGTCTGCCCTGCAAGTGCTGGCAAAGGGGCAGATGTGCCAGAGGACCCCTGCAGCCCCCCCTGTCCTGCGCTGTGGCGCAGCGGGAAGCTGGGAGGCCGCTTTGCTGCTGCCAGCCTGGGGCCACCGCTTGGTCCCTCGGGGTGACAGAGCAGGAGAGCCGGTGGGGGCTGGTGCGGGGGCAGGCCAGACGGGAAGCAGGAGCACGCGCTCACCTTGGGGCTCGTGCTCATTGCGACGGGGCTGGGGGGACAAGCCGGGGGGCTCCCGCTGCTCTTTTATCACCCGACTGAGCCCCTGCCAACAGAGACGGCTCAAAGGAGGAGGCACCGCTCGCAGCCCGCGGCGCTGCTGGCACCCCGCTCCCGGCACCCCGCGCTCGGCTGCTCGTCCCCCCCTCCCCGTTCACGCCGCGCGTGTTGCCACGGCCGCTCGTGGGGGCCCCCGGGGGCCGGGCGGCGCCGATCGCGACGGTGCCCCAGTCGGGCCGGGCCGTGCCGTGCCGGGCCGGGCGGAGCGGGGCCGCCCCCCCGCCCCGCGCCTCATTGGCCGCGCCGGGGCGGCCCCCGGTGCCTGGGCGCTCCGCCCCGCTCCGCCGCGCCGGCCCGGCCCGGGGGGCGGCCTTTCCTGCGGCGGCGATGGGCCGGTAGCGGCCATGGAGCGGGCCGAGGGCCGGCCCGGCGCCGTGCAGTACGTGCATGTGCAGCTGCAGGGCGGCGCGCCCTGGGGGCTTCACGCTGCGCGGGGGGCTGGGAGCACGGCGAGCCCCTCATCGTCTCCAAGGTAGGGGCAGCCTGCAGGGGGCGCCCCCGCCGCCCCCCCGCGGGGCGCCCGCCGCACTCTTTGTTCGGCGGCTGCCGCGGCGGGGGGGGCGTCGCGACGGGATCCCCCCTCGCATGGGGGGCAGCGGGGCCGGTCCCTGCTGAGGGTCCCGGGATGGGGGCGACGGGCCGGCTCCCCGCGTCGAGACAGTCCCGCGTTGGGGACATCGGGACGGGACCCTGTTGGGGGTCCCGGGATGGGGGGCTGCAGCGCCGGCTCCCCTTTCCCGTCGGGACAGTCCCGGGATGGGGGCACCGGGCTGGCCCCTCTTGAGGCTGCCCAGATGGGGGACATCGGAGCCAGCTCTCCCCCCATCCAGACAGTCCCGGGATGGGGGCATCCGGCCGGCCCCTCGCAGGGGCCCTCGGCGTGGGGGCGGGGGGGCATCGGCACCGGCCTCCCGCGGTTCTCACTTCCTTCCTGGGATGGAGGCTCAGCCGGGGCACAGAGGGTTATGCTGTTTTGGAGGCTGGGCTTGCTTGGGACCCCGGTGCCACCCTCGCCCCGTTGGCACATGGGACCTGGGGCGGGTGATGTGGTCCGTCCATCCCGTGGTGCCCCAGCCCTGCCTGAGACCTGGAGGCTCCTGCAGCGAGAGGCCGGTGCTGCCTGACCTGCGTCCTGGGTGTCCGGACATGGGTCCCCGCTCCCTCCTGCACTGGGGGGTCTGCAGCGACTCCCCCTCCCTGCTCTCGGGCAGCGGGGCAGTGTGACGGTTCACTCTGTCTCTGCCCCCTGCATTGGGGGCTGGAGGCTGCTGCGGGGCTTGAGGTGCCTCCGGAAGCCCCCTGGAGCCGGCGCCGCTTGGCGGCTCTGCAGACTGTCCGACCCCTGGTGCTGAGGACGGTGCCTGGGCTCAGGGCAAGCGGGACTTGGGGTCTCCATGGTGAGACTGCCCTGGCTTTGCCGGCCACCCCGCTGCGGGCGCCACTAGGGTGGGGAGCAGCTTCGCTGCCGTGTCCTGTGCTGGGGAGGCACCGCGAGGCGGCCGTGGGCGAGGGGCCGGTCTCGCCCCAAGTCACGGGGCGGATGCAGGGCAAAGGGGGGAGCAGCGGAGCGCAGGGGACAGCCCGGCCCGTCAGCAGGAGGAAACTCCTGCGGCACATCCGTTGGGCGGCCCCCTGGCCTGGCGCGGGACGGGGAGGGGGGCAGCCCGCTGGCCAGCGCCTGCGTCCCGACGTGTCCCAGGCTCGGCCGGATCCGGTTGGGCTCGGGTGCGGTGCCGGCAGAAGGGAGGAGCGGGCCGGGACGCCTGGGTCCTTTCTGTTGCGGGTCCTTGGCTGCCTGCCCACCCTGGGTGGGGAGGTGGGGGGGAGGCAACTTGGTGGGATGAAAAGTGGCTGCGCCCTGGGGTGTCACCGCCAGCTCCTCAGGACCGGGTGCTGTGCCCCAGCTATGGGGCGGTCAGTGCCTGTGCTGCCCGTTGAGCGTGGGGCGCCCGGGGGCAGCTTGCCCGCCCTGGCCGCTTGAGGAAGGGGTCCCGGGCCAGTGCTGAGGCAGCTGCGGTGCCGGGGGCCGTGCAGGAGGGCCCGGGCGCGCTTCCCCCCGCTAGCCTCGAGCGGCCGGGCACTAGCCCTCCCCCTGCAGCGGGGCGGCTCTTGCGGATGCCGGGGGGCGTCAGGCCGGGGGGTGCCGGGGCCGCCGCGTGGGCCGCCGCAGACAAAGGGGGCTTGTTGGAGCGCTCGACGCGGCCAGGGGAGCAGCCCCGGGACGCCGGCACCCCCCGGCGCAGCGCATGCTGCTGCTGTGGGGAGGGGGCAGCGCCTGCCTGGGCCCCACGCCGGAAAGAGCGGGGGTGTGTGTGTGGGGGGGGGCACGTCCCCATCCTGCTCCGGCTTCCGATGCCGCTTTGGCTGGGAGCCCTCGCTCCGAACGGAGCCCTGTGGTGGGGCAGGCACGGGGGGCTGGTGCCCCGGCGTGGCCCCCAGCCATGGCATGGTGTGGGGCGGGGGGCTCTGCAGGGCAGGCACGGCTTGAGCACTGCCATAGCAGATTCCCTCCATCCAAGCAAAGCCCCTGAGCAGGCACGTAGCTGTACTGGCCTGCCGATGCCGCCCAACCCGCGGCCGGTGCCTGCAGTGCCCGCTGGCAGCGTGGCAGGGCTGCTGCCGCCCCGCTCCCTTCATGGCCTCCGCCCGGCCCTTGGCGGTGCCGGGAGGTGCCAGGCAAGGACAGAGCGCAGTAGCTGAGGCTGCTTCCAGTCCCCCTGTGGCTCCCCCCAAGCCTTGGCAGGATTGCGAGTGGCTTGGCCAGCTGCCTGCGGGGGTCCTGTGGAATGGGCTCTGGCAGTGCCACCATTAGTGCCCAGGGTGAACACGGAGGGGCAGCGTCTGGGGAAATGCCCCCAAGCAGGGCTGGCCAGGCGAGGCCCAGCAGGCGGCGAGGCTCGACTGCCAGCGCTGAGTTCATCGGCGGCGAAGGCAGAACAAGGAGCTGTTTGTGCCAGATTTAGTTCCTGGCCGGAGATGCCAGCTCTGCGCCCTGCCCGCCTGTCGCGCGCACACAGCGGCCCCGTGCAGCTCCGGTCCTGGCGGCGCCCGTCACCCAGTGACTCGGCCCCTGTGCTGCCCAGGCAGGCCAGGGTGGGTGCTTGCCTGTGCCAGGCACTGCCTGGATCCTGGGCATAGAATCACAGAATCACAGAATCGTTTAGGTTGGAAGGGACCTCGAGAGATCATCTAGTCCTACCCCCCTGCACACGCAGGGTCACAAGATCGCATCCAAGTGGGCATGGAAATGGGGGGCGAAGCTGTGGTCTGCCCTGCCCAATGCTGGTGCCTGGGACTGGGAGATGCAGCCACCGCGGGGAGGTCGGTGGGTCAGCGATGTGGCAGCAGGTAGCGGGCAGCGTCCGGGCTACTGCCCTGCACCTCCTGCCTGGATGCCCCACAATGCTCTTCCAGATGCCGCGGGGTGTCCGTCCCCCACCGTGCTGCTGCATCCCAGAGCTGGGAACAGTGCCGGGGGGCACGTGCAGGGTGGACAGGCTGCTCGGCAGCCACAGCTGCCCCTGGCCACGGGGGCCTGGCAGCCGCCCAGGCGCGGGCTGCGGCGACAGGGCCGCGGGCGCTGCGGGCAGAGCTCGTTCCTCCGCTGGGCCGCGGGCGCCGGGACAGGCTGGGGGAACCACATGCATGAGGAATGCAGGAGAGCTGGCGCAGGGCCCTGCCGGTTTGCATGTCCCCCTCGGGGTGGCTTTAGGATGCAGCCGAGTCCGGGCACTGCAGCTGGGCAGGGCATGGAGCGGGGTCCGCGGGCTCTGCCTCCCGTGGCTGCTCGTGCCGGGGGCTGCTGCGGCAGGGCAAGCCCCGGGGGGTGACGGGCAGCTGTACCCGGCCAGGGCTGCCACATGCATGGGTGTTCACGGAGGCGGTGAGTCTGGGGCTAAGAGCAGGGCCCGTGGCCCCAGGATGAGGCTGGGATGGGTGGCAGGGACACTGTGAGTTGCTGGACTTGTCACAGGGATGCCCGATCCAGCCTTTTGCCCTGCCCACTGGCTCGGTGGAGTAGGCAGATGGCCTGGGACTGCATCCCGGGCCAACTATGCCCTGCAGGGAGCTCAGCTCGGCCTGCCCCTACGCTCTACTCTGCTTTGGGGGATGAGGCAGTGCCCTGGGCATCCCCTCACTGCTCCAGGGGCATGAGGGGCTTGGAGCAAGTGCAGATTGCTCTGCTGCCCCGCGCCTGCTGCCGGCGCTTGGGCCCCTGCTGCTGGAGCTGGCAACATGCAGAGGCTGGAGCTTGCCCAGCTCCATGCTGCCTGTTGTGTCACCCGCTCTGCCTTAGCACCCCGCAGCCTGGCAGCAAGTTGTGGGGTGCAAGGGGTTGGGCACGGGGATTCCCAGCACCTCCGAAACGGCGTGTGTGGTGGAAAAGCGCGTGCCAAGCCCCAGGAACAGGCTGCCCGCCCTCCCTCCTGCCCGCCCGCCCGCCCTCCCTCGGGCGGCCGCTGTGCCAGAGCTGCCACAGCTGCACCTACCTGCAGCCTCCGCCAGCTGTGGATGGCCCCGCACGTGACCCAGTGGCACCCCGGGGGCTGAAAGACCCCGCGCCCTGAGATACCTGCGTGCCCGGGCTCGGCCGGCTGGCTGTGTCACCGGGGAGGCCGGCGGTGGCGAGCAGGGGGCTCAGCGTGCCGGCCGGGACTGGCATCGGCGCCGCACAAAGGGCCCTTGTGCTGCCCGCGCTTGCGGGGGAATCTGCTGGGAAGGGACATTTTTCTTCTTCCCCCGATGCCCTTTATTTGCTCAGAAATTCATGTGACCGGGCAGGCGGGGGGAGCCTGGCTGGCCGCTCGGCGCGGCAGATCCGCCAGGCTCTTTGCGGCAGCGCCTCGGAGAGAGGGGCCCCGTTTGTGGACCCCTGCGCTGTGGGAGAGGGGTGAGCCTTGGGCACAGGCGAGTGTGGTGGGAGGGATGTTTCCAAATGGGGGTGTCCCGGATGCCCCCGCGATGCCCATCTGTGTCCCCCAGGTGGAGGATGGCGGGAAGGCAGCCCTGTCCCGCAAGCTGCAACCGGGCGACGAGCTGGTGAACATCAGCGGGACGCCGCTCTACGGCTCGCGCCAGGAGGCCCTCATCCTCATCAAGGGCTCCTACCGCACCCTCAAGATGATCGTCCGCAGGTCAGCAGGGCTGCGGGCGGCTGCTGGGGGGACGTTGCCCTCCATGCATGAGTAACTGGCATCGGGCGCTGACAGGGAGCGCGGGTCCCGGCTGGTGTTGGGGAGCGCAGGGGCTGTTTACAACCGGGTCCCCTTCTACCCAGCGGGGACACGGGGAAGCCGCAGCACCCCGTGGACTGTGGCACTCGACCGCTGTGCCCTGGGCTTGGGCAGGAGGTTGGTACAGGTGCCCCAAGGCCCAGAGCGGTGTCGGTGTCAGGAGGCAGAGCCGCAGGCTCCCGTCCCTCTTGCGACGCCTGGGCGTTAGCTCTGGGCTCGCTCGCTCCTCTCCCTTCCTGCCGCCTCCCGGCGCCCGCCCCTGCGCCGGCCGCCCGGGGAAGGAAGGGGAGGCTGGGCTGCCCCCCCCGCCACCATCCAGCTGCCGGATTCACTCCCGCGGCCGCCGCGGAGCCGGTCGCCGGCTCCCACGCCCGGGTGGCCGCTCGCGGGGCACGGGGAGGCCGCCGCGGCTGAGGGTGGCGGAGGGGGCCGCCGGGTCGTGCCGCTGGGGGCTGGCAGGATTCGGCCTCATCCATGGTGAGTTTGGGGACCCCAGGGCAGGGAGGGACCCCCGCATCACTAGGGCCCTCTGCTCCCTGCTCTGCTAAGCTGTGTCCTTTACCTGCAACAGGCGCTCACGGAGTTCTTGTCCTGCCCCTCAGGGACATGGCATCTCCTCCCTGTCATCCCCCGGGCCTGCTTAGGGGATACCAAGGCTAGGGATGGTGCCATGGTGCCCAGTCCTTGGCGGGGGTGGCATTTGCCTGTGTGTTTGGGCAGTGCTGGACGCAGCAGCCTGGGTGCGTGAGGGAACGGGGGTCCCACGCGCCCTGGGGCGGCAGGGCACCGGCAGTGGCCTCCCTGCCCCGCGTTGCTGCAGGTGCCACGGCCTCCAGGCGTGAGCCCGTGGGCAGAGGGAGCTCCATGGGTGGGTGTCCTGGTCCCTTGCCTCCATACACACCAAAGGCACCCCTGAATGTCCCCGCTGAGTGCTGGGTGGAGCTTGTGGTGGGGACATGGAGGTGTCCCCAAGGTGCCTTTGGAGGGCACTGCCCTCTCTCTTCTCCTCTTGAGGCCAAGGTGTGGCCTGGGGGAATGGCAGGGGCACGAGGTGCTGGGAGAGGGGAACGGGAAGTCCTGCAAGGCGCCGGGCACTTCATGCTGTGCTGGAGACCAGCCCTGCAGGGTGGGAGTGCTGCCCGCTTGCCGCGTGGTGCCACACTTCTGGGTGCAAAAAGCCATGGTGGCCCAGGGCTCCAGCAGCTGAGGCCCTGGGGGGCTCGAGGTTGTGCAGGGCTGCAGGAGAAGCAAGTGGAGGTAGTGGCCACCAGGGCTCCTTGTATGGCCCGGCACACCGTGCCCCATGGCCATCTGCCCGCTGGGTCATTGCCCAGGCTAGTTGTGTCCCAGGGGCCTGCTTCAGGACTATGTTTAGCTTGGTCCCTTGTTGAAGCTGGCACTGAGGACGCTTTAGGAAGAGACTCAGCCTCCCCTTCCCACGGTTCCCACGGCGCCCGGGCAGTGCTGGGCCGTCCCCTTGCCCGAGCTGGAAGATGCCGGGTGGCCGGGCAGGCAGGGGAGCGGGGCGGCTGCTGGAGCGGTGACTGCTCCCACCTTCCCCAGAGCCAGGCGTGCTTGGAGCCGGACCCTCCTTCCCTGCCATCCCCCCTCGGGGGGGTGCTGGCCTGGGGGGACAGGAAGCCCTGTAGGAAGTGACTTCAGCCCCGGTTCCTCGGCCTGGCTTCCTCCCCATTCTTGTCCTCTCCCGTTGTTGCTCTTGGCAGGAGGAACGTGCCCGTTCTCCGGCCCCATTCCTGGCACATGGCCAAGCTCTCCGAGCTCCATCCCGACGCCACTGCCATGCACTGCCCTGCCGACACCTTCAGCCTCTCCTGGCCCTCGGGGTGTGATGTCAGGTGAGCCCGTGGGGCGGCCGTGGGACGCGGGAACGGGGGAGGACAAGGGGTCTTGAGCCGCTGCAGCACGGTGGGGTGGGGAGCCCGGGGCACTCAGTCTCCCTCTCCCAGCTCCAGAGCCTTTATGGCCTGGAGATGCAGGAGCGGTGGGGCCCAGGCCCTGGGTCGCTTGTGGATGCCCCTCTGCACCCTGTCCCCCTGGTATCGGCTCCTGGGCTCGCCGTTCCCCACAGGAAGGGGTGGTGGCAGACACAGGAGCCAGGGAGAGGCTGATGAATCCCAGCGCTCCCGCTGTCCGGAGCCGGGCAGCCCCTGGGCCAGGGCAGGCTGGCAGACAGAGCCACGCGTGTCCCCAGTGTCCTGCGTGCGCAGCGGTGGCAGCAGTGCCCACCCGGCCTGTTGTGGGAGCTGGGCGGAGGGCCGGGGCGCTGCGGGCACCGCTGACGCCGGCGCCCCGCGGCCGCAGCGAGCTGTCGCTGCAGTGGAACCCGCTGTCCCGGCACTGCAGCACGGACAAGAGCAGCTCCATTGGGAGCATGGAGAGCCTGGACCAGCCCAGCCAGGCCTACTACGAAGGGAACCCCTCGCCTGTCGACCAGGGCCTGTACCACAACAAGCGCGACTCGGCCTACAGCTCCTTCTCTGCCAGCTCCAACACCTCCGACTGCGCTCTCTCCCTCCGTCCCGAGGAGACGTCCTCCACCGACTCCATCCTCCAGGGCCTGGCCCCCTGCAAGCACCCGGACGGGCGCTACCTGCAGACGGGCGCCGACGGCGCCGAGTCGCCGGGCCACGCGGGCCGCCACGCCGAGCCGTGCCCGCGCGACGGCAGCCCCGCGGGCTCCTGGCGAGCGCCCGCACCGCCCCAGCCACCCGTGAGGAGAGACAGCCTGCGGGCGGCCCCGGCTGGCAGCGTGGAGCGGCGCCGCGCCTCCGTGCCCGCCGACTCCCTGCAGAACAAGTGCAGGTGGATCTCCGACACCTTCCTGTGCCAGCGCGACAAGGACCTGGAGGGCCCCTGCGGGCAGACGCCCGGGGCCTGTCCCGGGCAGGCGAAGGAGCGTCTCTCCTCTGAGCAGTATTACATGCTGAGCTCCCACCCGGAGCGGTGCCTGGCCAGCCCTGAGCAGCTCCTGGCGGAGAACGTGGAGCACACGCGTGGGGACGGGCCCTACGAGGACGGCGGCGGGCGCCCGATGCCCGACACTGGGCCGGAGATGGTGGGTGGCAGCCCGGCGCGGGCTCCGCTGAGCTGCCCCGCGCCGCACCGGCACAGCGCCCCCGAGCAGCTGCTGGCCTCCCAGCTGCGCTGCCTGCGCGTGGCGGCGGGCGGCAGCGGCCGGGCCTCGCCGGCCTCGCCAGCCCACGACGGCCACCGCTGGACACTGTCCCCGCTGCACACGGAGCACCGGCTGGAGGGCGGCCGCGCACCCGGCGCTGGGGAAGCATCAGCCTCTGAGGCGCCCAGGGACCCCCCGCGCTGCCAGGAGATGTACCACCGCCTGCCGCCCTGCCACTGCTGCCCGGAGCCGCCGCGAGCCTGCGGGCACGGCGGAGAGCCGCCCGCCGCCGGCCTGACCCCGGCTCACAGCATGGAGGCGCTGGTGGATGAGGAGGGCAAGGAGGGCCGGGCAGGGGGCCGGCGGGCGGGCGCCCCGCAGCACCGCTCGGCGCAGCTGCGGCGCCGCAGCGACCGCTTCGCCACCAACCTGCGCAACGAGATCCAGCGCCGCAAAGCCCAGCTGCAGAAGAGCAGGGGCTCCGCGGCGCTGCTGCGCGGCGAGGAGCCCGTGGAGGAGGCGGATGAGGCCGCTGAGCCCAGCGGCATGGAGGGGCCGCGGGCCCGCGCGGAGTGCCCGAGCCCTGCACCAAGCGAGGATGGCCGGCGGCCTGCCTGCATGGGCGAGCGGGATGCCGCCACCCCCGAGCCGGCGCCTGTCCCACAGGCGCCACCGTCCCCCAAGTGCGAGCGGCAACAGGCGGCGCCGGTGGGCAGAGGTCGCTGGCGCTGGTCTCCCGAGCGCAAGCTGCAGCCACAGCGCTCCCCGAGCCCCCGGGAGCCGGAGGCCTACGACAAGGGCCAGGAGGCAGCGGCGTCCCCGCTGCGGGCTGGTGACGAGGCTGTCCTGTTGCCCTTCGCCGACCGGCGCCGCTTCTTCGAGGAGAGCAGCCGGCCCCTGCCCGCTCGGCATGTCAAGCCCGGCGTGTACCGGCCCAAGGCGGCTGAGCCCGACGCCTTCCAGCCAGTGGGCACCGAGTGCCGCGACCCCCGGCGCCTCTCCCTCGACCAGCCGTACGGGCCACCCTCGCCCGCTCGCCCCGGCTCTGCTGGCCCTTACGCCGAGTGCTGTCGGGAGCAGTCCACCTACTACAAGCCGCTGGCGCGGCGCGGGGACTTCGAGTACCTGCGGGCCTTCCCGTACACCTACGGGAGTGCGGGCGCTGTGCTCCGTGAGCCCTGCCGCTACTGCTCCGGGGAGCTGTGCCCCTCGCTGCTGCCCCACAGCCACGGCTACCGCTGCCCGCCACCGCCCTGGGCCCGCTACTCCGACTGCTACTGCCCGGCCCCCCACGCCGTGCGGGAGGAGAGCGACGCGTGGTCAGCCCGGAAAGCCTTCCCGCCGGTGAGTGAGCGCCTTGCACGCTCCCACATCGCCCTGGCACAGCCGCATGCTCCAGGCCCTCCCCTTGGCATCCCTTAGTTCCCTCGGTGGGACCCATGGTGCTGGGAGACGTG
The DNA here is from genome assembly GCF_059628265.1 of Tinamus guttatus. Lineage (NCBI taxonomy): Eukaryota > Metazoa > Chordata > Aves > Tinamiformes > Tinamidae > Tinamus > Tinamus guttatus. The sequence continues at coordinate 3,041,774 of NW_028288821.1, forward strand.
GTTCCCGCTGCATCCCTGGCGCTCTCTTTGGATGCATGGCAGTGCTGCAATGCCCGCGCCGGCGCTCTCCTTCTGTCCCAGCCGGGGGAGGTGTCCGGGCGCCAGAGGGAGGGCTGATCCCGCCATTCACACTCCGTCTGGTTCCCCCGCCTAGGAATTTCCTCTGGACGAGTGGGAACCGCCGGCGATAAACAGGAAAACCAGCCAGTCCGTGAGGTGAGGGGGAGCGCAGGGGGGCGCGCGTGCCGCTCGGCAGGAAACCTGCTGGGGCGGCCACCGCGAGGAGAGCGGTGCGGAACGGCTGGCTCCGCACGCCGGCTGCCCCGGAGTCCTGCGCCCGGGCAGTCGCAGGCGGGTGTACGTGGAGCATCAGCGTTGCGGCGTGCTTGGCACGCACACCTGCATGCTGGCACCCATGTGGGGAGGCTCGGTGCCCACCCTGGGGCGAGTGGGAGCCTGGGGCTGCCTGGGGTGTGTGTGGAGATGCTCCCTGGGGAGTGACGGCCTTGGGGCGCGGGTGTCCTTTGCCTCCGCAGCGAGCTCTCCCGCTACAAAACGGGCTTCCCGCGCTACGGCCCCTTCCGCCCCTGCTTTGAGGATGCCGAGCAGGAGTGGCTGCCGTGCTACCGGACCACGTCCACGCACGACCTGTCGTGGGATGGCGACCGGCCCGCCCGCTCCCCTGAGAGCCCCCCGGAGCCCCTGCAGCGCCCGCTGCGTGGCAGGGCCTTCTCCGAGAGCCACCTCAACGTACAGCCCCCCAGCCCGCGGGGCAGGGACCGCAGGGAGCTTCCCCGTGCCAAGCCGGAGCCTGCCGGCCCCCCCAAAAAGAAGGGCCCACCGCCCCCACGGCCTCCGCCCCCCAACTGGAGAAGTATAGGCCGCGCCGGCCGTCCCACCACCAGCCCTTCCCAGCGGATGGCCCGCGGTCTGGCTCGGTGGCGGCGCTGGAGCAGCCGCGGGCGCCGTCGCGCAGCATTGCCGAGGTGGTGCGGGAGCGCTCACGGAGCCTCCCCGTGGAGCAGGCACATCCCCGCGGGCACGGCGCCGCCACCGTGGATGCCTGGTCCCCGCCGGAGCGCCCCGGTGCCCGCCCCTGCGGTCCCAGCACTCTCCGGAGGACGCCGGAGCCTGACGCCGGCACCGCCGACCTTTGCAGGCAAGTTGCGCCTCCTCGGTGAATGGTGGGATGGAGACCTCGTGGTGCCGGGAATGTTTTGCATCCCTGCAGGGCGTTGGAGCGGGTGCTGGGGGCTCTCCTCATCCTGCTTTGGCGCCGCAGGCTTCAGGGGAGAGCAGTTCTTGGACTGGGTACTCCTGGCCCAGCAACACTCCCCTGTCCATGTCCTGCCCTATGGGACAGACTGGGTGTCTGGGTGCAGGGAGGGTTTTGGGGGTCCGTTTTACAGGTGGAGTTTTCCTCATTTGCTGGGTGTTTGAATCTGTGCTCCTGCACCCATGTGTGCTTTTTTGAGAGCGGAATTTCCCCCAGTCCCCTCTCTACACTGCTGGGTCCAGGGTGCTGTTGCCCCAGGTGCTGGCACCCCTGACCCCTGGGCTTGGGCCTGCAGGTTGGATGAGGCTGATGAGGAGCGGGTGAAGGTGAGACCCCCTTGGGAAAAGGAAGAGCAGCCCCAAAGGGTCGGTCGGAGCCAGGACCAGGGCTGGGCCAGCTCCTGCAGTGCTGGTGAGTGCTCCCTGCCTGCGCCCAGGGCCGCACTGCCGAGGGCCACCCCTCATGCCGGGCCCGTCTCCTCTCCCCATAGCCACTGAGGAGCCGGAGGGGAGCGCGGAGGCGCTGGAGGGAGCCGGCCGCCGGGCGAGCGTGCCGAGCCGGCCCCAGCCGCGCCGCATGAACTCGGAGGAGCTCATGTGGGACGTGGCAGGCAGGGACCGCTCACTCGCCAGCATCCTCGTGCCACCGGCTGCCCTGGTCACCGCCGCCGAGCTCATGGGCGAGCTGCTGGCCGGCGGCGAGCGGCAGGCCTGGAAGGAGCGTTTCCAGCAGGACTGGCGCCTGGAGGCCATGGCACAGGACAGGTAGGGCTGGCGGGGCACCGGGGCCCGTGAGCAGGCAGAGCGGCAGTGGCTGTAGCGGGCAGAGCCCTGGGCCCTGCCCCAGCGCCCCAGCGAGCTGCTCTCCTCGCAGGGAGGGCTTCGAGCCCATCTCGCCGCCCCCTGCCAGCCCCACCTCCTACTCAGCCTACTACAACACGTCGGCGGGCAAAGCCGAGCTGCTCAACAAAATGAAGGAGCTGCCGGAGGTGGCGGAGGGGAGCTCGGAGGATGACGAGGTGGATCACGAGCTCGTGGAGAAGAAGGTAAAGCGGGCGCTTGCTCGGGACGCAGGGTGAGACCTGGGGAGTGGAGCGCCGGCTGCCCTCGCTCCTCTGTGCCTGCTGAGCAGGGGGGGTGGTTCGGCCCCATGCCAGCTTAGAGCCCTGGGGCATCCCGGTCTCCTTGCTCCCTGCCCCTTCCCGCTGTGGGGATGGAGCCCAGGCGCCCAGGGCTCCCTGACCCCTTTTGCCGGTGCAGATGCAGCTGATCGAGAGCCTGAGCCGGAAGCTGTCGGTGCTGCAGGAGGCGCAGCGGGGGCTGCAGGAGGACATCAGCGCCAACGGGGCGCTGGGGGAGGACGTGGCAGCCCGTCTGCAGGCCCTCTGCACGCCCAGCGAGTTCGACAAGTACCGCCTCTTCGTGGGCGACCTGGACAAGGTGGTGAACCTGCTGCTCTCCCTCTCGGGGCGCCTGGCCCGCGTGGAGAACGCGCTCAACAGCCTGGGGCCGCACACCTCCGCCGAGGACAAGGTGAGGATGCACCGGCCAGGGGACGGCCGGGTGGGCACCGGGGCGGCCTGCGGTGCTGGGGCCGGTGCCAGGTCCTCAACGTTGCCCATCGCCCAGGTGGCCCTGCGGGAGAAGAAGCGGCAGCTGGCAGCGCAGCTGGAGGACGCCAAGGAGCTGAAGGAGCACGTGGGGCGGCGGGAGAAGGTGGTGGGCGCCATGGTGGCGCGCTACCTGCGCGATGAGCACCTCCAGGACTACCAGCACTTTGTCAAGATGAAGTCAGCCCTCATCACCGAGCAGAGGGAGCTGGAGGAGAAGATCAAGCTGGGCCAGGAGCAGCTCCGCTGCCTCCAGGAGAGTCTAGGCCAGGCCCCTGTAGGCTGTTAGCCCCCATGCCAGGCTGCCTGGCCTCCCCTTGCCGGGGCAGTGCAAGCTCGTCTCTGCTCGCGAGCGCGCTCCAAGCTCGCCAGCGCCTTGAGGCGGTGACGGGAGCCTCTCTGTCCCCAAGAGGAGGGTGGTGGCAGAGCCAGAGGGTTCCTGGGACCCACGTGGCGGAGAGACGCTTGCAGCTCCCTGCCGCCCGCATGGAGAGACACACTACCAAAGCAGACCCAGCCCCACGCTGGCTCTCCCTGTCTGTCCATCCCCTGCAAATTATTTATTTTTCTACTTCAGCAAGCAGGGGAAGGGGCACCAGGACTTAACCCTGGCTGTGGGCACCAGCAGGGGAGGGGACTTGGTGCCACCCTGCAGCCCTGCGCAAGGAGCAGCTGTTGCCCCAGGGCCCACATGCCGCAGGGATGGACCCTCCACACTGGGTTTGCCTCTATGTGCCCTGGCTGCATCCCCCTCCTTTTCCTGGATGCCAGTGCTCACCTCAGGGCTGGCGCTGCACCATGTGCCTTAAACCCCAGAGATGCCTCAGGGTGTCACCAAGCAGCTCCCGCAAGGGTTAAACCTTCCCCTCTTTCTCCGTCCAGTCAGTCTGTCCAGCTCCAGCTCTGTCCATCTGCCGAGCCGGAGCCAGAGGAATGTGCTGGGGACCTGCCCCAGCCCCTCGGCCCCCAGCATCCTCTTCCTCCCCATTGTGTCTGAGACAATGGCCCTGGCGCGGGGGCACTTAACCCACTCCCCTCCGGCCCTGCGGCGGGCACGGCGCCCTGTGCGGGGCTGCACGCGGGGCACTGCGCGCCCGGGGCCATCCCCTGCGGGGAGGGATGCGCAGGGGCACCACGCAGCGCCGCGGCGTGGGACTGTGTGCCCAGAGCAAACTCCCCTGCAGACACCAAAGAGGGCTCATGCCCCCCCAGCCCGACTCTCCCTGTGTCCCTGCCTGCCCTGGCATCCAAAAATAGCACTTAAACCTCAGCCTGGGTCCTAGCTTCTGCCCCGCAGAAGTGGCACCCATGGAGGCTCCTGGCACCACCAGGCTGCAGTATCCAGCCAGGGCAGTGCCAGCCACCAGCTCCCCGGCAGCAGCTGGTGGCAGTGAGCACGGGGGCTCCGTCACCTTGAGGGGTCGTTCCTTGGGCTGCCTTGTCCAGGCCAACTGGGTCTGCCCAGGCTTCCCCCGTTGGCCACGCACGGCGGGTGCCACCCGCCCTGGTCACTGAAGGCAGTGGGTGCTGAGCCCCCAGCCCTGCTCTGCCCGCTGCTCCCTGGCGCCTGCTGCGCAGGAGCTGCTCCCCGCCATGTCCCTCATCTCAGCGGCCACCCGTGCCTACATGGGACCATTGCTAGGACCAAAGAGTGCCCATGCGTTGCTGCAGCCCCGGCCAAGGGGGCAGGGCGGTTGGGGTGCGATGTGCTGCCCGGGGCGGACGCCGTGCTGCCAGCCCTGGGCACGCACTGGAAGGAGGTAGCGCCCTAGAGAGCGCCCCTCGCTGCCCCTCGGTGCCGGTCTCTGTCACACTAAAGGCGCAGCGGGTGCTGCACAGCCCGCCCAGCAGTGTCGTGTGGTTTCTCACCGCGTCTCCATGCGTTGCGACCGGCCTTGGGGACGGGTCTGGGGAAGGGAGTCCTGGCAGAGACCCGCTTGGCTCAAATCCCGCTGGGGCTCTGCCTCCCGCCAGTGCTGCCCTGCAGAGCCAACCAGTGCCTGGGCAGCGTGGGAGCTGCGGCCTGAGGGTACCCTGGGAGGGTGACGTGGGGTCCTGTGTGCCCCATTGTGCCCGTGTGGGTGAGAGGAAAGAGCCTGCGCTCATCCAGGCAGCATCTGGGGGAGCTTCTGCGCATAGCTTGGCCCCTGGCACTCACTGCTGTGGCATTGCTGGGTCCCACAGGACCCCCTGATTGGGCAGAGGGGGTGTTGGAGGTGCCTGACTGCACCGGGTACAAATGCCGGGGCCAGATTCGGGGTAGCACTGGCAAGGGTGGCACCACAGGGCACGGTTGCTGTCCCCCACTGCCAGGGCCTGTCGGTGTCCGTGGGGTGCTGTGGCTGGGTATCCCCTGCCCATGGCATGTGACCCTGCGCCGGGCCAGCGGCACACGCATGGCAGGGCCACGCTGCAAGGTAGCTGCTGGCCACTGGATGGCACCAGCACACGCGTGTGAGCACGCGCGGCAGGTGAGCCCGTGCAGGGGGTGCACACGCGTGCACACGCGTGGGTCTGAGCGCACGGGTGACGGTGAGTGCGCACATGCATGCGGCTGGACCCGGGCACCCATGGGTGGGTGCCCAAGTGTGCGCTAGAGCACGTGGCCCGTGCAAGCTGGCACAGGCAGAGGGGGCCGGGCGTGCACACGCCTGCGCTCGCTCGCACCCCTGGCTCTGCACATGCAAGGGGATGTGCACACACGCTCGGGCAAGTGCGTGCGCGCACACGGCAGTGCGGGGCACGCGGAGCTGTATGTGCTTGTGTGTGCGAGCACGGGGCCTCCCGTGGGAACCTGTGCGCGCAAGGGAGCCCACGTGGACATGGGTGAAGACGGACACACGTGGACGGGCTCCTGCACGTGTGGCTGCACGCGTGTGCAGGCATGAGCACATGCACAAATGTCGGTCTGTGCCCCGTGGCGAGGTGGAGACGCACTTGGCCCTCCATGGGGACTTAGTGTGCGGCTGGCCCAGCACCGCAGGCCCGCATCTCCTGGCTTCCTAGGAGCGCAGGCAGAAGTGGAACACGCTACAGGTCTGTCTCCCTGTTACCAAACCTGTGCCACAGCCCTTCCCTCCCCAGGGCACTGCAGCCTCAGTGGCAAAGCCGTGAGCAAGGTGGCCCTGGCCCAGCCTCCCCGTGGGCCAGTGGGGGCAGATCAGTGCCGGGGCCTGCAGGATGCCGGACTGCTGGGCACGGGATGTCCTGGAGCACCCAGGGGCGAAGGGCCAGCCACGCTGCCGGCACCCATGGGCTCCCTGAGCCACAGCTCTGGGGAAAAAGCAAACGGGGGCGCGCGCTGGGGATGGGCACGCGTGGGGGACGGGCGCGCGTTGGGGACGGGTGCGCGCGCGTTGGGTGCGTGGGCGCGGGGCCCCCCGGCGCGGGGGGTGTGATGAGCTCGCGCGGCCTCGGCGGAGCAGGCTGGGGCTTGCGGCGCGCAGGGGCAGGGCCGCGGCCGCCCGCAGCGGCGCAGCCCGGCGAGCGCCGCCGCCGCCGCGGCCACGGGGGCAGCGCCGCGAGGCTCCGCGGGGCGGCGGCGGCCGCGCCGGGCTCCGCGGGGAGGAAGAGGCTCCTTGCACAAGCGGCGGCCGCGGCGCGGGGCTGCAAGGTGCGTGTGTGCGCGGGGGGGACGCGCAGCCCGCTCCTCCGCCCTCCCCGCGCCGCGCTCCGCTCACTTTAAGGATGCGCCGCGGCGATGCAGCGCGGGGAGCGAGCGAACCCTAAGGTTGGAGGGATGGGGGGCGGCGAGCGGGGGGTCCCTGCAGGCCGGGGGCTGAGCCGGCAGCACTGCGGCGCTCGCTTCCCCAGAACGTGTATACCTATATATATGTGTGTGTGTGTGTGTATCTATAGCCGCTTGTTGCTGCGCGGGGAGAGGGCAGCGCGGTGGCCCGTGGCGCTGGGGAGGGGGCGAGGGGACGGGGCCGGCGCGGCGCAGCTCCCCGCGCCGGGGATTGGGGCGCCCCTGCGGCCCCCCCGGCGCCGCGCAGCCCCCGGCGCACACGCGCGCTGCGGGACGCGGCCGCGGCGGGCGGGGGCGGCGCGTAGCCCCCGCGCAGCCCCGCGTAGCCCCCGCGCAGCCCCGCGCAGCCCCGCGCAGCCCCGCGCACGGCAGCGCGGCGCAGGTAGGTGCCCCCCGCTCCCGCGTTTGGCCCCCCTTTGCTCTCCCCCTCGCGGCGCGGGTTCCGGGGAGCGCGGGGGCCGAGCTGCGCTATGGGGCCGCGCCTGACGAGCCACCCCCTGCTCCCCTGTCCCTTCTCCCCCTCTTCCCGCCGCCACCTGTTCGGGACCCCCCGCTGTGGGGCCGCTTCCCGCACCCCCCCGCTCCTTGGCGCAGATGCTCCCGTCGCTTCCCGGCCGCCGGAGCAAGATGCGGCGCAAGGAGGTGGCTGCTGCTTTCCATGGAGAAAACAATTCCCTTTTTTTCCCCCCGCCCGCACTCCCCCTGCCATGGACACAGGCCCCCTGCAAGGTGGCCCGGCCACCAGGGAGATGGGGGTACGAGGTGGCTCCAAGGCCAGGGCATGGGGTGGCCGCAGTCCCTGCCACCCGCAGCACAGAACAGGACTCGCAGTAGGGACGACATGTGGCCGCCCAGTGCACGGGGAGGGGAGGACGAGGAGAGTTTGGACACCCCCCCCCCCCCCAAAAAAAAAAGAAAAAAAAAAGAAAAAAAAAAAGAAAGGGAGGGAAAAGTTGGCGTGGGAGCCACCCCGAGCGGCGTTCCTGGGTGTGGAGGCGCCGCCTCCCCCTGCTTCCAAGGCACGTGCCACCCTGCTGGCTGCGTACCCCATTTTGGGGCTCTGCCTCCAGCGCTGCGTGTCCTTGTCCTCCCAAGGTTGTCACTGGCCACGGCAGAGCCCTGAGTGGAGCCGGGTGGGAAGATGGCCGAGAAACTGGTGCCCGGAGACCTGTTCCTGAGGAAGACCCGGGACTCAGTGTCCTCCCTGGACTCGGATAAGCTGGCGCCCATCTCACCTGAGGCAGGAGGAGAGGAGTCATCTGACAGCGAGGGCGAGCAGGAGGACAGTTCCCACAAGCTCATCCGCAAGGTGTCCACGTCTGGGCAGATGAGGAGCAAGGTCAGTGGCGCAAGCTCGGTGTGGGAGGGCCCATCTTGTGCGTGGGGTCCTGTGGGGGCCACCAAGCTTGTGGGTTGCCTTCACACAGCCCTGGGGTGGAAATCACTGGGACATGTTTGCTTATTGCTTGCAACCCTGGAAAACCCCTCGCAGGGCTGGGGAAGAGCCAGGAGGGCTCTGAGCCCTGCTAGTGAGGCTACACGTCTTGGCGAGGGCACGGACATGGTGCTGGAAACCCGCTGGTCCCAGGGGACTTACAAAAACATATGGAGTGCCAGCCCTGCTGTACAAGTGAGCACAACAAAATGGCCAGGCCCCTTCTGCAAAAAGACCTGGAAGGCTGTTATTTTGGAGTTGTAAAAATGAGGTGACTATGAAGATGGAGAAGTGAGAAGAGCTTATGAGCCATGGTGGCTCATAAGGCGCCTGTGTTGGCAAGAGGGTCTGGGGCCGATGCAGGGAGCAAATGGGTGCCAGGCTCTCAGTGACATGAAGGGCAGGTGGCCTTTTGAAGCCGCCTCAGGGTTTCCCAGAGCCTGGAGCTGGAAGAGCCGGTGATGGCACCAGGGAAGTGTATCCATGGTGTTTCAAGCTAGCCACGGCCTAAGCGGTGGCAGTGCCTCACCTACCCACGGCCACTCTCGGCACTGCTGTTGTCAGCCCTGTTGCACCGTCCCATGCCTGTCGGTCACTTGCGCGGGGTGGGCTGTGCTGGAGCAAGGAGCGAGGGGAGCACCGTGGGCTCAACCGCCCTCGTGCCATCTCCCGGGGCAGCCGCTCGGCTGGCCGGGTGTCACCGGGCGCCAAGGGATGCAGCGGAGGCGGGTGCCGGGGAGGCTCCGGGCAGGGTGGGCAGTGAGGGCTTGTCTGGGGCCAGGGCTGGCCCTGGGCTCAGCCCCTCGCACGCTGGCTCCGCGCCGCTGCGCTGAGCCTGGTGTGTTGGCACCGAGGGCCAAAGGGCAGTTTGCTGGATGTGCGGAAGTCGCACGCCCCAGGCTGGAGACATTTCCCAGCACGGCAATGGCGGAGGCTCTTGAGGAGCCTTCCAGGATGCCAGGGGCTCTGCACAAGGGATGTGCCTCAGTTTCCCCATCTCTGCACCGGGACGGGCACCTCCTCGGCCTCCCCCCGGCTCCGGCTGCCAGGTTGGTGCTGGCAGTCACGCTGGGGCACGGGCACTGTTGGAGATGCAGGGCAGGACGGTGGAAGGAGTTGGGCTGGTACACGCGTTGTCGGGTGGGTGAGGACCTGCCCTGGCTTGGGGATGGCTTGTCAAGAGTGGGTATCCACATGGGACACCTTGTCCTCATGGGATACCGCGTCCCCCTGCTCCCTCCGCTCTCGGGGCTGAGCCCGTGGTGCCAGCGGGTGCAGCTCCAGCGGAGGCTGTGGCGGATCCAGGCCGGCCGGCAGCGATTATCCATGCAGGAGGCGATGCCGCACGGCGGCGGCGCGGTGCCGGGGGAGGCAGGCAGCGTGATGGATGGGCGGGCGGAAAGGATGCCGCTGGGCTCGTGGCTGGGAGAGGGGCACTGCCGGGGCGGGATGTGCGCAGGGCCAGTGGGCGGCTGCAGTGGGGCCGCCCTGGCAGAGGGGGGAGGCTGGAGGGGGCTGCCGTGGGGGTCGTCCTTCTCCCCGCTGGTCCCAAGGGAGCTGGCGCTCCCCCGCGGGTCCTGTGTACCGGTGCCTTCGGCCATCCCTCCATCCCTGCCTGCATCTCTCCCGGCTGCTGCCGCCTCTCCCCACCTCCAGCTTTGCTTTCCCTGTGCTGCCATCGCCGGGGCGCCCCGCAGGGCGCGGGGGCGGCGGGGACATTGTGCCCGGGCCGGCTCCGGCACGGCACCGTCGCGTTGCGGGTGAGCGGAGGCGGGCAGCGAGCGGGAGCGTGCAGTGAGGCGGGCGGCTGCGGAGGCTGTGGGGACGCCGCTGGGATGGGACGCGGAGCAGCCGGAGTTGGGGACCGTCACGGTGTGCACGGACATGGCTGACTCTGGCCAGGCACTGGATGCATGGGGAATGCCGGGTGCTGCCGCGGGGGCCACCGGGGCCAGGAGCAGGCAGGGCTGGCTCCTTGCCCTGGGAAAAGCAAAGCAAGGCAGCACCCATGGGGCCAAGCCTAAAAACCTCCTTCCTAAAGCAGCAAGGCGGCCACAACCCATCTCCATCACCCTGATTCCGGCTCGCTTGGGCCAGAGAAGAGCTCAGCAGGCCTGGCCTCACTCTCCGGGGCAGCGCGTGCCCCATTGAAGTGTCTGCCATAGGCTTGTAATTAAATGCGGGGGGACCCCACAATAAGCCACCCTAGTGCTGTGCACCCAGCTCCCGGTTCCTGGCCCTGCAGCACTTGGTGGGGACACAGGCCCTGCTGGGCTCATGTTCCTCGTCAGGGCTCGCCAAGCTGCCGCCTGGGGTGCAAAGATAGCCCGGTGACACCCGCCGGATGTCGGTGTGGTTGCTCAAACGCGCTGCCCTCTTGCCGCTCACATTTTCCATTATGCAAGAAGCGCGAGCACCTCGGCCGCAAGGCGCTGCTCCGGGCAGGAGCGCCATGGCGGGAGCCCCACGCGCCTGCGCCTGGCCGCGTCCCGGGCGCCTCTCCTGAAAAAGGGGCTCCGGTCCAGCCTGCGGAGTGCAAGCTCGTGGCGAGAAAGCAGCTTGGGGCTGTTGCTGCCGGAGGCCAAGCTGCAAGGGGGAGCAAAGGGGAAGTTCCCCGGGAGCAGAGCCGCCGCTTCCCTCATTCCTGGAGTCGCTGTTAATCCGTTAGCCCATGTCGGTGCCTTCCAGTGCCCTGGTCGGGGTGGTGTCGTGGGGACTCCCGCAACTTCCGTCCCGGAAGCGCCCTGCTGTACCGCAGGCAGCGGGGGCAAGAGGGTTTCGTAGGGCCTCAGGCCCTGCTGCGGACGCTGTGGTCCCCCGCTCATGGGACCCATGTGGTTGGCAGGGGGGATCCAACCTGGCTGGATCCCAGCACGTGTCCAGAGCAGGTGCAGGCTGGCAGATTTGGAGCAGGGCAAGCAGGGGACGATGCTTGCGCGATGCAGGTTGGTGCGTTCCCTGGCGTTTGGGCTCCTCTCCTCCTCCTCTTCCTCCTGAGTCTGCGTTTCACATCAGCCCTGGCAGTGCGGGAGCATCCCTGGGCTGGGATCCAGCGCGGGGGCCATGGGCTGTCCCTGCTGGCCCAGCTCCTCAGCTCACAGGTGGTGCCCCGCGGACCAGCCTTGCCCTCCGAGTCCTGGGCATGGCCGTGGCTGGGGCTGCAGGGGATTTGATCTTAGGGATGCCATCCTGGAGGAATGGGAGCATCCTGAGACATGTGACTGGCAAAACATGGGAGCTGCCAAAGGGATGAAGGCTTCAAGGCCCGCTGCGCGTGAAGCTGGGAGCGCACAGGGCAAGGGGCAGCAGGAGCAGCGTCCCACACCGGAGCGTGCCGGAGCGCCGGGGTCCCGGCTAGGGAGAGCCGAGGGGCAGCGTGCGAGCCCCGCTGCTCGCAGCCCGCAGAGCGTCCCGTGCTGGGGCCGTGGAACAGCGGAGCCCGGCCGCCCCCGCGCGCGGGGCCGCGCTCCGGAAAGGGAAGCTATTTATAGAAAGCGGGGCAGGCGAGTAACCACCGCACCGCCCGCGTGCGCCGGGCACGGCCCCCAGCGGCACCGTGCCCGCCGGCCCCACAGCACCAGCCCCGGCCCAGCAGGGCCAGCGCGGCGGCTGCGAGGGCCGCTCTGCACAGCGGGCGCGGGGATGCCCTTGCTGCAGCCACGTGCGTGCGGCCCGCGGGCAGCCAAGATGCTCCCACGCTCGCCGTGGACCTTGGAAAGGGCTTTGCCTTTGCAAGCTCCGTGTCTTGGCCCGCTCGCGGGCTGCTCCCTGGCCTGCATCCTGCAGCCAAGCTGCGGCCGGCTGCCCGAGACTGGCGCAGTGCTGGTGTTCCTGTCCCCGAGGCTCAGCGGCACGGGGGCCGCGCTGTACCAGCACAGCACAGCACGGGGAGCGCGCCGAGTGCGCGTCCGTAGTGCAGCGCCCTGGGGCCGCAGCTCCCCTGCGACGCCTGCGGTGCCCAGTGGCAGCTCACTGTTAAACACCCATTTAATTGTGCGCCGGGATCTGCTACCACTGCCACTGTTCCGGCTAATTGCTGCAGAGCACCCGAACGGGGCTGCCGGCAGCGTGCGATGAAGATGCAATCAAAGATTAGGCAGTGCCAGCGCATCTCTGCCACCCGGCTCAGTGGCGGCTCATGGCCGCGTTGCAAGCGCTAATTAATTGAGCTGCCTAAACACCGCTGCGAGGAGGGTAAATATTGGCAGGTGCTGGGAGGGAAGAGCAGTGCTGGGACTGCGGGCTGGGCGCTGCGGAGCCAGAAGCACCACGAGGTGTCACTGCTCCAGGAGCCCCCTTGCTCTGCCCGTTGGTCCCCGCCGCAGGGTTGTCCTCTCGTAGGGACACCAGTGCTGGCCTCCCTGTGCTGCCCTGCTCTCCCCTGTGCGCCCAGGGAGCTGCAATGGCTCGAGGCTCCTCTGGATGCTGCCTCTGGGGCCAGGGAGGATGAAGCCTGGCAGAGGGGGGCAGGAAACGGCGCTTTTGCATTGCTGGAAAGCTCCCGGCACCCGTTCCTGTTGAGCCTGGCAGTGTCCCCTCCAAACACCAGCTCCGGGAGCTGGTTCCATGTGTCCAGCATCCTGGCTCTAGCCAGTCCTGAAGGACTGTAAGAGCAGAGAGCCAGTGTCCAGGGTGCAGCCAGCAGGCGAGGGCTGTCCTTGCTGTCACTAGCCAGCACTGGTGACACCCATGGGGACGTGGTGCAGCCCTGCTCCCGAGCCGGAGGCGCTGGGGCTCCATGCAGGCAGAGGGGCTGGAGAGCACCCGCGCATGGGCATGTGGCCGCAGGGCAGCTGGGTGTGGGCACCCCCGTCAAGTGACGAGTGAAGCCTGGAGGTGCTGGGCAGCCCCCGTGCGCAGACTGTGCTGGATTTACGGCCCCTCTCGTGTTTCTTGTGCTGGGCACGATGCCAAATCCAGCATCCCTGGACATCCTGTCCCACACACATCCAGCACAGCGTGACAGCCCAAATGTCCTACCCGTGTCCTGTGCCCTGCTTTACTCCTGGCCACAGGACCATAGGGGAACGGCTTCGCTTGGAGGGTCTTTGTCAGGGCTGGGGGCTCCCAGGGAATAGGGGCTGGGCTGTGCTGCAGGAGCTCAGCACTTCGGTGCTCTCCGTGCAGAAAAGCGTGAAGGAGGGGCTGTTGCTGAAGCAGACGAGCTCCTTCCAGAGGTGGAAGAGGCGATACTTCAAGCTGCGGGGCAGGACGCTGTATTACGCCAAGGACTCCAAGGTAGGCTGGGCACCCGCTGCGCAGGAGGCGCAAGAACTTGGGCAGCCAGGAGGCTGCGGCTGCCCCTGGGCTTGCAGCCCTGTCCCTCCCTGGGCAGCTCTGGCGGCCGTCTCTGCCCCAGTGCCACGGGAAGGGAGGCTTTGCTGCCCCTCTGGGACTTGCCGCTGTCCGCGAGGCTGAGCGCAGGGCTCCCGTTTCTCCTCTGCAGTCCCTGATCTTCGATGAGGTGGACCTGTCTGATGCCAGCGTGGCAGAGACCAGCACCAAGAACATCAACAACAGCTTCACGGTGAGGCTGGCGCAGGGTGCCCACCGCTCCATCCCAGCTGCAGAGAGGCTCTGTGGCCGTGGGCACGGAGCCGTGACGCGTGGGCAGCCACCTGGGGCTCCTCTCCTGCGCTGTCAGGGCGGGCAAGGATGCTGGAGGTGCCAAGAGCTGCGGGATGCTGGTGCACGACTGCTGCGCCGTGGGATTTGCCGGGGCTATGCAGGGGCCGGGCTCCTTGGAGGGCGCTTTGCAAGGGGATATGGTGTCGTGGCTTTTCTAGGTGATCACACCGTTTCGGAAGCTCATCCTGTGCGCAGAGAACCGCAAGGAGATGGAAGACTGGATCAGTGCCCTAAAGTCTGTGCAGAAGTGGGAAATCCATGAGGTGAAGGAGCCCGCGAGCATGTGGGTGGCCGTGCTGGTGACAGATGATCCGTGGTGACAGGCAGGACCAGGCCATGGGGCCACAGTGCCCGGGCAGATAACCCCAAGGAGCTGATGCGCCAGATGAGGGTGGGCTCCACCAGCGTGTCCTGAACCCTCTGGCCCTGCCTGCTCCCGCTCTGGGGCTTGGACATCCCGTCCCAAGATGAGATGGGAACGGGCCTGGGTGCATCTGGTGGAGCTGGGATGGGGATAAGCCCACCCAATTCTGGCCAGTCCTCAGGGAGCCTTGGGGCGAGGAGGGAAGAGGTGTCTGCATGGGGTTGGCTGGGGTTTTGGCAGGGCCGGGACCGCAGGCCTTACGGGCCAGGGCTGTGTCCCTGCAGGCCACTCAGTTCAACATGGAGCACTTCTCGGGCATGCACAACTGGTACGCCTGCTCCCACGCCAGGCCCACCTTCTGCAACGTGTGCCGCGAAGCCCTCTCGGGGGTCACCTCCCACGGCCTCTCCTGTGAAGGTAGGTGCCACCGGGCCTGGCTGGGACTGCAGCCCTCCAGCGCGGGGGGATGAAGGCTCGCCTAGATGGAGATCAACGCAGGGTGATCTGCGGTGATCTGTGGCCAGCTTTGCTTGGATAGAGGTGTTTCCTGGCTCCAGGATTGGGGTCAGGGGTGCACATGCCCTGGGGTACCATCCCTGCTCCTCACCCACTCTTCCCCCCAGTCTGCAAGTTCAAGGCCCACAAGCGCTGTGCGGTGAGAGCTACCAACAACTGCAAGTGGACGACCCTGGCCTCCATCGGCACAGAAATCATCGAGGATGAGGATGGGGTAAGCAGCTCCGCTCTGCGCAGGGGTCCCGTCTGTCCTGACAGGACAGAACAGCTGGTGCTGGAGCACCTGGGAGAAGTGGTCTTTAGTGCCCAAATGGGGAGCAGGGACAGTCCTGACACGCTGGTGTCCCCTGCCCTGCTCTGACACCTGCAAGGGGCTGGGCAGGCAGGGGTGCAGCCCTTGCAGGACTGGTTTGCTGGCCAAAGCTATGGGCACCTGCTGCGTTCCTGTCCCCATTGCCAGCGTCGCTGATCCTCAGGCACGCGAGGAATTGTCCTGGGACATTGGTGGCCAGCTGCCCTTCTTCACAGGTGGCCATGCCCCACCAGTGGCTGGAGGGGAACCTGCCCGTCAGCGCGCGCTGCGCCGTGTGCGACCGGACCTGCGGGAGCGTCCGGCGGCTGCAGGACTGGCGGTGTCTCTGGTGCAAGGCCATTGTAAGGACGGACCCCAGCAGAGCCTCCCACCCGGTGGCAGATCTACCCCGAATGCTCCTCCAGCGCGTGCAGCGTTGTACACCCGTGGCCATCCTGGGCACGGTTGTGGACTGGCTGGGGTCCCTGTCTGAGGTCACTGAGTCTCTCCTGGGCTGTTCGCCAAGCTAGAACTTGGCTTTGGGAAGGATGACCCCAGTGTGAGCTATGCATCAGGCAGCCAAAGAGCCAGGGCCGAGATTGGGTCTCCCCTTCTCCTCCCCTCCCTGGCACTCACTGGTCACTAGAAAATCAGTTGCTAAAACATCAGTGCCCCCTCTAGACACATCCCTGGGGAAACTGAGGCTCGGTGGGGAGCGCTCAGCAAAGCCAGGGTTAGTGCTGGGTCCACTGGCTTCTGCCATGGCTTAGCCCATGTCCCTGTGCCGCCAGGTCCACAGCGCCTGCAAGGAGCTCTTTGGGAAGAGATGTCCCCTGGGGCAGTACAAAGTTTCCATCATCCCACCAACCGCCTTGAACAGCATCGATTCAGACGGTGAGTCCTGGAGCGGGGAGTGACCAGTCTGTGGACGTGGCCGCTCTCTCGGGCTGCTTGGGACAGGGCCTCTCAAGTCCCGTGAGCTGCAGCTCCTCTGCGGCAGACTGACTGGGCTCTCGTGCGCTGCGCCTGCTTTCCTGCGCAGCACCAGCAGCACCGTGCTCAGTAGGTTCCAGAGTCAATGTCCCAATGTCTTGGCTGCTTGTTGCAGTGTGCTCTGGCCCAGAGCTGCAGCAGTGCCCTGCTTTGGGTGCACTTCTTCCCCGTTTATTTGTGTGGTGACTCCTGCCCAGGCTGTCCTCGCAGTGGCCCTGGTCACACTCCATGCCACCCTTCCGCTTGGCTCTCACTCACCTGCACCTGCTGGGGGTTTGAGATGCCACCTCCTAGCTCGCTCCTCTCCATCCTCCGGGCTTATCCATACTGCTTCCCACCCCTTTCCTGGGAAAGCTGCCGCTCATTCCCTCACAGAGCAAAGCGAGAGCCTTGCTCAGGTTATATCTTCATTCCCAAATGATGATGGCAGCAGGAGATGTTGGCAGGAGAAACACTTTCTATGCCCCAGTCTCCTGATGGTGGAGAGAAGCAGTACGTGGCCCACGAAGACTCCCTCCCCCTTCTCCCTCCCCGTCTCCGGAGGGTCCAGCTGGCCTCCGCTGAGCAAAATCTGTTCTTCTCCTCCAGATAGTTCTTCCCTTGTTCTTTAATGATTTTCGCCACTTCCCTCAGCCGGTGGCTCATCTGCTTCTCCTTACTCATCGGGATGCTGTCAGGGCAACCAGCACGTGGCAGCTTTTCTGTCCTAAGAGCCATGTCTGCTTGGGGCCGGGCGTCCCGAGCGCCGCTGCTCGGTGCCCCCCACCGCCGTCCCATCGCAGCCAGCCAGCAGTGGCCGCGGTGCCCCAGGGTCCGGCCGGGCTCTCTGGCTGCGGCGTCGCCCTCCTCCTGCTCCCGCTCCCCGCCGCGATCTCTCCCCCGCCGTACATGTGCACCCAGCAGCCGGCTCTTCCGCTCACAGCCCACACACTGACTCAGCAGCCCCCGGTGTTTTCGTTCTCAGATCCGCTCCTCTTGTTCCCGGGCAGCAGCAGAGAGCGGGCAATACCCAGGCCCGCCGGAGGCACCAGCTGGCCCCATGGCAGCCCCCTCTGCTGCCTCCCCATGGGGTGGCTGCCCCAGGGCTCCTGCGGGCTCTGGACAAGGAGGTTGAGCACAGCAGGACTGCGGGGTCCTGCCGGAGGAGCTGGGGAAGGGGCAGTGCCTGCGGCGATGCCGCAGCGAGCGGTCGCGCAGCCGGCGAGCGCCTGCAGCGCCGCCAAGGCAGAGGCCAGACAGGCAGAATGTGTCTGGATTACCAAGTGCCCCAGGTCCCTGCACGGGAGCAGCGGCTGGAGCAGGAGAGCCCGGCCAGGCCGCCCGGAGCCATGGATGGATACGGCAGCAGTGCGAATGCGGGAGCGTCCCCGAGCCAGGGCAGCTGCCACCAGGGTGCCGGGGCTGGGACGGGATGTGCCATGGGCAACTGCAGGCTCCAGGCCAGCAATCAATTCTCCTCTGCCTCGGGCACATTTCATCCCCCATCTAATTTCTCTGAGAGCTGTGTGGTGGCTGCCAAGCCGCCCTCGGCCTCTGCGTCATTCCCCTCTGCCCTGCCAGCACGAGCAGGCAGGAGAGCTGGGGGCTGCTCCTTAGCAGGTATTGGTGGTGATGCCAGCCTGCCAGTGCCACCCTGGGTTGCAGAACATGCAGAACATGCTGCGGAGGGGGTTGGCTAGGTTGGTCCCAGTTGGGTTGCTGATGCCGGGAGGGGTTGTCTGTCCTGTGCTTCCCACCACTGGAGCAACAGCCAAAGCCCTGGTTTCAGCCAGTGACTTGCTTAGGTCCTTGCTCCATCACTGCCTTTGTGGGCAAAACTTAGCTCTGCCCTTGGGCCAGTGTGACACAGCCTTGACTCTTCTCCCATCCCTATTCCCACTCCAATACCCTTTCCCATTCCCATCCCCATTCTTTTCTTCATTACCACCTCTATCCCCTCCCCATCTGTACCCCTATTCCCATTCCTTTCCCCATCCTCATTCCCATCCCTATCTCCATCTCCATTTCCTTCCCCTTCGCTATTCCCAGCTCCAACCCTGGTCCCATCCATTGCCATCTCTCAGCTCATTCCTCCCCTCTCCATCCCTCGAGCATCCTGGCTGCCATTTCTTCAGCCATCTCTTGACCCCAGCAGCCCCCAGTTTCGGCTTAGCACAGTCCAGGTGTCTGTGTGCCCTCTAGTCTCCTAAGCTGTTTCCTCTAATGTCCTTGGGGACAGAAGAGCCAGGGACGGGGTCACTCCTTGGGGCTCATATGTGCGGACTCTCCACAGGTTTCTGGAAGGCCACTTGCCCCTCATCCTGCTCCAGCCCTCTCTTGGCCTTCGTCAACTCCAAAAGCGGGGACAATCAAGGCGTCAAGTTTCTGCGCAAGTTCAAGCAGTTCCTCAACCCGGCCCAAGTCTTCGACCTGATGAATGGGGGCCCACACCTGGGGTAAGCACTGGGCTTGGCGGGGATGTTGCATGGGCATGAGCCCCGTGCAAGATGATGATGCAGCCCCTCAGCCCCCTCTATCCTGCCCTTGGCCAGGCTGCGGCTCTTCCAGAAGTTTTCCACCTTCCGCATCCTGGTGTGTGGAGGAGACGGCAGCGTGGGCTGGGTCCTCTCCGAAATCGATGCCCTTGGCCTGCACAAGCAAGTGAGCGTGAGCGCGGCCGCGTGGTATCGCCTGGGCGAGCTGGCGAGATGCCAGGCCTCTCGTGAGCGCCATGCGGTAGGGGTTGATGGCTCAGTCCCCCTCAGCATGCCCAGGGTGCATGGGGGGACCTAAGCGTGGGCCACATGGACCTAGCGTGGACCTAAGCTTCAGAGCTGGGGGTGTTGCAGGTGGTTGCTCCCACCCGCTGGCTGTGTGCCCCCAGCTTGCTCAGAGCACCCGGGGCCTTCTTCTGCAGTGCCAGCTGGGGGTGCTACCCCTGGGGACCGGCAACGACCTGGCACGGGTGCTGGGCTGGGGCAGCCTGTGTGACGATGACACGCAGCTGCTGCAGATCCTGGAGAAGCTGGAAAGGGCCACCACAAAGATGCTGGACCGGTGAGCGTGATGGGAGACACTGGGGCTGGGGCAGGAGCTCACTGCTTGGCACTGTCACCTCCTGTGTCTCTCGGTCACTCCTTACCCTCGTGGTCTCCCTGCATGTCCCAGGCCTGTGGCCTGTGGCCTCTGCCAGGGTGCCCGGGCTGGGCTGGGTGACAGCGGGTGTCTGTCTCTGCTTGGCAGCTGGAGCGTGCTGACCTACGAGGCGCCCAAGCAGTCTCCCCCAGCTGCGAAGGAGGAGGAGGAGGGGGACGCCAACATCCAGGTAGGCCACGCGGGTGGCGGGGGGCTCTGAGGCGGGCAGGGCTGGTCCCCCCTTCCAAGCCGTGAGCTGAGGCTGGCAGTGGGTTCCCGTGGGTGCAAGGGACGGTGCAGTCCCCAGAGAGCCACACTTGGGGTCCCTGGGGCGCGAGGCTGCAGAAGGGCTGCCAGCTGGCGGGACATGGTGAAATGAGTCTGGCAGGTCTCAGTGCAACACATGGAGAACTGCCGGGATGCATTTTGCCACCTGCCAAGGGGTAGGCTAGCTGGGAGACGTGGAGCTGACCTGCAAAGTTGGAGTTCAGGAGGCTGTTTATGACTCTTCCTCCACCATCCCCATGCCTCAGTTTCCCTCCACCTTCCCCGTGCCTCAGCTTCCCACCTGGTGCGTCGGAGCATCCCCTCTGCCTGGAGGGGACGGGCTGAGGAGGGCTGCTGCTCAGCCCTGCTCTGGGGTGCCCTGGGCACGTCTCCACCGTGGATGGGGCTCTGCTCAGGCAGCCCAGCCCCAGCTGTGGCCCCTGTTCCCCCAGGCCCAGATCTCCCACTACGCCGACTCCGTTGCCTTCCACTTGGCCAAGATCCTGGAGTCCGACAAGCACTCGGTGGTGATCTCGTCTGCAAAGTAAGGGATGTGCTGGGGACAGGGGTGCGGGTGCCACCCTGCCCCAGGGTGCTGAGCCCTCCCAGGATCACATTAAGACCCCACCGAGGATGCCTATGCCAGGACAGTCCTAGTTCTGCCCTGCTGGTGCAAGGGAGGCTCGTCCCAGGGGTCCCCCAGGGACAGCACTGTGCCCAGCCTGTGCTGTGCCCCTGCCACCACCCCGACCCTTTCCCTGGCAGGTTCCTGTGCGGCACCGTGAATGATTTTGTAGCCGAGGTTGGCCGGGCTTACAAGAGATCCACCGAGAACAAACAGGAGGCTGAGCTGATGGCACGGAAGGTGGGCTGGGGCGGCTGGCGGTGGGCTCCACGTGCTGGGTCATGGAGAGCCCAGCCAGCCCCATGCTGGGTCCCCGCGCTCCTGATGGCCATGGCGTGGGGGGCACCCTGCAAGCGCACCGTGCGGGCCGCGTGCGAGCGCTGTGCGTCCCACAGTGCGCCATGCTCAATGAGAAGCTGGACTCGCTGGTGCGGGAGCTCAACGAGGAGGCCCAGGCCATCACAGTCCCCGAGGGACCATCGCAGGCCCTGCTGGGAGACGCCAAGGAACGCGACAAAGAGAGCGGCTTCCACCCCAGCCCTGTGCCCCGCATTTTCAAATCCAAGGAGCAGCTCATGCTGCGGGCGAACAGCCTCAAGAAAGCCCTGCGGCAGATCATCGAGCAAGCGGAGAAAGGTGAGAGCCCTGAGCCCTGCACGGTGCTGGTGCTGGCCCTGGGCCTGCCCTGGGTGCCTGCCCCTTCCCCCAGCGCCCGGGCTGGGACAGCCTGGCAGGTGCCCAGCGGGGAGCCTTGCTGCAGCGCGTGGTGATGCTTGGGGTCTCCACCCAGCTGTGGACGAGCAGAACAAGCAGACCCAAGCCTACTGCAGCACGGCGGGCCCCACCAAGAAGGACAGCTTGGAGGAGTGCAACAAGGAGGCGGAGCGGCTCAGTAAGCTGCGATGGGGGCACTGAGCTGAGCATCAGCATGCGGGCGCTCAGGAGGTCGGGGGAGAGCGCGTGCACTAACCGCCCGTTCTGCAGGCTCCCGGCGGGAGACCGTGACCTCCGCCACCTCCTCCATCCTCCTCGACAGGCCCGACAGCTTCGGCACCTTGCAGTTCCCTGAAGACCCCAGCGCCCTGTGAGTCAGAGGCTGGGCCCTCCGTGTGGCTCTCAAGACCCCAGCTGCCCACGCATGGTGCAGGAGGGAGCACAAGCAGCAGCCCCATGGGCGGCTTGCACTGCTGGCCTCGGCTGCCTCTGAGAACAGCAGTGCCACGGGCATCCTCCGCCTGGCGCTGGAGGTGTCCCTCATGCTGAGCCCTCCCTGGCATCGCCTGAGTGCCAGCCGCCTCTGGGACATTGTGCCAGCACGTGCTGCGTTCCACCCTGGCAAACCCTCAGCCAGCATCTTTGCCAGGCTGAAGTTAGTGCAGTTGCTGAAGCTGATGTAGGTGCTGAAGTTCGGAGCGCGTGGTCCCCTCCAGGCAGGTCCTAGTGGGGAGTCACAATATGGGGAACAAACTAGCCCCAGCTACACCTGCTCGATCCCTGGTGTCTTAGATTGAGCTTCTCCATGTCTGGTCCTGGCAGCCCTTTCCTGCTCCATGCCAAGCCCCCATCCCTTGCTCACACTGCAACTGGCTATTTTTATTCTGCTCCCGTTTCCCAGTTCCACCCCAGCAATCGCCTGTGCGTGGCTCTCTTCCCAACCTGCCTTCCCTGTCTGCTGCTTTCAGCCAATTTTCCGAGAAATGTGTCATGAATAACTACTTCGGCATCGGCCTGGATGCGAAGATTTCCCTGGAGTTCAACAACAAGCGGGATGAGCATCCCAAGAAATGCAGGTGGGCTGAGCCCCCAGCAATACCCTGTGCAGCTTGGTCTCCTCCCAGTTACCTGTCTTGGGGGCTCCTGAACCAGGAGGGACTGTCTGGATAGTGGGAAGTGGGAGGTCAGAACTGTTACACTGATGCCCAAGCACCTCTGGGTGCAGCTAGTAACCAGCTCATCCTGGGAAGGGGAAGGATTGCTGTGAGGCCCCTGCTACAGAGGGTCTGGGGTAAGCCCTGGGTGGATCCAAGTGTGTGCCGGTGTCAGGAGGTGCTCAGGGAGCTTTCTTTGCTGGGCGCCTGCGTGGGCAAGATCCTGCAAGACCAAGAGGTCTTTAGCACACTCTTGGGGCCGAGCACTGCATCCTGCATCTTCTCAGAGGTGCCAAGCAGCACCCTGTCCTGAAAGTGGGGAAACTGAAGCACAGAGCAGGAACTGGGAAACAGAGCCAGGTCTGAGCTCATGTGGGGACCAAGCCTCAGAGCTTGTCTTTGGGAGCCTGAGCGGTAGAGGCTGCTGGTCACTGGCTGCAAAGCGGACCTGCGTGAGGCTGTTCTAGAGCTGCCGGTAGAGCAGGGTGGGCAGTGCAGGAGCCTCCAGGGTTGGGGTGCAGGGTGCCCCGCTCACCCTGCGCCTTCTGCACCTGCAGCAGCCGCACCAAGAACATGATGTGGTACGGGGTGCTGGGCACCAAGGAGCTCCTGCAGCGCACCTACAAGAACCTGGAGCAGCGGGTGCAGCTGGAGGTAGGAGAGCGCGTACGGGAGCAGCTGTGACGTGGTGAGTGGGACCGCACGGAGGCTGCGTGGGCAGGGAGGCTGGTGTTCTCCTGCCTCAGCATTCTCTTCCAGTGCGACGGGGTGCCCATCTCCTTGCCCAGCCTGCAGGGCATTGCTGTCCTCAACATCCCCAGCTACGCTGGGGGCATCAACTTCTGGGGAGGCACCAAGGAGGACAACGTGAGTGTGAGCGCTGTGGGGTGGAGAGGAGGGCCTGGGGTGCCATTCCTGTGCTCCCAGAGATCCTGCGGTCCCCAGGGCAGGCAGTGGTCTGGCATGTCCCTGCCTTGGGCCTGTGCTTGGGGGTGGTGGAGGAGGCATGGAGGGAGGGGGTGGGTTCCCGAGAAGCTTGGGCTGACCCCAGCTTGGGGTCTCAGTTGTGCTGGCCCCCTGCAGAACTTCGGAGCCCCGTCCTTTGATGACAAGAAGCTGGAGGTGGTGGCCGTCTTTGGCAGCATCCAGATGGCTGTGTCGCGGGTCATCAATCTCCAGCACCACCGCATAGCACAGGTAGGGGCCAGCGGGGCTGGGTAGGGAAAAGGACACTTTGGGACCTGTGTGTGCCCACACTGACACAAGTGGGCAAGAATGAGACGCCACGTGGTGCCAGAGCGTCTGGGACACCTCAGCCCCAATATCTCTGAGGTCGTGGAGGTGGCGTGGGCTTCTGTTGGGCACATGAAGGTCGTAGGTGGTGGCAGGGGACTATTCAACCTCAGTCCGGATACTGAACGAAGCAGAAGCCTGCAGCGGGCAGTGCCAGCCTGGCGATGCCAGCCCCGGGCTGTCTGCCCCGCAGTGCCGCATGGTAAAGATCACAATCCGGGGTGACGAGGGTGTCCCAGTGCAAGTAGATGGAGAAGCCTGGATCCAGCCCCCAGGAATCATCAAGATCCAGCACAAGAACCGAGCGCAGATGCTGACAAGAGACCGGGTGAGCTTTGCCCTCCATCCTGCCCATGGGCCACGTCCGGGTTGGGTTCCAGGACAGCCAGGAAAAGCCCTTCTTCCTCGCCTTGTCCCCGCTTGCCATGCAGGAGATTGGCACTGTGTCCCTCTGTACTGTCCTGCTCTGCCCCAGGGGCACCTACACCTCCGGGACAGGAGCAGCAGGCTGAGGGCTGGCGTCCCGGGGAAGTCCAGCTCTTCCAGGAGAAGGGCTGGTCTAAGAGGCATCCTGAGGGCCTCCCTCTGCCCACAGGCCTTTGAAAGCACCCTCAAGTCCTGGGAGGACAAGCAGAAAGGCGAGAGCTACCGTGCGGCCGCGCGGCCCCGGCTCAGCTCCCAGCAGTCCATGGAGTACCTGACGGATGAGGAGACCAGCATCTTGTTGCAGGTCTCACAGGTCGCCGAGACCCTCATTGCCAGGTGGGGGCAGCAGGCATGGGGCAGGGGTGTTGGGCCCTTGGGCACAGGTATCGAGAGCGTGAGGGAGGAATGCCCAGGCTGGGGGGAAGAGGGACGCTTTGCTGCAGCGCTGCCTGCCTTGGTGTCCCAGCACGTCCCAGGGCCCTGTGGGTGGCTGAGCCGGGCTCCCCTGCCCCACTCCTGTGCCGGGGGAGAGGGGTGGGCACCCTGCTCCTCTGGGAGCCCCGGGGTGTCTGCCCAGCGCGGCTCTGCCTTCCCCGCAGGATCCACGAGGCCGCCAAGGCGCACCGAGCCATGGAGCAGGAGCTGGCGCACGCCGTCAACACCAGCTCGCTGGCGCTCAGGGAGGCGCTGTCCAACAAGGCCGCCGGCAGCCCCGAGGTGAGCGGGAGCAGAAGGGCCGCAGGGGCCACCCCGGCAGCCTGTGGCCCTGGCGCTCAGGCCTCCCTCCCTGCCGCCGCCTCGCAGTTCCTCAGCAGGAACGCGGCCGTGGAGGTGGTGCTGAGCATCAAGGCGCTCTACACGGAGACCAGGGCATTCCTGGAAGGGAAGGCGGTGAGTGCGGGGTCGGACGGCACCCCCAGCCCCCTGACGGAGGAGGGCACGGCGCCCTGGGCTGGCGCCCCGGCACGCGGCAGAGGGGCTGGGGACGGTGCCTGTGCCCCGCAGCTGGACTCGCCGCAGGAGGAGGAGGCGCTGAATGGCCCCCTCAGCGCGCTCGGCCACGAGCTGCACAGGCTGCTCGACATCCACTGGCTGGCGCCCATCGCCCACTCCGCTGAGGAGGTGGGTGGCACATGGGGGCCTCAACACGGGAGGCCACGTTGGGTGGGTGGTGGAAACCCAGTCAGCTCCTTCTTTCTCTCCACGGTGCTCCCATCCCTCCTCCTTGCAGGAAAACGTGGGAACGGCCAACAAGGGCAGCTTCAAACTTCGCCTCAACATCCCCAAGCCCAGGAAAGATAAAGACAAAGCGTCCAAGCAGAAATCCAACAGCAGCCTGCCAGGTAACGGGGGGTCTCACCCCAGAGTGGGAGAAGGGAGCTTGAGGTACCCTGGCCCTCAGTTCTGTATGTGAGGATTGAGGCACTGAGTCCCTTCAGGCAGGCTCAGATCAGGGAGCCTGAGGACCCTGGAGCCCTCCGTGAGGATGAAGGGCCAGTAAGATGTCCAGACCCCACCAGCCAAAGAGTTAACAGTTGCACCATGAGCAGGGCAGAAGATCCTAACCTTGCTGTGCCAGTCCATGCGTTACCCATGATGGGCAGCCCAAGGAGGGTGGCAGAGCCTCCCCCAGCCATGCAGGGATGCCCAGGAGCACATTTGTCACTGACAGCCCCTTATAGAGCTGAATTCTTCCCCCTCTTGCAGCACTGTAACTCCATCACCTTCATCCACATGGGAAAGAGGTAGAATCTGGTAAAGCTCAGCCCACCCATGCAGGTCAGTGCCTGTGCTGGGCGCTTCATGGATAGGGAGAAATGCAGCAGTAAAAATATGTCTGCTTTGCAAGAAAACTATAGAGAAGAGCAACCTCATCTCCAGCCTGAGCTGCCCAGTCTGGCTGGGACTTCAGGCCCGGCCAGAGCAGAGCTGGAAGATGCTGCCCGCTGCTGCCCGCCTGGCCTTGGCTCGCCGCATACGGCTGCCTGCAGCAAGGCTCCCCCGACATCCATGGCTTTCCTCCCTGCCAGCAGACAAGTGGAGCTCTGAAGAGGTGGCAGCTTGGCTGGAGACGCTTGGCTTGGGGGAGTACAGAGACATTTTTGTGCGTCATGACATCCAGGGCTCTGAGTTGATCCTGCTGGAGAGGAGAGACTTGAAGGTACAAGATCCCCTTTCCCACCCCTCCGGATTCCCAGCCTGGGTAGCACCAGTACCCCAACTCTTTCCTTTTCCTCTCCCTCCTTCAGCGGGGCTTAGGCAGGAGATGCCAGGGCCAGGCGTACACTTATCCCACTTCCCATTGGGAAGTGTTGCAGGGCAACCCTGGCATGGCTTGCACCAGCTTGCACATGAACAGGGGCTGCAAGCAGGGAAGGGGCGTTGCTTTGGGAGTCCTGGCTTGCAAAATGCTGCTTTGCCCCAGGGGAAAACAGTGCAGGCTGCTTGCACAGGGGATGGGGGGATAACACTGTGCCCTCACTGCATGCAGAGATGCTTATAAGGGGGTAAGAAGCTCCCAGGACACCTCTTCTGTTTGGGGAAGAGGTGTTTACAGAAAGGACCAAGGGCTGGGGTAAGCCCTGTCCTTGCACAGAACGTGCTTGCAAGGGGGAAGAAGGGTCCCCTGGAGAGGTGCTTACAAGCAGGACAAGGGAGTCCTGGTCACTGCAGGGCTTGGGTACACTCTTGCCTGGAGAGCGAGGGCAGCAGCTGCTCTCTGCCCTTCCATTTCTTGGCCAGTGGAGCCAAGGACTCATGTTACAAGAAAGTCAAGCTCCATTTCTCCTTCCTGCAGGACCTGGGCATCACCAAAGTGGGCCACATGAAGAGAATCCTCCAGGCCATTAAGGAGCTCAGCAGCATGCCCTAGACCAAGGGCGCAGCATGGCAGCTGAGCCCATGCCCTGGGTCCCTGTCCCAGGATCTCTAGCCCCTAGGGACTGGTGCCCAGGGGCTGGGTGCCAGAAGGGGGGAAGCCTAGATCCCCTGTGTGCCCCTGTGTGCGAAGCCCCCCTGCTTGCCTTGCTTTGTCTGTTCGTCCCCCAGGGCCCCTGGAGCCGCTGCTTCTCCCACAGCCTGTGGGGCTGAAGACACTAAGGTGGAGATATGGTGCAGTAGGCAATGCTGGCCCACGCTTGGGTCACTACAGGAACCAGAGGGCCTGGACTGTGCATCGGTCCCAGCTGGGGCCAAAGCAAAGACTCCCCCCCCACCCCGCCCTGGCCTCTTGGATGTGGGTATTTAAGCTGTGTAAATATTTGGAGAAGAGATATTTATTGCTGGTGCTTGCATTGTGTCATTGCTTCAGGGAAATGGAGGTGGGTGGGAAGGGGATGAAGACCTTGCCCATTCCAACCCTCACCTCTCATCTTCCTCCTCTCCCTCCTTCCTCCCTGCAGGCCCCAAGAGTGACCAAGCCTGCACTCACCTTCTGCCCTGATAGGGCAAGGGAAGCATGGCTCAAGAGGCTCAATATAGCCTCTACTCTTGTGCCATATCCAGGGTTTACCAAACCAGGGTCAGGCCCTGTTCCAGCAGCCACTGCCAGCCCAGAGAACAGGTACAAAATATTTTATTAACAGTTCTACATTTTTTTCCCCCCTCCCACCCATCCTTTCACAGGTAGTTAAAACAACTGTGTTTTCTATATACAGAGAGCACCTAGCTATTTACAGCCTATGTACAAAGGCAGGGCTAGCTCTTCAGCACCTCCTCCAGCTTCAGCATGTCCAGGGGGGTGGTCTTGGCAACCTCAAAGAAGACCCTGAAAGGAGCCGCAGTGTCTTAGAGCTCAGCCCCAGTCCTGCCACCCCAGTGCCCTCTGCCACTCCTGGGGAGGGAGCAGGCTCAGGGCAGAGCCCCTGACACGCACCTGTGTGAATACTTGGTGTGTACAGCCTTCAGCTTGTCGTGGGGTTGATATGTGAATAGAAAGTTCAACCTCTTCACTAGGGGATGCAGGTCTTTGGAGCAGTAGCCACTGTAATACTCTAGTGTAGGGGTCTGCAAAGAGAGAGCGAGTGAGCAAGGGCTTCCCTTCTAAGACCCAATTATCACCTTCTCCCCTGGCCTAAGCTCCAGCCCCACAAAAATCTGAGGGGAGATCTCCCTTCTCCTGGACAGGCCCCCTATGCACCAGCTGCAGCACAGAGCCCAGTGCCAGCTGAATTAGCATTGCTCCAGCACCCAGGCCCACCCACTGCCATGGCACATCTGTGTCCTGGGGCAGAGCTGCATGCACAGCCCCCAGGAGGGTGCCAGGGCACCACCAGCCACGTGGCACTGACCCAGCCTCCGAGGTTCCTCATGGTGAGCGCCAGGAGCAGGCAGCTGGCGGCCAGCTTGGAAGGGCTCTCGCGAGCGTAGTCGTACTCCTGCAGGGTCATCTCGCAGAGGAAGCGGGCCAGCGTCAGCGTCTCCATGTTGGCACGGGCACACTGCAGCCAGGCAGGCAAGGAAAGGCTCAGCACTGAGCAACAAGCTCCTGGCCTTTGGGGGATCCAGAGCATGGTGCTGCCAGACCTCTGGGCCAGCAGGCAGAAGGGGGCACAGCACCTACCTGGGGGATGCCACGGGTCACAAGCGTTGCCTACTAATGGGAGGGCAGAGGGTGTGCGTGTGCTGGGGGAAGCTCAGGGACACCCCATGGCCCCAACACCAGCCCATTTTCCTGCTGGACCCACCTTGGCAAAGCGTCGCAGGAACCGGTAGGGGATGGGGATGTTGATATCAAACTTGAGCGTGCGGAGGATGCTCATCTCCATGGCAATGAGCTCTTCCCGCTTGTAGGCATCGTCACAGATGTACAGGAAGTCATCCACACATGGGGGGCACCGCTCCTGCCGGGGCACAACCTGCTCAGTACCCTAGCAGCTCATCCTCTCAATGCTCACTGCTTGCAAAAGAGGTACAAAACCTCATGGCTTGCAAGTCCCACAAAGGGCTGCCCTGCTAGGTTCTGAAAGAACTACTGCAGTGTTCAGCGGGTCCCATGCAAACAGGCAGCATTAGTTCATGCTAACCCCAACCCTTACAGTCCACAGCCAAGCTGACCACGCACCAGCTCTAGCTCCTAGTCCTGCTTGCACAGGATTAACCCAGGTATCCTGGTGGTCCCTGGGGTGCATGGGGAAGACCCAGGTCACCTGCAGGCACCATCCAGGCCACCTAGCCTGCATTCAAAGCCCCAGAGAGGTTGCAAATTGTCAGATAAGTCACACTGGCAACCCTCATTAGCAGGGCCTGGTACTTCAGCCATCATCTATAACTCACAGCTGTGGAGGGCTGGAGAAACACAGCCCTTTCTGCCCCTAGCACTTGGATGCAGCACTTTGCAGGGAGTCACCTCAAATTTGGAGGCGATGAGGATGGCTGTAGAGCCAATGAGCTGCAGCTTGTCCCTCATGCTCACCACCTCCACCAGGTAGTGATCCACCAGCTTCACTGCCAAATACAGCGTCTCATGGCTCAGCTCAAAGTTCTCCTGCAATGATACAAGCAGCGTGAAATCACACAAGAGCCAGGCTACCCCTATCCCTCTGCTCCAGTCTGGTTGCCGAATGCTCCGTAAGGGTCAGACTGGTGCCCACAGGGCCAGGTTGGGACTAGGGTCCTGAGGCATTTTCCTCAACCTGATACAGTGGGGAACAAGTCAGCTCTGCCCTGGGAATACTCACAGAAGCCTCTGTCTAAGCAACGAGGCTCCATACGCCAAATGCCCTGAGCCTTGCAGGGGGCTACTCTGAAGGGCTGCGACACTTCCCCATGTCCATGTACCTGCACTTCCACCATCCAGTCCACCAGGATGGCCCTCATGTCCCCACTGATGTCTGGCTGCTTCTCCATGTAGTTGGGGAGCACAAACTTCTCCTGTCAAGGCAGTGGGTGTTAGCGAGTTGCTGCCAAGATGCGACAGGCCGTCAACAGCTCCACTGCTGCCAGGTGCCCAGAGCCTCTGGCTGCTCCCTGGGGGTGGGCAGCCTTGCTGGGGCTCAGCCCCGGCTGCCACCGCACCCGGCACTCACCTCTCTCTCCCGCATATAGTCAAAGATCTCCTTGGCGTACTCAGCACTGGCATAGGGGTCACCCAGCTGCTCCTGGTCTATGTCCTCCACAACCGGAGCCTGGAATCATGCCCCCAGGCATCAGTGAGAGGCAGCTGCATGTGAACAGCTGCCTGTGGGTCACCCCTTCAGGGCAAAGCAGCTGTACATATAACTGCCCTCCCTTGCCTTGCAGCCCCCATGCTGCTTCCCCCTTCTCCCCCCCCCCCCCCCCAAGAGACCTTTGAAGGAAGGTGCAGGAGGGTATTTCCCCAGCTCCTGTCATACTGGGCACATATGTGAGGTTCAAAGCACCTCCTGGTGTTCCAGTGCTACTGGCAAGAGCCACAAGTCTGTGTCACCAGCAAGGCAGGATGAGAGCAGTAGCCAGGCTGAATCCCAGGGTCCCTGCTCTCTCCTTGAGCAACTGTGGTACCTGCACAGGCTCAGGCTCCTCCGGGACAGGAACCTTCACGGGCTCTGCAGGAGGCTCCGTTGGCGGAGTTTTTCTCAAAGACCTGAGCAGGACAAGAGCACAAGTCACAACTGGGAACAAGTCCATTTCTCCCAGCTCCAAGGGCTCTTCCAGCCCCTTGTTGTCACTTCAGCAAAGGTCTCAACAGCTTCTAAAATAGCTCCTGGACCCAAGTGCCCACTGCCTCCTGCACATCCACCTGCAACAGGCAGTGCCATGAGCCCACAGCGCAGCATGCAGGCCACTAGCCCACGTTGCCACAGCTCTGCAGACCTTCTCCATGTCCCACAGGGCTGGGCATGGGGTGCTGACCCCACAGCACCCTCCACCATCCCTGCACGCCATCTCACCTGGCTACTCACTTTTTCTGATTAATCTCATTGTTCTTGGCAACGTCGAGCGCGACGGGCGCCTTCTTGCGTGTCCCAGCTTTCGACACCTCTTTCTTCCCCACCACCGCCTGGGTCACAGGAGCCTGTTAGAGCCAGGTGGGGACAGAAATGAGGGCATGCAGAAGGGTGCCCAGAGCAGGGCAAGGCGGCGAGCCCCTGCACAGGGAGGCAGGCCCGGCACGGGGCACGTGGAGCACTCACGTTGGTGATGTCCCCGAAGGCCGACCTCTTCTTGGGCGCTCCCTGCGGCGAGGACGGCGACCGCTTGGCCTGACAGCTCTCCTCCTGCACCGGGGAGCGTGAGGGACGGCCGTGGCGGCCGCCCGGGGCACCCCGAACGCCCGTCCCCGTCCTCACCTGCTCAGCCTTGCCGTGCTCGGCCGTGGGGCCGCCCTTGGCCGCCCGCGGCGCCTTGGCGTTGCGCAGCACCGGCATCCTCACCCTCGCGCTGCCTCCGGCTCCGCTGCGGGACACGGCAGCGCTCGGCACCGCCGCCTCGCCGCTCCCCGAGCGGGGACGAACCGAGGCAGAGCCCCCAAAGGGACCGGGACCGGGACCGGGACCGGGACCGGGACCGGGACCGGGACCGGGACCGGGACCGGGACCGGGACCGGGACCGGGACCGGGACCGGGACCGGGACCGGGACCGGGACCGGGACCACTCACCTGCGCTGCTGCCGCCGCCGCCGCCGCCCCGGCGCTTTTGAAAATAGCAGCGCTGCGGCGGCCGCCCGCACTGGCCGAGCGGCAGCCAATGAGCGCGCGCGCCGCGATGCGGTTGCCAAGCGCCGGGCGGAGCAGGGTTTAAAATTCGGCCCCGCTGACCAATGGGGAGAGGGCGGCGCCGGCGGGGCGGGGCTAAGGTGGGGGTGGGGGCACCCGCCCGCCTGCCCCGCTCCCATTGGCCGCGCCGCGCTCGGGTTTAAAGGCGCCTTAAAGGGGCCGCGAGCGGCTGGAGCGCGTGGAGGCCGCGCACATCTGGGAGGACGTGTGCCCCCCCCCCCGTCCGCCCCCCCGCCGCACATCTGGCCGAGCCCGACCCCGTCCGTGTCTGTCCGGGCCTCCCCCATTGTACTTGTGTGCCCCCATTGCACATCTGCCTCCCACCCCATTGCATGTCTGTGCACATCTGGACATACCCCCCTGTTGCACATCTGTCTGCGCCCTCTCCTCCCCCCCCAGCTCCTGCTTTGTTACCCGCCCCAGCCCTGCTGTGGCTGCCCTAGCTGCCTCCCCATGAGGGGCCCAACCCACCCCCTGCCCTGCCCTGCCCTGGACTCGTGTTCCCCCTCCTTGGTGCCCTGTGCAGCGCTGGCAGTGCAGCTGAGCCCGGCCAACTCGTTCCACATGTTCCGACCCAACACAACCCTCCGGTGCCCGGCAGCACCGGCGGGCAGAACTCCTGAACCTGCAGGTCTGCCAAGGCTGTCCGGAGCCAGCTTTGCATCGCCCCTCCTCAACCCTCCACTTGGAGGGGGGGCAGCAGGGAAGCAGCCTGGGGGGCTGGGCAGGAGGGTCTCCACGGAATCCCGGTCTCGTTTCCAGTGTGGGATGGGAGCCCGGTAGCTGCCTCCGGCACCCCGCAGTCATGCACTGCACTCCACGTGCAGTGCCAGCAGCTCCCTGGGCCAGACCAGTTCTCCCAGTGTGCTGAATTCCCTCATCATTCTTCTTCCTTTCAGAATGCATTCCCTTGGCTTCCTCACTTAGAAGATCCTGCAATAGCTGCAGGGCTTTTCCCGTGACTGTGGCTTTGAAAGTGGCCTGGAACAACCAAGTTGCTGGCCCCTGCTGCCCTTGGCTCTCATTAAATGCCCGAGTCATAAGGGTGCCGGGATAAGCGCCAGAAGTGGGTCTTGGGTGCACCAGCCTTCTGGGTCTTCCTGCCTCCAATGCCTCGATTTCTGTTGCAAGATCTGCCTTGACCTCAGCCTTCCTGTTGGTACCTCAGATCCCCCAAGGGGCGTGCGTCTCCGAGACCCTCTGCATGCTACGCTCCATCCCTCAGCCCCTGCTGCCATGGTGTTTATTGGCACAGGAGCGTTTGCACGGAGCTGCCAGGCTCCCTGGTTTCCAACTTGCAGTTTTCCAAGCTGTGGCATTCACCACCACCGTGGCAGTTCAAGCTGAAATCTCCATCAGCCTTCTGAGGGAAGGAAAATCAAACCCTATTCCCTTTTATTTCATGTGACTTCCATGTAAACAGAGTCTGGATCGGGTCTGCCATGCTTGTCTGGCTGACGTTTCTGCAGCTGAGGAGTGCAGGAACGTGCTGTCCCCACGAGGCGAGAGGGAGCAGGGCTCTGGCAGAGCAGAGCAGGACCCAGCTCTGAGCTGCATCCCAAACCCACGTGCCCCCAAACCTTGCTGTAGGCAGAGTTGCATGTTTGGATTTTGATTCAGCTGTGGGGCACAAGATCAAACCTGTGTGGGCAGCTCTTGAGATGGGAGTTCCCTTTTCTGTTCTCCAGCAAGTTGGGGATACATCGAGACTGCAGGAGATGCCAGGCGCCAACTGAGCAGTGAAAGCCAGGTCAAACCTGAGGGTATGATCACACACAGAGGGGCAGAGAGGAAGACACCAGCCTCTGGTCCCCTGCACCAATCTCTCCTGGGTCCAAGCTGGGGCAAGATCCAACTTCTTAGGGGTGTTTGCAGAGGGAACCGACTGCAGCGGGTGACCACGATGGCACCTATGTTGCAGCAGAGCCATAACCAGAAGCAGGAACCCCAGGAGCAGCTGGAGCACATAGCGCAGAGGTAAGACGGGCCTGCAGGCCCTCACCTCCATATACCCAACCGAGGGCATCATCAGGGCTGAAGTGCTGCAGGGGGAGCAGAGACAACCCGGCGGGGCTGTGCATCCTCCAGTCCCCACTGACTTCTGCCAGCTGGACATGTGTCTGCACACCAGGCAGCTCGGGGATGTGAAGGACCCGCAGAGGAATGAACCCTCTGGCTATGGAGCAGTCGCCCAGACCTCCCAGGCCAGCGTGGTGTGTAAAGCATGACCACCAACCCGCTCAGCACAGCGGGACCTGAAAAACCACCCACGGCACCCGCTGTGGCCTTGCAAAAGCCTCCCTGCCCACTGCTTCCCCTGGAGCAAACCGACGCGCCCGAGCTCGGCACATGCTGCTCGCGCTGGGAGATGCGAGCGAACGCCCTCGCGCTGCTGCGCTATGCGGTCCCCTCCATGCTCGGCAAGTGGTTCCTGATCACACAACCCCCCTTGGATATGAGGGCTGGAAAGCAAACAGCCCCCCTTGCATTGTAGAACCTTCTGGGCTCCTGAGTTTAAATCAAGCAAATGCGTTATGGCAGTCTCACGGCCAAGTGCCACAGTTGCCCTGCTCAGACTATTTTCTCAGCCACAGATAAGTGAGTGGACCAGGGTTATTTCCTTATAGCACAGCAATAAAAAATGCTCAAACAGGCCCTGTAAACTGCTCCTCACCCTCAGATGCTTGCAAGGTTCATGCCCAACGCACAGGCTGACCCTTGCCTCTGTCCCTGAGCTGGATGTGAGCAGACTGGCCCTGGCAAAGGCAAAAGACACTTTGCTATGGAAGCATCTGGGCAATCCTGGGGGATCTGCGGGTGCTGTGGAACCCAGTTTCCAAGGGCACTAACCCTGCTGACCGTGAGTTGCATGGCAGGATTGGTCCTTGCTAAAGGCAAGGGTAATTTGGGGCACATGTGCTGAGGCACCTCAGTGGCTCTTGCAAGGTCTGTCTGGCAGAAAAGGCATTTGCATCTAGAACAGCTTTGCTCTCCTGGGTGGTAGCATGGCCAAAGGGTGTTCCCAGGCTGGCAGGGCTTCAAAGGTGGCTCCAACCCACTCTGAGTACCTTGAATCCCTGAGCCCAGCCATGGCTGCTGTGACTGCAGCCTGCGGAACGGGCAGCGCGGCAAGGCAGGGACATGGAGACATGGGGACATGTTCCTGGGGAGGCCGGGCTGCCAGCTCGTCTCTCAACTCCTTCCCCCTCTTGCCCTGCCTTGCTAGAGCGCTCAAGTCCCGCTTTAACCTCTGCTTCTGCTGCCTTCTCATTTCTTCCTCGTTGGCTCCCTCCTCTGGCAGTTCGGCTAAACGCATTTCCAATTGCTGGAGCGACACCCTGCAAAATGCTCTGCTGGGCTAAACCTTGCAAAGCTTAAAAGCTTAAAATGCTGCAGGCTAAAATGCTGCTCTTTCCCCTGCTGCAGCTTCCTCTGGAGCTCACAGGTGCGGAGCTCCTGCTGCCACAGATGGAGTGCGCAGGGAGGGCACCTTCCGTCTTATGCTACGTAACCTCCTGATCTGGTGTGCAGAGGTGATGGGGCCAAATGTACCCTCATACAAAACTGGGAGGAGTGGCTGGTACACCAGAGGGTTGTGCTACTTGTCAGAGGGACCTCGACAGACTGGAGAAACTGGCGGGCAGGAACCTCATGAGGTTCTGCAAAGAAAAGTGCTAAGTCCTGCCCTGAGGGAGGAATAACCCCAGGCACTAGTACTGGGCCAACCAGCTCAAGAGCAGCTTTGCAGAGAAGGACCTGGCAGACGAGGGAGGACACAGCAAGTTGAGAAGTACCTGGACTCTGTGAAGTCTCTCCGTTCTTGCAGATACTCAAATTCCATCTGGACATGGTTCTGGGCAACCTGCTGTAGGTGACCCTGCTTGAGCAGGTTGGATTAGATGATCTCCAGAGGTCCCTTCCAACCTCCAACCTCATCCCTCCTGTGGTTTGCCGATTCCTGCAGCCCTTACTGTGCCACTACAAGCCGTGTGCTGCCTTGCAAAGCGGAATGAAGCCCTCAGACCCAGAGCAGCTGTCTGGCACCTTGGGGCCATGTCCAAGGCTACCTAGAAACCCTTCCACAAGGCAAGTGGGGACATGCATTCCAGGACTGCTTACAGGACAGAGTGCCTTGGGCTTGAGAGAAAGAAGAGCAGGGAGTTGTCATTCATGGGATCTTTAGGAAGTGCCTTTCCCCACTGCTGCTCCCATGCTAAAACAGGCCAAACTTGTTGCTCCCCATGGCCCAGAGCCAGAAACAAAAGCGTTAGGAAAGGAGCTGATCTGTGCAAAAAGGGTAAGGATTGCCATTTCATTTCCCTCCATTCTCACCACTATAGTGGCTAAAGATAAATAAAGATTGGTGGCAAGCTCCCATAGGACACAGAGACACCACTGCAAGACAAGGCTGCAACCCACCCTCTGTGTAACCCTTTTTTGGAGGCAGAGTTGGAGCCCAATCTTCTCACACCAGGATGAAGCCCCCCTTGGGGCTAGTCCTGCCCCATGCTGCTCTGCTGAAGGCAGAGCCTGGTGGAGAGCAGGGTCTCCAGGCCTTGCTGCACCCTTGGAGTAGCTCCTATCAACACTCACAGCTCAGCCTTGGCCCTGCATGTGGCAAAGGGTCACCGTGGTGTTTGCAGTGTAACACAGGCAGTTTTCTTGCAGTGTGGGCTGCCCTCATGGGCTTTCACCTGGGGCCCAGCAAGTGGGGCTGGTGGGAGCTCAAACTCAATGGCTTCATTTTGTGACTCAGAGCTTTGCATTTATTTGCTGGAAAAGGCCCCAGCACGTTAGCCCGTTACCTGGAAACCGGAGCTCTCCAGCCAGCCTGGAATAAAAGCAGCAAGAAGGAAATCACAGAGGGACGCAAAGTGAAAGGATTTCCCAGTGTTCACAGGATTTGAGCAAATCCCTCCTGAGAGCTGCAATGCTAAGAGGACATTTCCCTCTTCACCTCCATGCTGCCACAGCTCCCAACAGTGCAACACTCCCCAGGGCACCGGGGCCAAGAGAAACGGTAACAACGATGCTCATGCCAGGCACCTGCCGGCCCCCGTGCTGGCATGTGGCTCTACTGAGTTGCACGTGTAGCCCCTTGCAGCCCCTACCAAGACCATCTTTTCAAGGTCAGTGCTTGTCCTCTCCATATCTTTGCAATTCCAGGACCCTAAGTTGTCATCTCCAGCTATCAATCCAAGCCACGGTGCTGTGGGTGGGAACCAGCACGTGGGAAGCAGCAGGAGGAAATAGATCCTGACAGGCACCAGGGTTTCCCAGGCGCTGCTGGATGGAGAAGGGTTAAGTGCTGCGAGCCAGCAGGCCTGAGCAAGCAGAGAACATGGCAAGAACCGGTTGGTTAAATTAGGGTTAGAGATGTGCTCGCAGGCAAGGAGCTGGCAGCCCCACAAGCCACTCCGTGGCTCCTTATTACCCCGGGAGCACATCTTCCCATGGAGGGTCTGGTCCAGGTTTCCATGCCTCTCCTGGAAGAGCCTTCTCAGAAGGGCTCTCTTGGTGGCAGGGCTGCCCCAGAGCTGCCGAGTGTCTGCCGTGGTCTGGGACTTCCCACGAGCCCGTCCCAGGGGTACCAGCTCCCAGGAGCCCAACGCAGGCGTCCCTCAGTGAAGGGCTGAGGAGCATTTCCTTGCAGGGCATCCAGGTGTCTGGTTCTGCGTTGCCTCCCCCTCCTGCTCCCTGCCGTGACTCATTGCTCTGCAGCCCTCTTCTTCCAGCTCTCACTTGGTGGCCGATTTGATCTTGTGGATGGCGTACGGGCTGGACTCCTTGGGCATCCAGATCTCCTCCCCATGGTGATCCCCATGCTCTGCTGCCCCCTCCATCGCTGCCGTCAACTCGGGGCTGAAGATGTTGTCTGTTGCCCGGTAGGTGCGGGTGAGGCGGCGGAAGGAGGAGTCTGAGGAGCTGTCGTCTGGAAGGTCTTCATCCTGTTCATCCTGCAGCTTGGTTCTGCTCAGCTCTGAGCTTCTTCCCAGCGTTGGGTCTTTGAAAGCCTCCCGCATGTCCTGCAGGAAGGCCATCTTGGGGCTGATGATGCAGAGCAGGAGCATGAGGCCTCCTGAGACGCCGCAAAGAAAATAGAGGCCAGCTGTCTCAGGGATGCCTGGGGGGAGAAGGGCAAACAGAGACATGAGGGTGTAAGCCACCTGTGGAGCCTGCAGGACCTCAGAAACAACCTCCATCACATGTGCAGGAAGAAGAGGAAGGGAGGAGGACAGCAGAGAGGAAGACACCCAAGGTGCAGGGCTGGGGCTAAGAAGGACCCGTGACTGTGGAAGCACCGCCAAGAGCCCCTTTGGGAGAGCTCCAATGGGAGAGGAGGTCCAAGGGCAGCACGACGGGCAGGACCACAGCAGCACCAAGGCCTGAGCAGCAGTAGGGCAGCACTAGGGCACTGTTCAGTCTCACAGGTCATTCAATCTTTGAGCCTCTGTCACATTGCTC
This sequence comes from Tinamus guttatus, assembly GCF_059628265.1. Taxonomy (NCBI): domain Eukaryota; kingdom Metazoa; phylum Chordata; class Aves; order Tinamiformes; family Tinamidae; genus Tinamus; species Tinamus guttatus. Next base: position 3,079,387 of record NW_028288821.1, read on the forward strand.
CATCTCTCACTGCCTCCCTGATATGGCCATATCAATGCCAAGTGGGCATTCAGTGCTCTGCTCCCACATGTGCCGGCTGACCAGGGCCCAGCCAGGACAGGATGGCTGGCACAGTCTTTCTGGAAGTGGATCTAATCCTGGATTTGGGATCTGACTTGCAAGCCCACAGTGCTGAGCCCCGGTTTGAGCAGGGACCTGAGCCACCCTCTCAAGTCTCTCAGAGCTTCTTGCCCCTCCAGGTCCATCCCACTCCTCGAAGTGCTGTGTGAGAGTCGGGGCACATACCCCAAATGTAGGCAAAAGCCTCCAGAGAGCTAGTAAAAATCATCAGGTCTTCCCGGAGCCTGGAGAACCTGGGCCCTTTGTACCAGCCACCTGCAGCGAACAAGGGGACATGGTCTTAGGGACTGAGACACAAGGCGCTCCCCCATGACCCTTCCCCTCTCCTGGCTCCCTGCCTCCTTCCCAGGGCATCCCTCCTTCCCAGATAAGCTCTCCTCTGCAGGACCCTCTCCCCTTGCCTTCCCTCTCCTCCCCACGCAGACCCTGTCTCTCCCTCTCCTCCTGGGCTCCTTTTGCTCAGCCAAGGACCTGGGCGGTCACCACACAGGTTGTGGACAGCTTTTGCCATGCCGCAGGAAGGCAGCTCCAGGGCCAGGGTCAGCTCAGCTCATACTAGCCCAAAGCGCTCGTGCTGCCCTGCAGTACGTGCAGATGCTCCCTCATCCCTGGATTTAGCGCAGGAAGGGTGGCTTTCCCTTGGGCAAGAGTCAGGCAGGGTTTGCAGACTCCCATGAGGAAGAGGGTATCAAGCCATGGGGGCAACTATGGCATGAGTGAGTCCCTCTGGCAAGGGCATGGGAGCAGTGCTGGACTGAGAGCACCCATGGAGCAGGGTGAAGGATGCAGAGGCTGAACGAGCTGCTCTGGGATCAGCACTGCACCCAGCTGGCTCAGCAGGCCCCAGCCTGCAGCAGGCCCCAGCTCCACAGACAGGACATGGAGGTGTTCACCTGAGCAAGGGTGCAAAGCAGCGCCAGGTGCCCGGGGACGTGCAGAAGCTCCTGGTCCTTACCGTGCGTATAGTCCGAGAGCAGAAAGGGGTCCGAGGTGTCAGGGCCCGCCTCCTCCAGCAGCTGCCTGGGCACTGCAATGAGAGCGGGCACCATTTCAAGAGACTGGCGCTGGTGAGAGCTGGTAGCCATGGCAGCCTAAGGACAGGCAGGGCCCCCCAAAAGGGCACTCCAGTGTCCCCTGCTCATGTGTCCCTGTACAGCGAGGGGACAGCACTGCCCACAGAGCAGGGCCACCGAGCGGGTCCCTTGCCTCCCCAGCCCTGCAGACAGCTTTGGAGCCCCTCGCTGGGACCTCACCGCACGTGTAGGAGACCCGCAGCTGCTTCTTCATGCCGGGGAAGCACGGGTCCCCAAAGGTGGCTCTGTCAGCGGTCACTGTGCAGTTCTCCTTCCGGTGGCACTTCTTGGAAACCCTCCGCAAGGCGTCAGGAGCCAAACACTCTGGAGACACACAGGGGAGAGGAGGGCAGCTGTGTCACCAGCGGGCGATACACAGCAGGGCTTGGCGGTCCCCATAGATGGGACAATCCTGTGCACCAGGAACAAGCTGAGAGGTGCAAAGGGTTTGGCTGCCACCAGCACATCCTGCTGCCCAGGTTTCAGAGAAATGAGGGGCCATCTCAGAGACATTGTGTCCCAAGCGCTGCCAGCGAGGTAAGGCACGAAGGCTGCGCCTGAGTTCAGGCATCCACGGCCTCTCATGCTCTTGAACTCTGAGCGGGCCGCATGTGTGACAAGTTATCAAGTCTGCTCTTGGGGCTTGGCCTTAGCACATGGCATAGCATCCCTATTTCCCTGCACAGTGTGGCTATATACATACAGTGTGACTCTGTGCATGAGTTCTGGCCATGTTTCTGGCTCGCCCCATCCCAGCGTACCTATATGAGGTCCCTCGGTGTTTGGAGCATCACACTCCGGCTTGCCCCGCAGGAACCGTCCGTAACTTGCAGAGTAGATAGCCAGGACGGCTTTGGGCCGGCACTGCAGCCTCAGCTTGTCATTCTCACACACAGTCTTGATGCGATGGTTAGCTGGGAAGCAACCAGAGGGTCCCAATGTGGCTTAAGTCATCCTGAGCCCCTGCCCTTGCTTAGTTCAGCCGCTAGCCCAGAGCTTAGACCATCACTGGACCAGGACTGCTGGATATAGAAGTAGTTTTGCTTTCCTCCCATTTTTGCTCAGCAGAGGAGCTGAGGACAGAATCAGCTGCCTAATCAGTCTGGAAAAGAGCTCCCACCACTGCTTTACCCCCATCTACCTCACCTGGCCGGCACTTGTAAGAAGCAACAAGGTACTTGTGTGTCCCAGGACAGGGATCTGGCCCAAAGACTTGGCTGTGAACTGAGAACTGGCACCATCGTTGGTCCTGGCATTCATCCAGCAGTTTCTGGTGAAGCAAACAAGACAGACATGAAGATGCATGTAGAGTCCTGAAGCTGTTCTCTCCTCTTGCCCCATGGTGGCATCACTAGGCCAGGAATGGCCTCTCACCCCACACGGGTGCCCTGGGGCTGCTCACAGTCCTGTGGCTGCTCGCTCTGTGGGTACCCCGGGTTTGCAGAGCGGCCTGGGGGTGTTCCCTGTGCCCATGCGACTCGTTTGCCAGCCCAGACCTGGGCCATGCACTAGCACAGCACCTTGTACCCCCTGTGCAGGCAGCCCCACTGGCACCGCTCCGCATAACACCCACACGGCCGTGCACGGGCCTGCGGCTCTCCTGCGGCTCCCTGCCATGCGTGTGCAGGCACCCACGCTGGCGCAGCTCCTTGCAACACCCCTGCAGACTCGCGCACCAGCAAGGCCCTGTGCAATGTTTGCAGCAAGCCACAAGATGGGGAAGAGGGGTTCACCCTGCACCCTCTCCCTGCCTGAGTGCAGCTCTGGCAGGTGAAGGTGGCTGGCGGTGCCACGAGGTGCCCATCTGCGAGCAGCCCAACTGGCCCACAGCTGCCCTGTGTACCGGGCCCTGAAGGCACCACTGCTGAAACAGCCTGGCATGCAAGGTGAGACCATGATTTCAGCAATACCGTGCTGGAAATGATGCCGCAGGCTGAGAGGCACCGTGCGTGGGCTCTCCCTATCCAAGTCTGTCCGAGAAATCACTCTCTGACTTGTGCCCCAAGGGTCCCCACACCTGAGATAGTCCCCAGGCCCCATGGCTTTCTTCTCTCTGCTTTTCCTGTCCCATCCCCTTCCTCTCTGCCACACTTAGCTTTAAGACGAAGTGGGTGGATGAAGCTCTTCTTGGTCTTTAATGATTGCCAGACAGCAGAAGTGAAATTTGGGGAGGAAATGCAATTAATCTTAGTCCCCCAAGTCTTCCCTAAGCGGACTCTCAAGAGCATCTTTGATCCCTCCTCTCCAGACTTCCTCCTTCTCTAAAAGATCTGCTTCTGGGCATCCTTCCCCATGTCTGTTTGTTTTCATTCATCTCCATGGAGTGAAGGGAGGCTGGTTTGCACCCTGTGTTTCTCCCAGTGTGTGACTTCCCTGCTGTGCCTCATGCCTGTCAAGCTGCAGTTAGGGGCAGGAACCTAGTGGTGGTGGGCCCTGTTCCGTGGGCCGAGAGCAACCATGTGTGATTGCTGCAGATCAGGGATCACGCTTTTGTTTTACAGCAATGGGGTCATCCTTCAGATCTGGGACGTCTGTCCAAAGACAGAGTCTGTCCTCTCTGACAGGGAACAAGCTGTCCAGCTGCGCTTTGCACTGGAAGGAAAGACAGGAAGGTGTGTGGGGACCAGCTGCAGCTGAGACGTGGCAGACAGCAGCAAAGCCAGACTGGTGTTGCCACCCTGATGAGATCCCTTGACCTTGGTCCTCGTCTGCTCCATCTCCCTGAAAAGCTGAGCCATTGAGCTTGAGCCATGGTGGGATGGAAGAGGGTAGAGCGAGAGGGTAAGTGCAGGTGTCCATAGCAATAGTGTCTACCCACACCTGCTAGGTCTTGCTTCTCAGAGAAGAAGCAATTCCTCTGTGCTGCCTTGCAGCATGAAGTCCAGCCCCTTCCCTTCAGTTGCTGGTGGAGCGAGGCTCTGTCTAGCTTTGTGCTGGGCAAGAGTGGAAGAGAAACACTCTGAGCATCCTCGCATCAGCCACAAGGCAGCAATTGCCACCAACGTAGTGGCTACAGCAATTTGATTTTGCGGTGCTGTGGGTGAGGAGCATTCACATGGACCTTTCCACATTTCCACTGGGAGCCATCACAGGTGGGGAGGATTCCTATGCTATACAGTCCACACAGATCCTGACCATTCACAGCCTTTTACAGTCCTGTCCTTTCAGCTTCCACATCCTGACCACATCCTCCAGCCCATCACACCACATCAAGCCACTTTACACACAAGCTTGGAGCACCCTGGACCAAGATGTTTGCAGCGTGGTTTGCTTGGGAGCCTCCAGGGTGGAGTTTGTGCCACGCTAACAGAGAAATTCTGGCTCTTGCTGAGCTCCTGGAGATATGTGAGAAGCTATGAGGAGATCTGCAGCTGGAGCAGGACCAGGCAGAAAGACCATGTGAGCTAACAGAGTAAGGAATTGGCCTTTCTGAGCCCTCATTCCTCTTCTCCAGCTTCATGCTCTTCTCTCACCACTGTATACATCTTGTTTCACCCTGGTAACCCCAGCCCTAGCAAAAGGCTGTAACAGGAATAGAAAAACAGCACATGCACCTCAGCTGCAAGCCCCTTACCCCATCTTGCAGGGCCTGCCCAGGCCTGGCGTCTCTCCCTGGCTCCCAGCCAGGCCCCCAGCTGCCATGAGTTCATCCAGAGCCCTGTGACCAGCAGGGAAAAGCGGGCAGGCTTAAAGGTGCAGTGTGCTGTGTTGCAGCTGGGCTTGATTTCTCCTGCTTGAGGGCAGGACTGCACCTGGACCCACTTTTGGTTCCCTCAGGATAAGTCAGAACCAACTGTCCTCAGTGACCGGGACACCTGGCTTATTCCCACCCCGCAGGTCTCCCAAGGGGCTAGGATGGTTCAAGTTGCTCTTTGCCCTTCCTGGTGGTTCCTGGTTCCCAGCTCCCAAAGGAGGGAGGCCACTTTGTCTCGTATCATTTCTCAGAAATGCAGCTCAGGATGCAGCAGTGTCTCTCCCACCACAGAATCCTAGAAACTTTCTGGAAAAAATGGTCATTACTGGAAATCTCAGGAATTGATCCTGGCACAGATGGGATCAGTGCTCATAGGAGAGAGCAGAGGTAGTGACATTTGCAGCCATGTGGCCCTAATGGGGATCCCCATAACCTGTGGAGAGGTGCAGTACCATCCCGTGAGGCTGCCCGTCCTGGAAGGTTTTCCTTACCTGCTGGGCCGTGGCGGACATGCATTCGGTGCTCTCCTCGGAGGCATTGCCAGGGTTTGGGCAGAGGTGTGGGCTGGGCACACGGCGCCCGTAGAAGGCGCCAAGGATGCTCACAGTGGTCTTGTGAGGGCACATGATGATCAGCTGCTCCCCATCGCAGGTATGGAGAGTGTGGTTCTTCAGCACCTTGCGCAGGTAGCCTGGCAGGGGACAACGCAGGGAATGGTGGACAGAGCCAGGAAGGAGGTACCCAAGGCCCTGGAGATGGCAGTGCCTAAGTTTCCATCCACTGATGGCAAAGGGGGATGCCCTGGGCAGAGGCACCTTGCAGAAAGATCTATATGCAGTGTTACTGCTGCACATCTGGAAAGCAGTGTAGACCAGCTGAGCTGAGTAGCTAACAGAAACTGGAGGCAGGAAGACAGGCCAGAAAAGCACCTGTGAAAGAATCACATGTGGGCTTATAAAAGGTTTTAAGAAAGTCATAATCTTGTTATAGAGGAGAGAGCAGTGATGGGCCAGGAACCACCAATGTCTGATTTATTCTGCAATGCCCAAACCTCTCTGCTGCACAATGCTGAGCCATGAGCTGCAGGGGAGGAAGGAGGAAGGCTCCAGCAGCTGCTTCAGGCACTGTCCCGCTGTCCCTGCCACAAGGGCAGGAAGCCTGCGAAGCAGCAGGGTGGGAAGGGTAGGGGTCAGGAATCCTGCCATCCTGAGAGCTGCAGCAGCTGCAGAGCTCAGGGACAGCTAATGGAGTTCAAAGCCAGTGAGGACTACCCAGAAGGAGAATTTGCTGTGGGAACAGCAAGTGGCTGGGTTGATGTGACTCAACAGATGACCAAGCAAGAGCTGAGCTCACATAAACCCAGCTCCCAGATTTCTTTGACTGAGAAACCCAGTGTGGTGGTGTAAGCCAGTCCTAATCACATCACCAGCATGGGGTGAGGTCATGCATGGCCCAATACCATGGCTCTGGAAGCTGCAGGAGCTTGCAGATGACTGATCACATGGAGCTTTCTGGTCTAAACTGAAGAAGTATTTTAGCTCATGCCTTTAACTCATTCCTGGGCCAAGTCCCCAGCCAGATGTAAAATAACCAACCTTGTTCTGAAAACTGCCAAGGATGCTCCGAGTATACTCTGTTTGCTGGAAGAGGCCAAGGAATCATGAACAGCTAACATGAGAGGAAGCACAGGGCTATAAGGTCTAAGGGGATGCTGCACTTTGAGACTCTGAGGTGAGGAGAGGCAGGCCCCAGCTAAGTCTCTGCCATGGCATCTGAGTGTTAGTCCACAAGCTCTGCGGCAGCAGGAGGCACTTGAGAAAGAAATCCCAACAAATCAAGGTGGCGGCATCATTAAGCACACAGGACCTGGCACAGTTTATCCATACCATGTCTTCCACTTTCCCCAGTCTCTGAATAGAGATAGATGCAGGAGAGAGCTTGGAAGGCAAACCGGGGATGACGAGGGAAGGGTGACTTTGGTCTCTGCTGTCCCCAAGGCTGCTGCTCACACTGGCAGCACAGGGACTGCTGCCTGGCAGCCAGGCCAAGCTGGGACAGGGGCTGGGTCACAGCGCTGCGCTTCTCCCCGTGTCCGCCTGGACACCCCAGTGCCAGGCTCGGCCACACAAAGGGCCCTTTTCACCTTCTTGCAGCACCAGCACTGACACAAACCCTTCCGCACCGGGAACCGGGGCTGCTCTCCGGAGCCGCCGCCGTCCCTGGCGGACAGTCAGGGCGGGCAGCTGGGAGCTGCTCCTGCCCAAGGGCTAATTTTTCCATGGGCACAGCCAGCTGCTGGCACTTCTCTACCCTTTTCTCTTTGCATTTGCCACCTGTCACAGGAGGCTTCACTTGGGCCATGGTGCCTACAGACGCGAAGGGATGGAAATGGGGAGACGTGACCTTTCTCAGATGCTTTTCTCTCTCTGCTATGTCCTAACTCCCATCCCTGCACCAGGAGAAGCAAGGCTGGCTCTCCAGAGCCCTGCTCCTCCTCTGGAAAGCTTTGAGAAGCATCAAACTGCCACCCAGGGATCGGCTCCCAGATGAACACACAGGAGGGAAAAGCACTAAGACTTGCAGCAACTCCAGGGCTCTAGCAAGGTGCTCCCAGGGAAATGCTCCTGGATCACTGTTACCGAGAAACACCTAAAGCCACTCTTTAAATCTCTCACGAAGGCTCAAAGACTTAAAGACACAGGACACACATCCCTGGTGTGCACGCTCAAGTGCAAACCCTATGCTGATCTCCTCAGGGACGGGAGTTCTCTACTGACCTCAAGGTTTTAACTTGATTTTTATTTGCAAGTTTGGACAAGATTTCCCCCTTGCTGCTTTGCAGAAGGCACCCCATGCCACACTTTGCAGGACCGGCAGTTTTTACCTTAAATCAGAGGGACCCTGCGGGAGGGTGCACTGCCCCACGTCCCTCTGGCAGCGCTGTGGCCGGGCGCTTGCGCAGCCCTCCGTTTCAGGGCAACAACAGCGAGGGGGCTCCGGTGACTCAGCCCCAGTCTCTGGTTATGAAGTTAACTCAGCCCAGATGAAATCACATCCTCTCCCGCCGCAGCCCTCCCTGCAAAGCATCTTGCCGCGCTCCCGTGCGAGGCGGCGTGCGGGGGAAGGTGAATGTGGCAGGCTTTGACCGCGGCTCAAAATACCGTCTGCGCATCCGCTTTCGCTCTCCACCCAGACAAGCGGTTCCTCTCAAGCTGTTTTTTGGCCAGCGGCTGCTGGGCTATCCTGCCCTTGGCCTTTGGGAAGGGCTAACACATGTACAGGAGAACTTTTCGGGTCCCACCTCTGACCTGGGGATAATAAATAGCTAATATACATGTTGTTTTGAGAGCTCAGCGTGGCCTGGGCTGCCTTGCACCCCCTTGGTCCCCATCACACTCTCCTGCGGAGCTCCCCTGGTGCCAGCATGGTGCCCGGAGAGCCCGCCCGGCGCGCACAATTCGAGGAAGCCGCGCTGCCATCCCCACCCTCTCCGGCCGCATCGCCCGGCTGCCAGCGGCCGTGTCCCGGCTCTCCCCCGGACACCAGCCCCACTCACCAGAAAATTCGGGGGCTGCCGTGACCCCGGTGGGAAGGCACAGGAGGGCCAGGGCTGCCGCCAGCCCCACGAGCCGAGGCCCCATGCCTTAGCTGCCTGCGGGCTGCGCTGGCTCCTGCTGGAGAGGGTTTGCTGGTCCCTGGCGTCAGCTGGCTCTGAAGCCGGGGCTGGCACTGTGTGCTGACAAAGACTCACTTCTTTGCCTCGCCAAGGCTCCCGGGAGCTGGGAGGGCGCGTGTGTGTGCACGGGTGCTCGCTAGCTTTGCACGCCAGCCGGGGACAGGGGCTGGGACAGACTGCGGGGATGCTCTCAGAGTGGGGAATGACCCCTGGGAGAGAGGGGGGATTTATTGAGGGAGGTGCTCTGCAGTGCACAGAAGTGGGTGCTGAGCCTTGGGGCAGCATGTGAATAGCTGCTGTCCCTGGGGAAAGTGGCAACCCCTTCCCTCCTCCTTCACCCTCCCAAGCAGAGGTGCAGGTGTTGGCAAGACTCCCGGTGTATCCCTTCCCTTTCTCCCAGCGACACGCAGCCAGGAATCAGGATACGCGCACGCTGTAATCTCCATCTCGCAAACGTCTGGCCATTCACCACTGTACCTGGAAGAGCAGAGCTGCCTGACCTCCTCCTGCAGAAGGAGTCCTTGCTGGAGTGCTCGTTCAGCTGAGCATTGCAGATGTTCTCATCCCCAGTCGAGAGATCCATTCGCTCCAAGGCTGAGGTCAGTGGAGAAGGACAGTGCCGTGGTGCCAGCCAGTGGAGTGAGCCCTGGCACAAATCCTCCACAGAGCTCAGCACTGGGCATCGCTGCAATGCACTGGAATGCTGCAAAGGCCAGTGAACATCTCCTGCATGGGTCCAGAGCAGGACCTGTTTGGGAAGAAGCAGCTGAAATAGGTCCTGAGCTTGTGCTCTTTGGAAAGCAGAAAAACACTGGCCCTGCTCATGGCAGTTGTACAGCACAAAGCCCTGAAATCACTGGCATGCTGGCTTCTCTCTCCCAGCTCTGAGGCCAGCTGTGGATGTCCCTAACTCTAACATTTCCACCTAAGCAATAAGATTGCCACCACCATGGGCTCTTCCCTCAGCTCCAATCAGCTCCCACCACAAGAGCTCTGCAGGGAAGACGGATGAGGAGTTGTAGGAAAAGCAGCCGCAGGGCTCATGGCACCAGCACAGGGCCTCAAGCCTTGTCACCTCCAGCCTGTAGGCTGCCCTGAGAACAGGCCAGCTCCGCATCATCCTCTGTGGGACCTTCCCTGGGGACTGGCCTTGTTCATTAAAACCTGAACTCACTCGTCAGGCAACAAGGGTGCACCAACCCTTCCCCTTTTATGTGACATGGGCTTGGTACCAGCTATGCACTTGGAGAAGAGGCACACCTGACACAGCATAAAACATATCGCTGCTCTCCAGGGCAGCTAGTTTTGTCAGCACCATCCATCCTGGATGAAGCAGCCTTCATCAGCTCCTTCCTCTCTCTCTTCCTCATCTCTTCTCAAGTTAGGACCTGGAGGGCAAGTGCTACAGCTCTGCTTGCCTTAGCCTTGTGGGTGCTGGGAAGCCTGTCTCAGCCAGGGTGGAGCAGCTCTTGCTTCCCCACCATCCTGGGGAGGAAAGCAGGCTAGTCATCTTTCCTGTGAAACGGCCCACGTTCCAGGAATGGGGCCCTGATGGGGTCACCCTTTCCCATCAGCCTGCGATGCACTGCCCCAGCTGAACCGCTGCCAGCAGGATTCGGGATTCCCCAGGCCCTAGCATGCTCTGGGCTTTCTCTCCTTGGTTCTTTTGCCAAAAATCCTTACCCTGACAGCCCTCAGCAAGCTGCAAGGAGGGGTGGCAGACAGCCAAGCTGCATCACTTGGCCTCTGTCTTTCCCTGCCTTGCTCCTCTGCTCCTTGCACTGAACGGTGGGCATGGGCAAGAGATGTCCTCTCAATCCTGGCAGCTGCACTTGTGTCTGCAACATGGGATCTTGTGAGGCGAATGGAGGCGGATTCAGGTCAATCCATGCCAAGGAGAGAGGGGCTGGGGGTCAGCACTGGGACCCGCTCAGAGCCCCCTGCCCAGCTGGGCTCCCAGTGCCGGGCACCGCTGGAGGCAGCTCCAGAAGGATGTGGTGGGTGCTGCTGGCACCAAGGCAGGGTGTCCCTCTGGCAGGGGGCAGGTCCACAGCCCTGAGGGGCACAGGATGGGTAGCCAGGCACAAGGAGGGGACCATGGAGACTGTGAAGACCTTCCCCCCTGGGCCGGGCCAGTGAGAGAACCCATGTGCGAAATGCTTCCTGCGCGTTTCCTGTGCAAGAAAAACCCACTCTGCTCTCAAGCGTGGCGCTTGCAGCATCAGTGACAGGACATTCTGGGCTGCGAGCCCACTCCTAGGAGGCTCGAGGGCAGCGCCTGGACGGGCTTGATAGACGGTGGCTTGATAGACCTGTAAACGCAGATAAATCGTGCTGAGTAACTTCTGGGAGGCCTCCGCCGTTCCCCTCACCCCTCTCGCAGGTCGCTGTGAACACCCCATCGCTCCTCCCCGAAAGGAAGGAAAGGGCAAAGCCGCAGCCCTCCGTGGGTGAGAGAGCGCAACGGGGCTGCGGGAGACAGCCTGGAAACGCCTCCCTGCTCGCTCACCCGGGGGGGTTGGCAGAGAACGGTTGACTCAGCCCGGCAGTGAGCAGCCAGCGGTCCCCCCAGCATGGAGAACCAGCCGCGCAGTCCTGTGAAGGAGCCTGAGATCGAGCTCTTTGTGAAGGTGAGTCCTCCGAGCCTCTTCCCGTGTTGACTGAGGGCAGCTCGGCGTGGAAATGGGCTCCTTTGAACGACTTCTCCTGCTCAAGCCCGGAGGCTGGGCATGCGGGACGCCCGCAGCCTGCCCACGGGGCACGTTGGTGGGGCAGGGATGGGTGTCGTGCCCATCTCGCTGCCCCGCAGAGCCGGGCGGCACCCAGCCCTGGCCACGGTGCTGGTGGCTGTGGCAGTGCCCTGCCCCTGAGTACAGCGGGCAGCGATTGTAAGAAAGCAGCAGGGTGGGCGCATGAGGGACCCCAGAGAGCCCTCGTGAGCAGCCCTGGGCTGGGAAAAGCAGGGCTGAAATGCAGGGGGCAGCTGCCTCGGGTCCCCCTCGTGCGGGCATTGTGAAACATCCATGGCAGGGCTGGGGAGCGCGCGGGAGCGCCTGTGTGGGGGCGGATGCGGAGGGAGGGACGGGCGGCTTCTTCGGTCAGCCGGAGGGGATAATTCGCTGGAAACGCTTTTTAACTCCGTTAAGCAATTTTTCAAACACTTCCTCTGGAACATTTCACCACTGTCCCTCCAAACATCCACGGGGAGTAGAGAGAGCGGGGCCGGGGCCAGATCCCTGAGAGCACATACGCAATCACCAGCGGCAGAGAGGCCCTGGGGCAGGACGTGGCCCCAGGCACGCTGCTGTTGTGTGTCGCAAGCAGTCAGGGGAAGAGCGAGGCCACCCGATGCCACCATGGCACTAAGGACACTTCCCCATGCAGCCTCTGGGCAGCCAAGTGCCATGTCCTGAAGGACCATGGCAGCGATCCACAGGAGCTGGTTTCCCACCAGCCTGCACTGGGTGCGGGCTCACATTGGCACCACACCAATGCCCTTCCTCGTGGAGGGATGTGATTCGAAATATATGTCAGAGAGGATTACTGGTGGCTTAGCGAAGGTGGTCTCTCTAGTGTCTGTGGTTGGAGCTGTGGTGGCCCCCAGGAGAGCCGCCCGGCCCGAGCTGTGCAGGGTGGAAGCTGGTGAGCGCGTTTTCTTGCCCATGTAGCGCAGGCTCAGCTCTCACCTCACAGGCTGTTTCCTGCCCCGCCACCTCAGTGTCTAGCGCTGAGAGGAAACCGGCGCGCAAGCTGCTGTGATGGTGGCGGGAGGCATGAGGGGGTTTCATGGGGAAGAGAAACAGAAAACAAAGCAGCAGCTTAGTCAGGAACTTCCCCTAAATCTTAATTTAGCTCTGAAACCCCCCTCTGACAAGTTAGCAGACAAACTGACGCCACGTCTTGTTCTTTGCTCTTCGAGACACCGATTTACTGAAGTTGGGTCTGATCTGAGGGGGCTAAGCAAAGAGCAATCCACTGTGCTACAGGGTGTTGGGCACCCCACATGCTTCCCTGGCAGCAACTGGGCCCTCTGAGACACTGCTGCTTGTCCCAGGATTTATGGTGATGGCCGTAAATCACGAGTGTCCTAGGAAGGGTGTTGCCAGTGAGCCAAGACTCATGCGAGCGCCCTGGCTTCAAGTACGCACCAGTTCACGGCACCGTCTCAGGGGCTGGCTGAGCTTTCAGCATGGGCTAAATTAGCTTGGCAGCGATGGGGCAGGTGTGACGCAGCGCCCCACATTGCCTTCACATCTGGAGGTGGCAGTTCCCATGAGTCCATGAAGGATTTCTCATCGTTACCAACTTGTCATCTTTAGACACTGGGAAGGGCCTGGGATACTGCGCACTGCTGTAACTGCCCCGGCATGCTCGCCACCTCCCCCCTCCCACCATGTTTTATGCAAGGAAGGAAACACGGGACTTCTGAGTAACTTTGGGTGTTTCAACTCCTTGCAAAGGTGCAGAGTCTGGGCTAAAAGCCTGCACCACCCTGGAAAAGCTGTGCTGGCCCAAGCCTGGCCCTCTGTGTCCCACCCATCTGCCCATACCCAGCCCTCTGGTAGCCTCTATGGCAGAGACCAGCCCAGACCAAAATCCTCCACCCCCTGCCAGTGCTGCCTCCCCAGGCAGGCATTCAGCAGCCCTCAGTGGGATCTGCCCTGTGCATCCCGAAGCATTGCCTGGTTGCTGGGCTGCAGCAGGGGAAGAGGCGCTTTCTGGAAAGGAAGCAATGAGCAGAGACTTCCTCTCCTTGTCGCTCGAGCTTTGCTGGGGAAGGCAGGCACATGGCTGCGGGTTTCTGCAAGCTGCTTTCCTCAGAGCTCCCTCGTGTGCGAGGGTGTCTGGGCGCACAGTGCCCACTCGGGCCATGGTGGCTGTCAGGGCTCCCTGGGCTCCCTGGGCCAACCTGCAGCCCTTCACTCTCGTCGTCGTTCAAACACTGGTGGAACTGCCCCCATTTCCTCTCGATAAAGATTTGGCTCTGAGCACCCAAGTATGAGCCTGGCTTAATTTTTTTCCTGCGGGGGTTCTCCTCATTTTCCTTTCTGGTCTATAATCACCCACCTGTCTGTTTTTAAAAGACAAGAGGGAAAATCACCTTGAGATGTTCAGAGCTTGGAGTTACATGGCAATTGCAGAGAGGTCCAAGGTGGGTCAGCAGAGGCAGGCTGGGTCGTAGCAGCAGCATCCTTGGGGTGGGACCCCCAGCCTGTCCATCCTGCCCTGTCCATCCTACCATTGCCCCATGCTTCTTGCACAGTTCCCCTGGGCACAGGACCACTCGTTGCATTGGACCAGCACAGTAGTTTGATGCAGCTCAATGGGCAATTTGCAGGCAAGGTCTCTTCTCACCCCTCAGCCTCATACCAAGGGAGGAAAGCGATGGGGAGCACAAGCAAGTGACCCTTTCTCCTCCCAGAGGTGAGGGAAGCTGTTTGTGTGGCTCTTGGTCATCCTCAGCCTGGGGAATTTCTCTGTAAACACAAAAGAAAAAGTTGGACGCTAAAAGCACACAAAAACAAACCACTCTTTTCCTGGCAAACATGAGCACATTTCCCTTTGTGTCCGCCCTCCCGAGACTGGCCTTCAAGCCAAGTGGACCCTCCCTTCCTCCCTTCCTCCCCATCTATTATCAATCACCCTCCACCTCCTTCCCTCAGCCTCCTCCTCCTCCCTGTTTTATCTCACATCCTGGGAAGGAGGTTCCGACCCCGGTCATCCTGAGGACAGTCTCCAGCACTTTCCAACAGCAGCAGGACCATGGCTCAGGAAGGGGGGTCCTGCAGTTCCAAGACAGGATCGGTTTGCAGGGCAGAGCTCCGTTAACGGGCTCGCTGGAGGGCACACCGGCTTGGGCTAGGGCTCAGGCCATGTCCTCTGGGTGCCTTTCTCCTGTGATCAGTGCCAGCAGCCCTACTAGAGCCCAGCTTTGTGGGCTGGGATTTTGCAAAGGCAGAGCCCAGTCAACAGGACTTGGCCCCTTTGTCCCGGCATACAGCATTCACGAGCCTGGCACGTGCATGTGCTGCATGGAAGGTAGATAGGTAGACAGACAGGTAGACATAGACCCTGTGATGAAATTCCTGTTGTCACAGGAACCTGTGCCAGGACCCCAAATCTCTAGGTCTCCCTAAGAGGTCCTGCAGATCTGGACAGAAGGCTGTAGGGCACTGTAACGGCACAGAGCTACCCTCTCTTCAGATTTCAGGGCATCCTTGGCAGTGTTCCACATGTTGGTTAAAATCCCTGATTTTTCTGCTTTCCTTGCAGGCTGGTATGGATGGAGAAAACATTGGAAATTGCCCTTTCTGTCAGCGCCTCTTCATGGTGCTGTGGCTCAAAGGAGTCAAGTTCAATGTGACCACAGTGGACATGACCAGGTGAGATCATAACATGTCGCAGCTCTGTGCCACCAGAACCTGTATAATGAGACAGCCCATGGTTGAACTCTCCTCCCCAAAACATTCCTGCCAGCATGGGCTGCCTGGTCCTGCTCCTGCAACATGTCCTGCACTGGAGCCTCATTGTAAGGGGGACAGCGGCGACAATTCCCACCCCAAGTTTCCCTGCCTGCACAGTCACCGCACTGCAGGGCTGGATGGGATGGGCCAGCGTCGAGCTGTGTTCACATGCAAGCGCACACAAGGACAACATCCATCTGCATGGATGTCTGTCTGCATGCAGGTCCAAGGCAGGCAGAAGGGCTGGAGAGCACTTCCCAGCCCTCTCTAACCAGCAGAGCGTGTAGACAGGGATGCTCCTGGCTCTGTGCCCATCCAGGTCGTGTTCATTGTTCTAGGGAAACTGGCTGGTGCAGAAAGTCTGCAGGCTCTGAGACCACTTATTTGCTTTGTTTCAGGAAACCTGAAGAGCTAAAAGATTTAGCACCGGGCACCAACCCACCCTTCTTGCTGTACAACAAGGAGCTGAAAACAGACTTCATAAAGATTGAGGAGTTCCTGGAGCAGACCCTTGGCCCACCCACGTAATTATAACTTGCTCCTTCCCCCTTTCACGGCCTGGAGGGCACTTAGCAGCATCGAGCAGTTCTTGGCAAATAGAAAAACTGAGGCAGGGTGGTGGGAGGTGGCTGGAAAGCAGCATGTGGTTAAGGACTGTGCAGCCAGATCTCTGGCTCTTTTCTTGCCTTTACTGATGGAAGCATCTCTTGAAAGGTATCCACACCTGAGTCCCAAATACAAGGAGTCCTTTGATGTTGGCAGTGACATCTTTGCCAAATTCTCGGCATACATCAAGAACCCACGCAAGGAAGCAAATATCAGTAAGAGACGTTGGCCAGTGGGGTGCAGGGTCCCCCCGCCTGTGAACAGTGGGTGGTTGTGGCCAGGGGTAGCTGTGCTACTGAGGAGGGGTCTTGGTAGTCATCACCACAGGGCCCAGGGGCTGTCATGCTGCTTCTCTGGGGGTGGGCAGCACATTTGTTGGAAAGCATCTTGCTTGCTGATGGGTAAATCCAGCACCAAGGCTGGGATTCCTGCAGCTTCAGGCTTGTTGCCATCCACAGTGAAGCCTCCCCAACTAGCGGAAGAGCAGGCAGGAAGGATGGAATCAATCTTGTTGATCCCTCTGTGCTAGCGGGGCTGATGACTCTGGCCAGTGTGGAGCTCTGTGCGGGCGCTAGCCCGGGGCCAGGACCCTTGGCAGCCTGCCCTGCTGCTGAAAGCACGTCCTGGAGGTCAACAGCAAGAGGCCACACTGCAACGCTGGCCCTCACTTTTGGCTCCGGTTAGCAGAGAAGAGGCTCATCAGATCTAATCATAATATGGGGACATGACCAATGCTTAGATACATGTCACCCTACAGCCCTGCTCCCAAAGTTTGTGTCGTGCAGGGGTCCGGGTACCCAAGCCCATATGTGAAGTGTGGGAGAGGCTCAGCTGCTTGGTCAGAGGGCCTGGCGCTGTGCTGGGAGCTGCAGGGAGCCACCAGATTTGGGTGTTTCAGGCTGACTCCGAGTGTTTTCCTGTCCACCCAGATTTCGAGAAGGCCCTACTGCGGGAGTTTCACCGCCTGGATCTCTACCTGAACACCCCTCTCCCTGAGGAGGTCGACCAGGACAGCATGGAGGATGTCACAGTCTCCAAGAGAAAATTCCTGGATGGAGACCACCTGACACTAGCTGACTGCAACCTCCTGCCCAAACTGAACATTATCAAGGTAATAGCACTGGCTCCACTTGATCAAAACAGAGGATACCCACTGTGGGAGGTGGTGATGGGACACGGTAAAGGGCCTGGGGGTGGTGATGTGAGCATGAGAGTCCCTACTCGTCCCATCCTGATAGGAAGCAAATCCTTCTTGAGTCTCAGCCTCCCTTTCTCCCCTCTGTTCCTGCCCTTCCACTCTAGATCGCAGCCAAGAAGTACCGTGACTTTGAGATCCCAGCAGACATGACGGGAGTGTGGCGCTACCTGCACAACGCCTATGCCTGCGACGAGTTCAGCCACACGTGCCCTGCAGATGAAGAGATAGAGCGCACCTACGCCAGCGTCGCCAAGAAGATGACCTAGCGCGGCTGCTGGGAGCCTGCCGGCTGCACGGCCCCATCCAGAGCCCCAGTGTCTCCGTAGCCCTGACAAAACCAAAGCCCGGCTGAGAGAGAAACTGTCGTTAGCCACCGCCTTTCAGAAAGAGTGCCTTGCTTCACAGCCACTGCTGTTCTCTACTCCTCTGCTGGCTGGCTGCAGTCCTAATGCGCCCTCAGTGTGTGTATGGACTGCTCACCACCTGGCTGCAGTTTCAACTGCTTCCCTGTTCATCAAAGACTCATTTCCTTCTGGGGCTGCCAGTATGGCCTGGAACTCCACATCACAGGAAAATCTGAGCACTAGTCTTTTGTACCAGCACCCTTGGTGGAAGAGATGAGATTTCCCAAAGAAATCTCTTGCCAGCTACTGCTATATCATCCACTGCTGGAACTGCATGAGCATCTAGTGCCGTGCTCTGCCCGGCCCTGTGCTCTACGTCTGCCAGTCAAACTGCACAGCAGTCCAGTATGCTTAGGAAAAAACATCCAGGTCTCCAGGGATGCTGGCACATCACGGATTCATGGGAGATGTAGCTGGTTGAATTCACCCAGACGTTCTTCTGTAAGAGCTGTATCTGGTGCCTCTTCCACTAAGGCATCCACATTAGAGACGAAGACACCTAGAGATTCTGCTCTCAGTAGTTTATTGCAGTGATTAACTACCTTCACTGCTAAAGGCAAAGAATTACAACATTCATCTAATTCTTGCAGGGATGTAGGGGGCATGTAGATGCTAGGGATGATGCTTGTCGTGAGTGTTACATGTCTTGGGTTGGGAAGGAGGTGCATGGGAGCTTGGCAGAGAGCTCCGAGCAGGGGCATCTCCTCAGTGTACTGGGATCTCATTGCAGACCAGCCTGGTCCACAGCATTCCTCCTGAGCATGCTAGAAGGACTGAAAGTGCCTAGGTCCCCATGCAAACAGTGTAAATTCCCTCTTGGCTACTGTTTCTGCCTCATCTAACACCATGAGAGATGCAGCCACGTGCAAATCAAAGTCCACCACCACATCCTCAGTCCCCACCAAAACTGCATGTGTCTGATCTGGAGAGGCTTAGGGTAGGACATTCATATGGTTTCCACACCCCAGGACCAGTCAGCCTGAGAGAGCAGGCAAAACCTGGCTTGCAAAGCATTGTTTTTGCAGAAGATACTCGGGCAGGTTTGGTGCCAGCCCACTGTCCTTGGCTCTTTTTCAATCCCTTCCCATCCAGGATCTTTGATGCAGATGAATAAAAGTCACCTTGCATTCCCATCAGATACCTCCAGCTCCCCAGGCATCCTGCCAGCACCTATGAATTCAGCCATCTCTCCCAGTCTTTTGCCAATGGGCCAAAAAAAAAAAAAAAAAAAAAAGAAGAAATACTGTAGTATGGATGTACCAGGCTCTATGGAGACAGAAATGGCAGAATCACCCTCTGGATCTCACTACCGCTTCCCTCTGTATACTAAAACATGTGTCCTTGCAAGCCTGCTTCTGATAGTGCTGGATTTGGGGAGTGGTTTTGTTTTTAATGAGTTTTGGGTTGTTTGTTTTTTAAACAAGAACAACAATAAACTTTATTTTAATATTGCTTGTTGTATGTGTGTACACAGAGAAGGAGGGATCTTCTCCATGGTGGAAACCCTCTTGGTGTTTAACATAGGTGAAACTCCTTGCTTGAACGGGGGGGTTGGACTAGATGATCTCCCACAGCCTCCACCAACCTGGCACCCATGACTCAGCAGGCTTCACATGGCCATGAGGTCCCTGCAGCCCCTCTGCTCTGCTTGCAGGAGAGATGCTTCACTATGACCTACCCACATCCTGCACTCAGCAGCAGGAGGAACCTGGGCCCGGCATGACGTGGAGATGGAGCAACCATGGGATAGAGCAAGGCAGGACATAGTGCTCAGCTGCAAGAGGTTTATTTAGTGAGTGGACAGCACTTTTCATCCCTGCACAGTGTCATTTCCTGCACTTGGCTCCTGCTAGTGGCCTGCAAGCCCCTGCAAGGGGGTGAAGGCAGCTCTGCCTTGCTGTGGCTGCCATTTTCCCCACTGATCACCTGCTATGCAGGCAAGAGCCATGTCACTATGGGGAACAACATGTCCTGGACCCTCAAGGAACTTTTCTCCTTCCCTGTGACACCCCTTCTCTGCTGCAGATCCTCTCCCTTTTCCACCATGAGGAAATGGAGAGTTTTCACTGGAGTGGTATCCAGGCAGGGTCATGTGAAGAGGGGATAGTTGGCGGGTGTTTGGGTGGAGGTTTCATGGAGCAGGCTGGAAGGCAGGTGGTAGATAGGGCTCCTCTTGTGTCCCTCACTTGGTGACACAGTATTTCCAGAAACAAGCTGGAAGGGAAAGAAAAAGAAAGCTGTGCAAGGGGCAATGTGCCAATGTGCAGCATTGGCAACCACAGCAGACAAGCTTAAATGAAGAACAGCAGCCATCTCTTCTCCCTGCAGTCACTACTAAGCACAATCCAGGAGCTGGGTGGCTCACTCTGCCTTAGTCCACCAAATGACACCCTCCATCCCAGACCATGGGCATTCTTCCTCCCAAGATGGGCACTCTTCACCACACACTTGGTGCCCAAGCTCTGCTCTTTGCAGGTCAGCTATGCAGAGCACTTTCTGGTTGGAGGTAAGAGAGCAGCCCTCTGTAGTCTAGTGACCTCATGGGGCTGGAGGCCAGGACCCACCAGGAGCCAGCACTTACCTCTCTTGTTGGGCTGCTGAGAGGCCTGCTCCGCTTGGGTAAATCCCTGGCCCTGGAGCTCACTCACTGCCATTATCTTCCAGAGAACTGCCTTGAGGTCTTCCACCTGCCATGGTCACACCAGCCCCATCACAGGTGTGTAGAGCACATCCAGCAAAACCAGCCCCCGAGCCCTCTCCCGTACCTGCCCAGCTGAGAAGGGAAGCAGTCAGGGCACCAGCACTAGCCTCTGAGAAAAGACAGTCTCCATTTTATGGGTCCACAGTGACAGCATTCCCCAAGACCTCATGAGGAGCTGGCTCACAGAACACATCTGCCCAGCACTGTACCCCTTGACCACTTTCCCCAAAGCCAGGGCAGCATCCCCTACTCACCAGGTGGTCAGGAACATCTTCCTGGAGAGTGTTTTTATTTCCTGGAAGAAACAAAACAAAACTCAACAGATAGGTATGAAAAGCCATGAGCAAGCAGGAGTTGCAAGTCTGGTGTGAGGGGCAGGAACCAAGGAAACTTGTCTCAGAAAAAGAGTGGACATGGCATCAGCATCTCCTCTCTAGGCTCGCTGGGGCCATCTAACCTGTAGCACTCTCATCCTGCTCTTCAGGATCAGAATCACATTGTATTCGAGAGCACATCTACCTCTATCCACACAGGCAGGGACTAGGTGAAATCCAGACTCCCTTTATCCCAATCAGGTCAGGTAAACACATGCACAAATCCTGCCCAGCTGAGTTTGTCTCACAGACTGTCTGTATTGCTTTGAGGAAAGGACAGCCTAAGTCACCACAGGAAGAAATGATAGGTGCATTTTAAGGCACCAAACTCCTTGTTTAATTAGATTACATTTTATTAGAAACTACCGTGTGGATCTGGTGTTTTCCAGTGTCTTCCCCTTTAACCTTCCAGTGCCTGCTGAGCCATGCACAGCCCCACAGGATGCTCCCACTGAGCTCTGCAGGATCCAGGGCTCTGGACTGAGGAATCCCAAGAACTTGGCTGGGGACATATTTTCCTTTTCTCAGACATAGAGCTGAGCTGCTGCAGTTTCGGAAGTCCCCATGAGTCTGCCAAGTGACCTGAAGAGCCCATGGACGCTTGCTTCCCAGAAACCCCAGGCAACATGCCTTGGCTTGGGCCCATGTGTGGGCTGGGCAAGGCTCCACTGTCGGGACCTCACGAGAGGATCAGAGCACGGGTACAAGCAGTTGCCAAATTCTGCTCCCACGTGGAGGTCTCCAAGATATGGCCCTAAACTCATGCTTTCCTTAGAGCTCAGGTTGCAAATGGAGTCCCCAGCCCCTAGATCTAGCTGACACAGGCTCTGGGAGCCTGAAAGGCTGTTTTGTCTGTGTGCTCCAGCCTGGCTAACTCCCAGGGCAATTGCATCTCTCATGCCAGAATACCTGAACATATCACCCAAACTCTGCTCTGCAATCACAACAGTCAAACCCTCAGGAACATGCTAGTCTTCTTTTGCTCAACCTGGTCACCATAGGGATCTAACTACTTAACTCTAGTGTATGTACAATACTCCAAGCAATACTGCAGAAACCGCTTCCCAGACCAGAAGACTTTTCTGCCCCAAGAAAAAGGAGGAAGCTGCACTACAGTATGTGTCTGGGGCAGACAAACCCACATGAAACATTAGATATGGGCCAAATGATTGGGACCAGCAGTCAATACCAGCTATAACAAGGTGCACAAATAAAAAAAACACCTGGGTTACAAGCACAAACATACAAGTCAGTTATCCTTACCTTGGACACCATTGCTTTCAGGATAGACAGGATAAGCGTTAATGCAGCAAGCCAGCAGTATAGCCAGTGTGACTACCATCATCTGGGATAGCATCTTCTCTCCTTCTCCAAATGGCCAGCAGTTCCCCAGGAGCCTGTAAGTAACAAAGTGTGAAGAGGCTCTCTTTTATGCCTTCCAGCCTCATTCAGCTCTCTGCAATCAATACACTATCATCAGGTGTGTTGTCTTCTGGGCTGGCCATTCATCCTAATGACAAGAGACAATTGGCCCTGCTCTCTCCTCAGTGTGATCCTCACTCGATCAAGCTTGACAAGGAACTTTGACAAATCCTTGGCTGAGATTTCAAAGAACGCCCCTGTTTACCTTGGCTTGGCTGTGCTGGGGGAGGAATGGCTAAGGAAGGCAGTACAGGCTACCCATGCCCCTGCTAGGGTCTGGCCAGGGCTGAAAAGGACTCAGAAGAGGACATGGGGGGTGACACTTGGGCAAAGTGTGCAGAGCCTTTTCACATGATATTGCTCCCCAGAGGTCACCATGTATCTCCTACCACTTTGCCTTTTGATGGCAAAACCAGGACAGTGACAAAGCCTTCCCTTCAAGGCCATCTGGAGCTGATCTGCACTAGGTGCCTCATTCTCTCATGACAGGATCAGGTAAGGTCTAATACTCCTCCTCAGATGACCAGCCCATTCAGGCTGGGAATGTCCAGGCCAGTAAGTCACTGAAGGTGCAAGGTACTTGTGTTGCGTTTCACAAAAACATGCACTTTGTGCAATTCATAGCCAGTGCTGGAGTTTGGACATTTTCAGCTTATAGTCAAATATTTTACTGACATTTTACTGACAAACTTCACTTTCAAACTGCCATCATAACAGCATACTCTAACTTTAAGCAATTTATCTAAATTATTTTGCCTAGGAATCTTAATTTAAAGAAATCCAGCTGAAACTGGTCAACCTTGTCAACCAAGGTCAACTGGTCAACCAAGATAGGCCTTTTTTGCTGTGACAGCTCCTTTCAGCCTCATGCATGGTGTCGCAATTCTGGGAGCAGTAAGGACAAGACTGACAGACACAGTAAGTTTAAGCTCCCAGGAGCTATAAATCAGCCTTTTTTTCTTACTCATGTGGGAGGGGAGACAGAAAGTTCCATTTAGTGCCCTTCGTACCCGTCTGAATGCTGGGGTTCAGCCAGGCTGGACAGTGCTGCCTTCAGTGGTGCCATGAGAAAAGTGTCTTTGATATCTTGGTAGAAGGTCCACATTTCTCCACTTCTTGTGTCCTCTGCATTCATGGGGAAGGATGTTGCCAAGCTTTTTCTGAGGAAAACTGTAGGGCACTAGGGTGCCCAGGCAGCTATTTTGTTGCTGGCCATGACCCAGCTGACCATGAAAAGCCAACAGTGTTTGTAGTCCCAGGTACAGACTCCCATTTTTCATGAAGCAGCTTGAAGGCACATTAAGAAGAGACTATTACTTCTGTGTGTGCATCGCCATGTGTCAGACAGATCAGAGTAGTAGATAGATGAGGCAAAATGGTCATCCATCCTCACTGAGTACACAAATAAGCTGGGAACTTTCTCCCAGCAAAATCCATATCTAGGCCGTTTTTCATCTGTTCCCATTCCCAGAATGTCAGGTTTCACATAATATGATGAAAAAGCCTTGCAGCCAGCTCATCAGTTTAGCTGTCAGGATATGACAAAGGGACTTGGGCAGAAAGTAGGAACCATAGAAGGTCATTGCAGGGAGAAGGCAGCAGAATCCAGACAAGGATGTTAGCTCAATGCAGCATGGACCACGTTTGTAGAAGCATCTCAGCCCAAAAGGCTTTGGGGGATCATAGTCCTTCTTTGTAGGCTGGTTACTCTCCGTTTTACAACAGTTAGGCTGTGTCCAAACCTGCGTGACCCAAGCAGACCTTTCTGGAGGCTCTGCTCAGGTTGGGGTTCCCAAGGGAATGCAGATAGCACTGGCAGGAGTTCAAAGAGCTAAGGACAGCATGTGACATGTGGCAAATCAAGGGGATACCCTTTTATTTCTGTGTAGGGTTGCAGAGAAACTTTCTTGGCTTCACCTTGACAAAATAGGGAGAAGGCACTAGTTGTATGGCTTGTGTGGGACAGCAAAGGCGCTACCAGGACATTAGGCACAGTCTGAGCTATCACCTTGACTGGATTAAGGATAAACACAACCATTACTGAGTGATCTGTAATGGGTAGGATGGTTCACATGGTGGACTATGTTGTAGCTCACTGGAGGGAGCCATAAAGCAATATAACACCCAAATCTTCCTGGGTGGAAATACATGTGGAAAAGAAACAGGGACCTTGGTACACAGTCACTTTTAGAGCTGCCCTGAGCCCTGGTGATGCCATCGATGCAGAAGTAGATGCAATTGTATGGATAAACAGACAGTGGATGAAATGCTCCATATGCATGGGCTACATCATCAGCAATGGCTGGAAAGTGAATGGTGGCTTCACTATCTGAACTAAGGAACAGCTTAGGGAGAGCTTTTTAGAGCTGCTTTTCCCCAGCCCAGTCCCTTCTGGCTCTCACCACCTCACGTTGTCTTTAGGAGGTGGGTGGTTGGTGTGAGCGCAGTAACACCACCACCCTGCAGGCTGCAGGAGGCAGACACGCTCCACTCCTAGCAGCAATAAAAGCCAACAACTTGGTTCTCTGGTGCCTGCCCAGCAGGCACAGACACTCGTGTCCTCCTCCAACAGCTGGATGGGAACCAACAACTTTGGTTGCAGGATCAGCAGTCTGGAAAGGAGGCACCTGTAAGGGACACAGATAAAAAGTTGGCGTTTTCGTCACCTTGGTTGACTAGCAGACTCTGGAAAATTCTGGAGAATCCCAGGCTGGGATGATATTGTCAAGAACCACGAGTGTGTAAAGGCTTACGAATGTTTCACTATTATGATGAAGCATTTGTGATCTGAAGGATCCATTTGGCTGAAAGAGCATGGAGACCACTTGTTTAAGGGCAGACTCGCTAGTCCAGAAAGGCGAGGAGCTATACAAGAGACATGGAAATGCCCCCTGTGAACTAATGTGTATATTATGTGGTTCTGTGCCTACCCTTTATCCAGAAGAGAGTGTCTATCATTATGCAGGAAGAGATGTAGCAAGAACCCATGGCCTGAATCACATTGCAGCTGAGACTCAGAGGACTTTCTGGCCTGAACTATCAGGTCCAGCAGGACAGCTCTGACACTGCTGGTCCACGCCAAGCCCGTGTTACATTTGGAAGCACAGAGCCAGATACAGACTGCAGGGAGAGATGGCGGGGTCTGCACTGCGGGGGGAAGTGCCTTTGCTGGCACAACCCGATTGCCATCCTCCACTGTGCCAGAGCTCTCTGTGAAGCCCCTGGGCCAGGCTTAGCCTGGACGATGCTTGGAGAGCTCTGAGCACAAGGATAGAGAGGGTAAATCTGCAGATCTGCTGCCATGCAGTCCTGACGAGATGCAAAGACCCCAGAGGTTTTTTGGGGGGGATTTATCTTGGCCAAGCACCATCCAAGGGCAGAGCTCACTGCAGGGAGATGATGTGTGTGTGCACTACAGCCGGAACAGTGGCTAAGCCACACAGGCAGCGCTGGGAAGGTGCAGCAGGCATGGGCCACAGCTTGCCCGCTGAGCAAGGAGCCTCTGCTAAGAGAACATACGCACAGGTCCGTCACCCTCCAGCCAGCCCAAGGAGATCTCACCAATGCAGGAGCACATGCAGGACAGCACCAGGAGATGGCTGCAGGGCCGGGCGCCTCCTGCAAGCCCCAGTAGAGCACAAGCCACCCTGAGAGCGGCAGCTCTGCCAGGGCAGCTGGGATGAGGGACAGGACGGAGAGCGGGCAGGCATCACCGTGCAGAGCTGGCGTGGGCTCGCAGCAGGAACAGGCGGCGGGCTGAAGCCGAGACACGGGTTCTGCCTCCCCCTGCCCCTTTCAAGACAAACTGGCCTCTTATTTTGGTTCTGGCAGGCTGATTATTGGGACTTAACTTTGCCCTGTCATTTCAGGAGCTGCCCTCTCCCTCATGTTTACAAGGTGCTGTCGTTCCTATCTGCCGTTGCAAAAGCCCCACTGGCCCCCGCATGGAAATTTTCCCCTCTCCAATACTTTTACAGTTTATCTTGGAACAAGCCAGCAACTCATCTCTCTGAGAATTAGTAATAAAAAGTACCCACTCAAATAGTTTTAACACTGCTGTTTCTAAGAAAGAGCTGTTTTCAGCTGCATTCCCCTCATTGCTTTGATCTGGCCCTGGCGGAAGCTTAAAACAGACAATAGCACAAAGCACAGTTAGGAAGACACCTCTTGATTAGAGCGTGTCAGAGATGTCGCAGGCCCTCGCAGCGAACACCTTCCACGCGGTGCTGAGGCTGCAGGCCACAGTCAGCACGAACCCTGCAGTGGTCACCCCCCGTGATGATCTCTGTAGGGCTGAGATGGGGGTTAAAGCTGCACTGAGTCCCCAGCTCCTCGAGGCCCAGGACACAGGGCTCTGAGCCTCCCCATCCAGGCGTGCCGGGCATTCCGCATCCGGACAAACACAGCACCTCCTCGCTGTGGCTCTGGGAGCACTGCAAGTTGCTCACACTTCTGAGAGCGGCTCTGGCAGAAACGGAGGGTGCAAAAACCTCTCTCACTTCAACTTGGGAAATTCAGTTGCTAAAACGCCATATGGAAATGTCATGAGCATTTGCCTTTTTCCACTGTTACTAATTCTGTACCATAGAGAGCAGGGACTATTCAAGTGTTTAAACCACACGATGGGTTAGGGTGATGCCCCACTGCTGAAGAGTAGCTTACCTGAGTCATCCTTGCTGAACCCGTGCCAGTTCAGAACAGAATCCTTCCCCTGGCCCTTCCTGGTGCAGATCCAAGGTGGTTCCGGGGCTCACCCACTAGGCTGCGGGTAGGATTTTGGCCAACTTCAAATATTTGTGTCGCTCAGATTGTTCTGTGGACACGGGCATGCCCAAAGCAACCTGGTCAGTCAAGAGTAAATCCCTGGGCGGTCTAGCACCTCTTTAAGAGTTCAGGACTGCATTAAGAGGTATAAGGACCTTAACTTTAGCAATCATGTAGATGAGACAGGGTGGAGTGTTATGCTTAGGCATCTACAGATTGCAGTGCTTCAAATCCTGTGTTTGTCTCAAACTGGCAGATTGATTTGCCATTTTATTCCCTGAAAATGAAAAAGGCTATTTTATGTGATTCAAAAGCATGACATAGTTTTGTAGACAGAGAAAGAAAGAAAGAAAGAAAGAAAGAAAGAAAGAAAGAAAGAAAGAAAGAAAGAAAGAAAGAAAGAAAGAAAGAAAGAAAGAAAGAAAGAAAGAAAGAAAGAAAGAAAGAAAGAAAGAAAAGATATGATAGTCCCTCCCCAATTAAGGAAAATGAGATTCTCTTGCTGAGCCTGACATGAGCTTTGCTGGATGCAACCCGAACTTGTGGGTAGCATATGTGTCCCTTCAAACAGCCCGTGTGACTTTTCCTTTTTCTTTACGAATTCAGCCCAAGCTATTTTCCATCCCATGTGTCTTTGGATCGTGGCTAGCAGAGATTTTACCCCTCTCTGACACGTGTCCGTCCTGCCCCGGGAGTGCTTCCCCAGAGACCTGACGGTGTCGAGGGGGCAGCCTCTGCACCGGGTGGTCCCGGCACCGCGGGGACGTGTGCCCGTGCGGACTCTGCCTCCGCGCTCCGGGCCGGCTCCGGCGGCGGTGCCGGCCCCGGGGAAGTTTCCACTCTCGGGAGGAAGTGCGCAGCACGCGGCCGTGCCGCACACAGGGTTTCGGTATGACGGGCACCGCCGGAGATCCCCCCTTCGCAGCGCAGCGCAGGGGTGGCAGAGACGGGCGCTTCTTGCCACCCCGAGACATCGACGGCACCAGGGCTGAGTTTCCATTTGCTGCCGGAAAAGCTTCCATCACCCCATGGAGCTTCGTGCCTCCCGGGCCTGTGGCAGCTACAGAGACCCTGCCACCTTCCTGCGGCTGCCATCAAAGATGCGGAGCCCATTAACACAGCAAACACCAGCCCTTGCTGCCTCAGGACCACATGTGAAGGTCAGCGTGACCCAAGGACATCATTGCCCAGCCCAAGAGGCAACCCCTGCTGCAGCAACTGGGTCTTTTAGCTGTTTGCTGCGAGGACAAGAATGACACAACAGCAGATGGTTATTAAAATCCAGGCCAGGGCACCCGGGGCATGCTTTAACCTGAGCTGAGGAGCTTAACGTGTTTTGCAAGAAAAAAATAAAAAAAAATAGTAGGGAGGAGAAATAAAGATTTCTGGGGAGAGCTTTGGGAGTGGAGGGGTGATGGATCTCCTGAGGAGAGTGGAGACATAGGGAATAGTCACACAGGCAGGTGGGAAATGTCACCTTGGTGGAGCACAAGCTCTGGAGGGATTTTGTAGGCACCATGAGATCATCTAGAGCAGGAAGCACTCCAGTGTCCTCTCTTAGCAAGCTGGGGAATTCTCCTTCCCTCCTTCCAGGCCTCCTCACACAGACATAGTCACAACAGGGAGAGTCAACGCAAGGACCACCCTGAAGGTGGGTCCAGTTCAGAGCTCTTGCAAGATTTTAGCTAGCCCAGCGGTTTCTCCCTTGCAAGCCCAGAAGAAAGCCAGAAATATCAAAGACCCCAAGCTCTCAAAGGGCCTCCTTTGAGCCCGGGGAGATGGAGGAAACCTCTGCCTGCTGGGGAGAGAAAATGGCTGCACAATAGAGCACCGTCGTGTCCTGCGGCCCAGTGCGGCTGGCACTGCGCTTCTAGCACAGCCATTGCAACAAGAGACAGAACCTTCTCAAATGGGCAGAGCCAGCCCTTCTCACTGCTCCATTCACCCCTTGGGCAGGAATGCCAGGAATGCCATAGCTCCTGTGCTGCCCGCCCTGCATGGCCAGGGCTGCCCCGCGACCCCGCTCAGCTGCCAGAAAACCACAGGCAGGTGCTGCAGGGTTCGGGGTGAGTCAGCAGCGGAGGGAAGGCAGAGCCCGCTCAGGGACGGGCTGCTGCACCGCGGGGGTGACACGCAGCACTGGCGGGGAGGTGACTCACTGCCAACCCAGCCTCGAAGGCACCTGGCGCAGCTCCGTGCACCACGTCCGAGGGCAGCGATTTCTCACAGAGTCACAGAACGGTTGAGGGTCGAAGGGACCTCTAGAGATCATCTAGCCCAACCCCACTGCTCAAGCAGGGACACCTAGAGCATCCAGGGTCGCATCCAGGCGGGTTTGGAAGATCTCCAGAGATCTCATCTCTTCCCAAGGCCAGCTTGAAGCTCTTGCTTTGCCCCTCAGAGCTCAGATCCACCACCCCAGCCCCTGCAAAGGCCAAGGTGATGCTGCCAGGCACCAAGGAACCAGGGTGTCCCCTTGCCTTCCCAGGAGGCTGTGCCTGCAGCTGTGGATAAATCCAGGAGGACAAGCCCAGGGCAGGGCAACTCCAAAGGAGATTGCACCAGTTGTGGAAAATGGAGCCAGAAAACCATTTTGCAGTTGCTGAAGTACCAGCTCATTCCCAGGCAACAGCAACACACAAACCAGCCACAGGCAAAATTTCCTCCCAGGGAAGCCCCATGTTTTCCTATTCCCTTTTCCAGATCGTACTTAAAACAAGCAGTGCCAATTTTGTAACGCAGAAACAATCAAGTGGAAGAGACTTTCCGGTAAGTATTTAGTCATTTAAAAGACAGCTGCGCAATCAGTATTTCCAGAGCCATGCCAGACAAAACCAAAACAATATCATCCCTTCTTTAATATAATGGAAAACTTTTTTTATATTTATATATAAAAATAGATATTTAAGTATATATACATAAAAACATACATATATACACACACAAACTTTTATATACACAGCTCATACTCATACACACACTATTCATATATACAGCTATGTGCCTGAAGAACCAAAAAGTAACAGGGCAATTCAAGGGCTGCCGCCCTGTCTGTCTGTCTCTGGCAGTCTGTCCCAGGGCACACGTGTGTCCGTCTGCCCAGGAGGTGCACACATGTCCGAGCAGGCGGTCACGCAGCCGGGGCAGCTTGGGGACACGTGTCCTGCTCCCTTGGAGCTGTTCATGAGCGGTGTGAGGAGGCTCCCGGCAGCCGGGACGCATCCGGCAGAGCCCTGCTCTCCTCTCACGCTCCTACCTCATGCCAGGGCTCCTCCGTGACTGGGGGACGCATCTCGTAGCCGGAGGATGTGGCTGCCCGAGGGATGTGGAGGGACATGTGGCATGAAGCGGGGAGAGGGACGTCTTGCCGTGCCAGAGGCGCCTGCTCTGAGTCACTTGGCTGCGTGTTGCTGTCACCCAGCTCTGGCTGGACCCCAAGGCCACGAGGGTGACAGGGAGCAGGGAAGAGCTGCCCCGTGTCCTCCTCGCTGGCTGGCAGCTTCACAGAGCTGAGCGGTACCCAGGGCTGGCAGCGGGGCTCTGCAGTGTCAAGGCTCTCCATTTGGTCCTCTTGGCCAAAAATCTTGTCCTGCAGAGTTGGAGAGAGATGGCTGCCCGTTCTCGAGTGAGGGCATGGGCATTTGGAATAAACCTGAAGCTGCAAGGAAAGCCACATCTCAGATGTCTGGTAGTCTTCATTGTGCCTGCAGCCATCACCATTCAGTGCCACTATCCCTGGCTGCTCCAAACATGCCCATGAGCTGCTGGGCAGCTGGGCTGGCAAAGCCAACTCTTCATCGCCTTCCCTGTCACCCTCCAATCTCTCTGGCACTAAGCGGGTCCCAGAGTTCACAACATGTCCCAGGTGGCATGGGAACTTGCTTTCGGGCCAGTCCAGCCTAAATCCATTGGCACAGTAGCCACCCATCTCCTGGGAGAGACTTTCTCTAAGGAGCAGCTGGACTTGGGGCTTCTGCTCAGCTGCAGGTGGTCCAGGGGAAGGGAGCACGGCCAGTGAGAGCAGCGTGAGTGAGTCCCCCTCAGGCTCAAGGGTGGGAACCCGCATGTTCACAGTCACCTCCTCCTTCAAAGCAGCCTGCCAGGAAACAAGCAGCAAAAGTGTCAGTCTGGGATTGAAGGAACAGCCACCAGTCCCGTGGTGAGTGACTGTCTGCTCTCCAGGAAAGCCCATCTCCTGTGCTCAGACCCCAAGAGAACAAGCACAGGACTCTGCTCCCCAGCTCGAGAGGGCTCCAGTGCCTGGAAGCAGCAGGGGCCACAGCAGTTATTAGTGTTGCTGCTTTTCAAGTTGCTTCCCAGGTATCAGATGCTGGCCTGGGCTGCTGGCACCCCCTAGGACTGGCACCGTCAGCACTGGGAAATGGGAGCGCAGCAAGTAACTGCATGTCAGGGAGAAAGGATGTTCTGGGGACTGTTTCCACAGGGTTTTTCCTCATGGAAAACTGAGATTCATAACCCCGACTGTTCTGCTGACTCAGGACATTTAGTTGTCCATTTGCAGTAGCTCAACTGTAATCCCAGATACATGTCCAAACTTTCTTTCAGTGCTGGATTTGACCCAAAGGTAGAGCAGCCTCTTAATGTGGCAAGGCCACTGAGCAACCCATGGTAGCATCCCCACTGTTTTTTACTCTTCCTGTCCAAGCTACTCCTGCTGGGCACAGAGCTAAGCAAACCCAGGAAGCTCCTAGTGCCATGGACCGCACTCCAGGCCACATGCTGCCCGAGGCAGGCTTCTTCAGTGTGGCCTGTGGCTGCCTGATGCATTCATCAGCATCTCTTAAAATGAAATATAAGGCATGGAGTAATGATGTGTTGAAGAGCTGAGCTGAATGAAGTGCTAAGCTCTGAGTACATAGATAATCCTGGCTCACTCGTGGCACACAGGAGGAGAAATGGACGATGGCTGTTCACTCACAAGTGAGGTGGGGATGTGCATCTCCGAGGGTCTCAGGTACACGTATAGCCCGAGGGAGCAGAACCCGGCCACACACAGCACCAGCAAGGCAGCAGTCAGTCCGGCGGGGAGGACCCAGGGAAAGTCTGCAGCAAGTCAGAACTGGTTGAGACTTGGAAAAAAAACCCACTTGGCATCCCCAACAGTGTGCCAGCTTTTCCCTGGGGGTCCACGACAGGCTGGGATGATCCCTGCAGCAGGTGCAGGGCAAACTGGTCAGATGGCAAGAGAGCATCTTCCCCCAAGAGAAGAGGAGGGTCCTCACAGGGTCTTGCTAGTTCACCAAACCCAACCAGAATGGCCAGAGGTTGTGTGTTCTCTCCCTTTGATGAGCATCCATGCCCAGAACTAGGCCGAGGTGGAAGTACAGCGCCAGAGACAGCTCGCAAGCTCTCACCTCCAGGGCTGGCTGGTGTTGTGATGCAGTGCTCAGCCTCCCTGCTTTTCTCCTTGGGCATGTTCCCTGTCACCGTCCGGACACAGTATCGGGTGTTTGGTTTCAAGAACCTGAAGATGCAAGAAGCATTCCTGCCCTTCTGTTCACATGGCACCTGGAAGCAGAAGGGGATGCTCGGCTAAGAGCCTGGCAACACCTCCCCAGGGTCCAGGGAAAGTCTGTGCATGGCTCTGCACCTTGGCATCAGGAAAAGCAGTCAGAGTTGAGAAGCAGCATGTCCATGAGCCTCAATATCATGGCACCAACATGGAGCACAGACCATACCATCCCACTTCCCAGCACCTCCAGGATTTGTTTTCCTCACCCCAGGAGCCCTTTAATGTCTGACACAGGTCCCAGAGCACGATATGTTTTTTTTTTTTTATAGCAAATTCATCCTTTCGTTCTAACAGTTACGGTTACATTTCTTTTCTTATTCATATAGACAAAAAGAGGAAAGACGTCCTCCCCCAGACCTCCAAATTTAATCTGTCCAACTCCCCAGCCTGTGCAGCCAAAAAGTCAGTGGCCTGGCCTGACCCTCAGCCCACGCAGGCATCCCCCGCAGCAGAAGACAGTGCCGTGACAGGACGGTGGCCACACTGCCCGCATGACCCCCTGTCAGTCTGCAGCCCAGATGCTGCCAAAGCAACAACGCACCAGAGGAGGACTCAGAAACATCTTTCTGAAAGCTCCATTTGGTTGCTTCAGTAAAGCTTTTGCAAGGTTGTGTCCTCTGAGCCTTATCTGCCCCTGCCATATAGTTGGGAAGCCCTTTTCTCCTCAGTACATACTTGCTGGACAAGTACATCCTTTTCATAAAGGTTCAGCTGGTACCACAGTCTTGTCAGCACTTTATTGATGGGCTTGAAAGAGCCGTTTTTCCTTTGGTATGGAGTGAGTGGCATGATGATGTTTATGCTAAGGTTGTTACCCTGGAGAAGCGAGGACAGCATGGGAGGACCCACAACTGCTGTAGAAAATAAAAGCAGGGAGGGAAAAATTCTTCAAAACACAGGACAGTCATCTCATTTGTCTAGAAATGTTATTTTTCTCTAGCTTGCCCCAGTCCTAATGCAAAGATGTTTCCTCATGCAGATCCAGATCCATTCTCTCTGCTTGACCAGGAAGACTTTGAGCAACTTGCTCTAACCGGACTAACTCTGAGCAAATTAAGCCCCCTCTCCAATTCATTCCCCGTCCTGTAGAAACTCTAGGGACTTCCAGAGTTCTCATTCCACAGCCTCTCTTTCCTAGGCCTTTGTTCTTCATGTAGCCCTAGTATAACACAGTCCTCCAGCAGTTATGCTCCTATCCCTTTCCTCTGATCAAGCTTCTCTACACTTTTCCCATCAACATCAACATTTCCCAGGACCGCATCCCCCCATCAGCTCCCCCAGGTTAGCAAGGACCCAGCTAGAGGATTCCCCGAGTCCTTACTGTCTCTATATGGCTGTAGTTCTCTAGAGCAGGCCCATTCAGAAAGCTTGTCTCCATCCACCGTTCTCACTCTTGCCCAGTAGATACCATGGATATCTTCAAAATATAGCTCACAGTGTGTGCTGCTGCTGTTCCCCCAACAGGCATCTACCTTGGTCCAGTTAGAAGAGGAAGAGGTTCTCCCTGAAGACCTCCAAGTGACAAAAAATGCAGTGAGAAGATGCCAAAAAGGGGAAAAACTACTGTCTACACATTGCAAATATGATGAAGCAGAGTGGGTCAGAGAACATGGATCATGCAGCCTGGGACACCGCTGGCAAATAAGAGCATTGCTCTCAGGTTGAGGAAGGTGATTATTCGGCACTGATGAAATCACATCTGGAGCGCTGTGTCCAGTTCTGGACTCAGAAGAGGCACAGACATATCAGAGCGAGTCCAGCAAAGGGCCACAGAGGAGATTAAAGGATTGGAATGTATCTCATAGGAGCAAAGACTCAGAGAGCTAGGACTCTTTAGCCTGGAGAGGAGAAGGCTCAGGGGAATCTTCTCCATGTGCACAAATATCTGATGGGAGGGTGTCAAGAGAATGGGGCCAGCTTCTTCTCAGTGGTGTCCAGTGACAGGATAAGAAGAAATGGGTGCAAACTGAAACATAGGAAATTTCATTTAAATGTAAGGGTTTTTTTCTTTTTTCTTTTTTTTTTTTTTTTTTGCTATGAAGGTGGTCAAATAAAGGAATAGGTTGCCTGGGCAGATTATGGAGTCTCTGTCTTTGGGCATACTCGACACCTGACTAGAAATAGTCCTGAGCAACCTGCTGAAGGTGGTCCTGCATGAGTTAAATGATAACCAGAGGTTCCTTCTAGCCTCAAAACTTCTGTTATTCTACACAATTTACTTTAGAAAAACAGTTCTCTGACTCACAGAGGGTCCCCAACTTCCTTCTGCCACAGCCCTCTGCTAGGATGCTCCGGCCTTGGAGGGTAATCACCCATACGTAGCAGGTGACCAGCCAGCGAGCACATCCAGGCAGCAAGAAAGGCATAGGGAGGTGGGCAAACCAGGGCTTGAAGGCAGTGAGGCCAAAAACACCCCCTTCCCTTTCTCCCCAGTTTCATACATACCGGCTGTTGCACTCCACCTGGTACCTGGCACTGCTGGGCGAACGAGGGTCCGGCTCCCACATCAAGCAAGCGTGGAAGTTCTTGGCCATTAGTGTCACATTCTGGGGAGGAAAAGGCATGCCTGGGAAGCAGGGGAAACGGACATGAGGGCAAAGAAGGGTAACATTGCTCTGCTCCAGGAGGGCCTGCAGGGAGATACATGCTCAACCTCTGCCGCTTAAGCAGGACCTGTTTGTGTCCAAGCGGGTGCTGTTGGCTGGTCCGTTCCTCCTCTGCCAGCCCCCGCTGTCCCACATTAACCCAGTTCACAGCTATGTTGTGCAGGTGTCACGGCTTTGTGCAGTCGCTGTGGGGATGTGGGGACACCCAACAAGCCCACGACTTCAGTCCTGCACCGGTGAATACCAGCTCCCTGGTGCTCTCAGCAAGGGCTGGCTGGAAGCATGGCTCTTGGTATCTATGTTTCGGGAGTCTCTCTCCTGACTCAACGCACTTTGGAGTATTTCAAATGCAGCCCCCGGAAAGGCACTGACAGCTCCTCCAAGGACATGAACCACAGGGCTGGGAAGTAGCTTACTCCCCACACCTCTTTCAGCCCCTTGAGATAGATCATCTTTCCTTGGAGGTTCCAAAACCACAGAGAAGTCCAGCCAATTTGCTCCATGTCTGTTCCCCTCCTCCTTTTGCAGTTCTGAGAGCTGTCCCCATGCTTTCTCCTCCATGCAGACCTTGCAAGCCAAGGCTGCAGTGAGGCAGTCAGGATTTTACCCGCTTCCTCTGGCCCAATTAAAGCTATTCCTGAGCTGGACTTACCACAGAGCAGGGTGAAGCTGGTGAGAGACAGAAGCAGGCTCAGTGCAGCTCTCATGTTCCCACCATGCCAGGTCCATCTGTCTCCAGCTCTACACCAGCATGCCAGAGCCCATGGTGGGAGCTGTGGGTTGTCTTAGCTGCTTTGGCACCCAGAGGCACAACGGATGAGCAGAACCTGAGATTAGAGAAAAAATATTTTCCCAAGGCCATGGCTGCAAGAGGCGATGCTGTGCCCTTTCCATAGTGGTGGAGGCACCACTGTGCCCCGAGTATGACTCGCGCGTGTGTGTTTTTTGTCAGAGAAAGCTCAGGGCTGAAGGTTCACACCAGCCTGGGGGTGACTCACCCCTGCTCAGCTACCCCCTCGCTGGGGCTGGGCAGCTGCGGGGTGACTCACTGCCGAGGCAGTGGCCGCACGGGGGAAGGAGGCCTCGCTCTGCACAAGCCCCAGAGAGCCCCAGGACTGGGCTGCTCTGTCACAGCCCGGCACTGCACGAGCCGAGAAGCGATGTGGGGGCCACGCTACAGCACGTCTTTTTCCTCATACCCTCCTCTGTTAGGTATCGGTATATAAGGATAAATATTAAATCCTGTCTCCAAAACCGGGGCAGTAACTCCTTATCTTCACCTCGCTTCAGCCCAGCTCCTGTCCAATTTTCACTGCTCTCTTCCCAGCTGATGAAGACATTTCCAGGTGGCACGGAGGTATCTTGCTCTCTTGTAAGGGTTGGGCAAGGGCTTTGCTTGTGGTTGTCAATTTGGACTTCCTTGATCATGGAGACGCGTTTCCTCCAGCAACTGAGGGGGGCCCAAGGCCATTTCCAGAGGCAGAAGGGTCCTACACCAGACGGGACACCCGTTGGGCTCAGTCCCAGTGCCCCCTGCTCTCCCCATCTTGCACAGACTCCACAACAGCAGCACTTGCAGGTCGATGTTGTTGTGCTCGGAGCTGA
Source organism: Tinamus guttatus (assembly GCF_059628265.1). Classification (NCBI taxonomy): domain Eukaryota; kingdom Metazoa; phylum Chordata; class Aves; order Tinamiformes; family Tinamidae; genus Tinamus; species Tinamus guttatus. Next base: position 3,115,627 of record NW_028288821.1, read on the forward strand.
AGCCAAGGAGCAGCAGGCGGTGACACAGGCCGGGTGTTGACCCCGCGCCCCACAGCAGGAAGCAGCCGGGTGCCGGCGCGCAGGGCCGCACGCGCCGCCGCCTGCGCTGCCCCGGCCAGCAGACACGGTCGCCGTCCGCCTTCACTGGCAGATGAGGAAGGAGCCGAACGCGGTGCCCCGTGCCATGCAGGGACTTGCTCTTCAGGCTCGGCACACCTTGTGGCGGGCAGGCCGCCAAGCTCGCTGCCTGGAGGGCTCGGGTGCTGGCTGGGGCTGTAGGCTGAAGCGCAGGGATTAACCCCCCTCTCCTTCCCACATCCCTTCTTTCAGCAGCTTCCCCCACATTGCCCTGCTATGCAGAAGTGTAATGGCTCTCTCCTCCTTTCAGCCAGCAGCTATTTGTTTCGGCCACGTGTTAACAGCGAACACAGCGACGCAATCTGAGCCCACCATGGTCTGTTAAACACAGAGGAGGCCCTTCAGCTCTGGAATCTAGAGGCAGGTTTCAGAGGCCTCACGAGCATTCAGCAGAAGTGTCATCAGCTACGAGCCTGGCTCCTAGCTCCCTCGAGGCACCTGCCACAGATTGTACTGAGACAGGACATGGGGCTGGATAGACCCAAACCAGCCTAGCGGAGTCAGTTTTGAGCTAACAACAAGACCACTACCTCACTGAATGCATCACTTCCAGCTTCTTTGCCCCACCATCCTGGACTTCCCAAGGCCATGTGCCAGCCCACTGCACGGGGCGCTTCCCTCCACCACGGTGCAGCAGGGATGTCTGTACCTGCAGCACGGCCCCCTCCTGCTGCCTGCCCTTCTCCTTCTTCCTTACCTGCGAAGAGGTTGGTGTTGTCTTGCCACCCGCTGCGCAGCCAGACTGTTCCCAAAGGGCTGCAAGGGACGTCCCACTCACCTGCTCACAGCACAACACGTGATTTTACTTTGGTGATTCATATTTTTCCTGAGTCTATCTGCTTTTTTTTCTTGCTTCCTTGTTGGCTGTGTCATCTCATTACCGACTTCCACCAGGCTCGGTGCTCTCTTAGAGGGCTCAGCAGTGCCCTCTGCAAGCAGTGAAAGACATAGCTTCACTTGAACACGAGTTGGCTGCTTCCACTTTTACTACGAAGTGGACTCCCTTGGCCAGAGAGCCACAGTCCTGAGAACAGAACACAACAGCGCAGCCAAACATCAGGGCGTCTATCGGGACTACCCTGTGCCAGTCCATATGTGGCAGCACAGCTGTGGCCTTTAGAAAGCCAATGTCCTCCTGAGAACAGGTTTTATCCTCTTGAACATCAGCATCCCAAGCTGCATGCACAGACCTGCTGAGGTCTTCTGGATGGGCCTCACAAAGTGACCACCGCACTCTGGTCCTCACCTCTGGCCAGAGGCAGCCTTGCACAGCCACAGCTTTTGCAGTCTCCAATCTGCTCAGCTGCACTGCTGCTTTGCCCTAGGGACAACTGCTTCAGCAGAACCAGAAGAAACACGTGCATGGCTCAGCAATGCCTTGGGAGGCCAAGCGTTGCTAAAAGAGGCAGCAGTGCAGCAGTCCAACAAGGAGTGCAGAAGTACCAGAAATTAAGTTTTCTAAAACCATAATGCTGCAGCAGGCTGAGAAGCAACAGCACCCTAACTTGGGTTCCTTGGGCAGCCCATACTCCATGCCTGGCTGGCAGGAAAAGCCTCAACGTGCTCCAGAGCATGAGCACAGACAGCAGCAGCGCCAGCAGGGTCCCAGGACACGCAGCACACGCGGGGCAGCACGGCTGCAGCACAGCTCTTCAAGAACAAGGACACAGAGAGGGCAGCAGGCTGGACGGATAGACTCTTTAATACCATCTTCACTATGTACACCTTGCACACATTCACGCACCCCCCGGGATGGCCAGGTCGCAATTCTACGTATGTCCATTTATGGGGGGGAGAGAGAGGCCGGACAGCAGAAGTCAGGAGCTGCCGACACCTCAGGAGGTTGGGTGCAGGAGCAGGGGAAGCCCATCAAGCTGGGTGACCCCAAACATCCATCCTGTTGCAGAGGAAGGGGATGAAAAAACTGGGCAGGAGATGCTTTAGCCATCTCAGCACACAGATCTACCAGTGCTGTCAAAGGCTTTAAAGCCCACCTGTCTCCCCAAAAACTTCTTACTCCCTTGCTTACAAGACCAGCTCCCTCTCGGAAAAGCTCTTCCTCCCTTGCCCATTAGCTCCACTCAAGGTAGAGCACAAAGAGCAGAGCCAAGCATGCTGTTCATCCCGTGAAAGAGCTGCAGCGAGAGAGATCATAAAGCTGCCAACAGCTCTTTTCAGCATGAGCAGCCCTTCTCCTCCATGGGTATGGGAGGAAAACCCATTCGCGTTCTGTAAGTGCAGTGGGACTGCAGGGGCCAGCAAGCCTCGGGTGCAAGAAGGCCACTGGCAGGCAACCTCAGCCACAGAGTAGGGAGACACAGAGAAGAAAGGATGAATGTGCGCAAGAGCGTCTCAGCACACTGCTGGGAGGTGGTCCCCCAAGCAGCCCAGCAGGACGCAGGCCCCTGCCAGCCCCTTCTCTCTAGCCTTCACCCTGCATCCTTAAAGCAGCAAGCGTTACAGAGAAAGAGTGGTCTCTGTGCCTAGAGAAACATCAGTGCTTGCCCCAGCCAGGACATGGGCTGTCTGCTCAGAGCACAGGGCATCAGGGGCTCCTGAGGGACCACAGGGAGGACAGGTCTCTCCCCTCACAGATGGTGCTGTGGGGAGAAGCCAGCTCCAACGGGAACAGAGGGATTTCCCCAGCTCCCCGCACTGCTCACAGGGTAGATGGACACGGTGCTGGCCAGCTTCTCCCTGGGCGAGGGAGCAGATAGTCCTGCGACAGTATTGGGTGTCGCAACCTGTAGGCAGCCTCTGTGAACACAACTGTCTCTGTCTCTTCCTCCTCGGTGTCCTGGGAACACACGCTAGGCTTTTCCAGGGAATACCCATCCTCCGAAGGCCTTCTCCAGATACCGGGCTACTGCCAGGGTCAGGTGGTCGTTGTAGGCCCCTGCAACCAGCTGGATGCCCAGTGGCAGCCCCTCGCTGCTCAGACCTAGCGGGCACTGTGTCACCGGCAAGCCCAAGACATTGAAGATAGCTGCAAGAGAGAAGCTGCATCAGAGCAGACCCTGGGCACAGGAATCAGTCACGGACGAGGTAAGTCACCCCCTCACTCCTCAGGGAAAGTTCTCCCACCCCATCGTTAACTACTGTCCCACACAGCTCCGGCTCCTGGGAGCAGGGCCTCTCTGTGGCAGCAGTCAAATAACATGGCAACAAGAAGCTGCTGCTGGCCATACCTACGTAACCCCAAAGCCAGGCAGCACTGCAGTGTGGTGCTGGCATCACGGAGCTCGAGAGCCAGCAAAGCCACATAAAGAGCTCCAGACTGTCAATCCCAGTTCCTCAGGACACGTGGCAGCCCTTGGACGCTGCTAAAATGCCAGCTCCAGCGGCTTCGCACATGCCTTCAGGACAGGGTGTACCAAGGAAGCAAGGCCAGGTTTCTCTGTAAGGGCGGCCCCGTTAGAGCTAAGCCACAGCAATCCAACCTGCAGAGAGCAGCTGCAAAAGACACACAGTTTTAAAGCATGACAATAATTCTTGTCTGATTTCTGGAGCAGTGAACATGTAGCTGCTACGGGAAGTCTACTATTGAGGCGCTCAACAGGTCTCCCCACCTACGGCTTTGTAGGCACCAGGGCTCCAGAGAGCTCCCCTTGCAACCCAAGGGGGCCATGAAATGACTGAGAGTCACCCAAGAGCCTGGCTGTTGCTGGCACCAGCACTGGGCATCACAAAACTCTACACAGACTGTCACTGCCACCTGTTTCGCTCGCAGGGGAGTGAGACAGGGCACGCTGCCCCGGACGCACTCTTGGGATTGGTAAGGTTACGTGTGGGACCCCTCTCTTGGGCCCAAGGCAGCTCACCTGTGTAGGCAAAGTTGAAGGGCATGCACAGGGGAGAGTGATGCTTGGGAGCCACAGTGGGATGAGAGGGGTACAGGAGCACCCCATCTGGCCCCAGTAAGGTCTCCATCTCGGCCTGCAGGCTCTTCCCCATGCTCACCAGCTTGGCGTTCCCACCAGAGTTCAGTTTCACCAGCTTCTCTGTCAACCCTAGAGCTATGGGACAAGAGCACAAACAGGAATGCAGCATTAGAGCAGAAGGAATAACAGATCCATGTGTTGCACCAGGCTAGGGAGCACATTAGGCGTACACAGCATCCCCCACCTCTTAAAAGAGCTAAGAATGAGGCTATTTTTCCAGTCACTGGCTCATTTCACCTGGAGGGAGCAGCAATGCCAGAGGTACTGGCTCTCAACACACATGCCCAAGCAGAGGTGGCAGAGTGAACCTGGCACTTATTAGACAGAAGCAGCAGTCATATCAGGCACTAATTAAATCCTCCACTGACTGTAGTACAGGTTGATCTCCAATGCTGCTAAGAAGCGACACAAGTACAGGCACCCGGCTAGCTCCCTCTGAGGCCCATCAGTTCTGGCAGTGCTCATGGCAAGGGGAAAACTCTGGCTGCACTCCTCACTTTTCCTTCTAGGAAGATGTCCCATTCCTGCTTATTGAAGATCTGAACAACTGCCCCTCTCCCTAGGGCATGCACCTTCCTAGGGCTTAAAGAGATCATACCACTACTTAAAAACATTTTGAGGCTGCCCAGCATGAACTCTGGAACCCTTCAGGTGGCAATGGAGGGGCACTTTTTTGTTTTGTTCTCTCTGAAAAAAAAGTGGAGATTAGAGCATTCATTCAACAATTCACCCAGCCCTACCACCCCCTCCGGATGCCACTTAGCCCCTTGCAGACTCACCAATGGCTGGGAAGGTATGGGTAGACATGCCCACGAGCCACTTGATCAGCTCCCACAGTGGCCACACTGGCTTCCCATGGTCCCCAAGCAGGTCTGTGAAGAGCTGTGCCTCCTGCAATCACACATCCCTCACTCAGCAAGAGCCCAGCATGGTTAGCCCACAACACTGAAGAGTGGACCGTAACTACAGCTAACTCTATGGCTCTTCAAATACCCCAATATGTCCTGATAAGAGAGTAAATGTCCCCACAAACTGGATCAAATTATTCCCATTCACAGACAGAAGATGTCCAGCACCATCTTTGCGTGACACTTGCACTAATCTAAAGCAGCTGCAGGAGAATCTCCTCCTGCCAGACATACCAAGAAGGGGACCGGCTCTGGGAAAAGAAAGTCCACCTTGCAGGCACCTTTCAAAGCTTCTTCTCCAAGACGATGCTATGAGAAATGCCCTGGATGTTTCCTGGGGTATCTACTATTGTTACATGACTCCAAAAATCAGGTAAAAGGAGATAGAAGGGACCAGACATGCCCTCCTGTGATACAGTTCCTTAGAAAGTGGGGTTGCTTTGTTTGTCACTGCTGTCCACATGGCAAAAACACACTAAGTTTACACCCAGTTCATTTTTGCTACGAAATACTTCCATATATGCACAGAGCATGGCATGGGAGCTAAAAATTGAAGGGAATCAAGCTGGAACACAACAACTAACCTCGCAAAATCATAGCACAATAAAAATAATAATAATAAAAAGTGCTTTCTGCTCCACACAGGCCTGCTGGTAAAGCGTTCTTAATCCACTGTTTCAGTCTCAGTCTCCTAACTCATAGTAATCCTATTAACCCCAACCTGCAACATGGTCTTAGCCTGAGACACACAGCACACGGGTTAAGAGCCTGCCTGGCTGATTTGGTATCGACTTGACTCTTTGCTACAACAGGGTCTGTACCTTGGTCCCGCTCTCTTACACACCTGCCCATCACTGTCACAGGAAGACATCATGGCTGACCAGATCTGGAAAGAATACTTCATCTTGTGGATGGCCACACGCTGAACTTGGATGCCCAGCTCACCTTCCAGGTGCTCCACCACCTAAGGAAAACAATGGGAAGGGTTTACTTCTAAAAGGACAGGACATTTTGCAACAGGTACATGCAAACCAGAGACAAGAAAGGCCTGCAGGCCAGAGTCTCCAAACTAGGCTTCCTTTGTACATCCTGCCAGCTCTCCTCACATTTATCAAACAGAAAAGGTGCCAGATGCTAAGGAGCCGTGTTCTTCGAGCTCTGCCAGAACTCCACCATGCAACCCCCAGCTACGTGGAATTTGGATGCTCCAGAACAGCATCAGGAACAGCACAGAAGGTCTTATAAGCCTCTTAACAGTGTCGTTCACATGCCAGCACAGCAAAGCACTCTAGTGTGCAGCCACTGTTCTACCAAGTGCAGTACCGGCAGTCAGGGCGCAGATCCATGGCTGGATCTTTTCCTTTGCATGACTAAACACGGACAGGAGTCTCGGGTGGACTAACACACAGCATTCCCTTCACTACACAGTGCATCCTCAGGAGGTCACCATAATAAAAAGGGGAAAAGTTAAGAAAGCAAAAATGCATCTACTGCAACAAAACTTAGGCCAAAACCTTTTGCTGCTCCTCCAGGACACGGACTACGTGTGGCTACTACTAGCAAGGGCATTTGCAACTGCTCACAAAATGTTCACCTCATAGGCAGAAAGAACAGAAAATATCTTTCCACATTTTTCCCATTTCTAGAACATAAATGGGACTTGAGGCTGCCTAGACAGCAGCAGAGCTAGCAGCCCTCCAGCCCATTGCCATGTACAGGAGCTGGCCACAGACCACATCACTTTGTCCCCAAATGACTCCTCAAAGTGCTCTCCCCAGGCTTTATTCCCATGCTCATCCCAGTGATAGCCAGCTGCCTAGATAACCTATTCCAGTTCCTTCCTACCTTCTTTTGCATCTGCAAGATCTCCTTTTCCACGGGCGACACAAAAATGGACCCACCATCATGATCCATGCAGAGAAACTTAATTTTCTCCAGTGACACCTTTTCATCCAGCTTCAGCCTGCAAAAGGAACACCAGCACTTAGCAATTTGTTTCTTGTTCCTCACTGGCTGCCAGAGCTGCTCACACGCGTGTTAATGTGAGAGAGGTGCCCTGAGGACAACCACAGCAGAAAGGTGAGCCTCTGAAGACACATGGGACATCTCAGTGCAGTCCACCCACCTACGTGGCCAACCAGTTTTAGGCCCCACTAGTTCTGCTGTCAGAACTGATAGAAAAAGGCAGGTCTCAGTACACACCTGGCAGTTACGGACCTTGGCCACGGCCAGGGCTAGTACCACGCCACCGGAGCCACGGGGAAGTGACAGGAGCAACAGGGAAAGCAGCCACGTGCAGTGCAAGGAGCCAGCAGGGAGGCCACAGTGAGGAGCACCATCTGCCCGGCCTGTCCCCGTCTCTGCTTTGCTCCTTACCGACACGTGCCCAAGCCACGCTGCGGTACAAGGTGGGCACTGCAGCACCGGCACGCTATCCTGCTCCTCTGCATCCCTCTCAGCGAGCCACGAGCCCACGAGTGCCACGGCGAGAGCCCCGCGGGCTCTGCAGGGGCTGTCTAGGACAAGGCAGGGAGCAACGACTGGCAGACACGAGAGTGACCCTCGTGTCATTCAGCTAGTAACATTTGCCCAGCCTCGACGGGGGCAAAGGAAAGGGCCTATTTCCCACTGTGAGTCCAGTGACAAGAGAGAGGGGTGTCAAAATGGACATTTTACTGCTCTCTCAGCATAAGTTGCTTCTCAGGAGCACAACACTACCAAGAGACCAAAAAGCCACATGGTCATGGTGGAGGATGAAAAACTAATTGTTCAGCAACAGGAAAGAGCACGCATAAAAGCCAAAAGAAAGACCAGTCCCAAGAGGGAAGGGATATCTGACATCCAATGCAAGGACAAGCCAGGCTGTGCTCCTGCCCTCAAGCCTCGCTTCAAGGCGGTCATGGCTGACCAAGCCAGGACAGGAAGGAAAACTGCCTGCAAGGTCCCGCTGCGGCCTGAATCAGACAAAACAAATCAGTAACAAACAACCTGGGCTGCACAGACCTGACTTTTTAGACAAAATATCATGTCAAAAGGGGAACGAATTAAAAGGACCCGCTGCAATAGCCAAAACACAGCTGAGAGCCACCTACTTTCTGACTCCAGGCCCAGCCATGACCCTCAGCATAGGCTCCAAGTCCTCCGCGTAGCGGCACATGGGCCCGGTGCACAGGAAGCTGGTCCGCACCCCCTGCGCGTTGGGGAACTGGCCGTCGTTGGGCACCACCCCTGCAAGCACAGAGGCGCCCGGTCGGCCGCGCGCCCGCCACGCCGCCCCGAGCCAGGCGAGCCCCGCACGGCCGCGGCCTCCCGGCGCGGGCGGACGCTGTCGCTCAGGGCGCTGCGCGCGCCGGCACCGCTCGCAGGCTCTGGTAACGTGCACAAGCGCCAAGGAGAAGCGCCCGGTTGGCACCGACGAGAGCCCTGCCTATTGCACTGTGTCTCCAGAGGCTGATAACCGCCCCCAGACAGGCTTATGGAAAGGTGCCTTATGTCAACCTGTGGTTGCCAAGCTAGATACTGACCTTGGGAAAACGTCCCACATGGAGGCTGCAATACCATGTGCAAGTCACTTCCCACCTCCCATGCCTTTGATGCTCAGCGATAAAGTAACTTCCCACTCCTGAGTTAGAGCACCGCCTGCTCAGTTGCAGCACTCCCAGCATGTCAAAATTTACACAACAACAACTAAGGAGCATCCTGAATGCGTTCCTTGCACAGCCCTCCCCACACATTTCACCTCCAGAAGCTCCTGGTGACGGGGTAATGCACAGTCCCCTCTGCCCCTTGCACGGTTTCCCCTGTGGGTCTCCCACCGGCTTTACCTGTGGTGGGTTTGTGGCCAAAGACTCCGTTGAAGAAGGCAGGCATCCGGATGCTGCCACCGATATCGGAGCCCACACCGATCACGGAGCAGGCGGCTGCCAGGACACAGCCCTCCCCACCTGCACGGCAGAACAGACAGCAAAAGCCCACAGCTTGTAGAGGAGGATGTCCATGACACAGGAGTGCGGCCGACACTTCTCTTCATGGGACAGGAGCCACCTCAGTCCTAGAGAAGCCTGAGGGGCAGCTGGACAACTCACACCACAGTGACCTTCCCCGTGTAAGAGCCCCACCAAGTGCTGCCATTCACATCCATAGGGAGACAGGGCGACCCAGGCCTACACTGAGGCATGGAGTCTCACCTGAGCTGCCGCCCACGATCCTCTGCAGGTCGTAGGGGTTGTTGGTGCGCCCGTAGACCCTGTTGCTGGATTCGTACCACATGCACAGCTCGCTGCAGTTGGTGACCCCCAGCGGGATGGCGCCCGCCTGCTTCAGCCTCGACACCACGGCAGCGTCCGACGCAGCGATCACATTGCGGCGGCTCACCAGGCCCGATGTGTTGGGCATCCCTGTGGCACCAGGATCAGCGAGCAGAGAGAGGGGTCAGTGCCGGCTCCCCAGGAATTGCTCCCAGGACAGTGATCAAACGCCCCGAGCGTGGGGGCGACAGGAAGGAGAATGGCCATGGGGTGCCTGGGTGCAAAGGACGCAGATGGGGAGAGGGAGGCCGTTCCCTGCTGCCCGAGGCAGGGCAGGGGCAAGAGCCGCCGCCAACGCACCGTGCAGTGCAAAGGCCTCCTTCACGGTGACGGGCACACCCAGGAAGGGGAACTTCTCCTCCAGCATGTCGTCGTTGGGACCCTCGGCGAGCAGCTTGTCCACCTGCCGGGCCTCCTCGAGGGCCTCCTCGAACCTGCGGAGGGAGGCGGCGCGGGGCAGCGCGCGGGGCGGCGCCGCCGCGGGGCTCCCCCCGCGCACCTACCTGTCGCGGACCAGCGCGTTGGTGAGCGGGTTGACCTCCCTGTTGCGCTCGATGTAGGCCTCCAGCACCTCCACGCAGCTCACCTGCGGGCCGAGGGCAGGGTGAGCGGGGCCGCGCGCGGGGACAGCCCCGCGCGGCGCGGCCCGGCGCGGTGCCCACCTGCCGCGCGCGGATGCGCCGCGCCAGCTGCCGCGCGGGCAGCAGCAGCAGCGGGCGGCGGGGCGCGGGGACGGCGCGCGGCGCGGCCGGGGCGGCGGCGGCGGAGGGGACGGCGCGCGCCGCCAGCGCCAGCAGCGCCAGGCAGGCGCGCGACACGAGCCGCAGCAGCAGCGCCAGGCAGCGCTCGCCGCGCGACAGCGCCATGGCCCCGGCGGCAGCGGAGCCCACAGTGCCGCGCGCCGCTTCCCGCCCGCCCCCGCTGCCCGCCGCGCCGCGGGGCCGCCCAGGGGCGGGAAGGCGCCGCCCCGTCCCGCCCCGCCCCGCCCCGCCGACGGCAGCGGCGGCCCCGGAGCCCTGCGGCGGCCGCCCCCGCCCCGCCCTGGAAAGCGTCATGGCGGCCCCGGGAAACTGTCATGGCGGTCCCCTGCTGTCCGTAAACCGTCATGGCGGCCCCCACCCCTCACGTAAATGGTCATGGCGGCCTCTCCCCTCAGTGTGAGCCCTCATGGCGGCCCTCTCCTCTCATGTAAACTGTCATGTTAGCCCCTTCCCCTTATGTAAACCGTCATGACACCCCCATCCCCTCAGGTAAATTGTGATGGCAGCCCCCTGCCCCATGTAGGCCATTAGGGCAACACCTTCCCCTCATGTAAACTGTCATGACAGCCCCTTCCCCTCATGCAGACCATCATGGCAGCCCCCTCTCATCACGGAAACTGCCATGGGGGCTCCCTCCCCTCGATGTAGACCATCATGGTGGGCCCTGCCCCCATGTAAACTGTCATGGTCCCCCCTTCCCCTCAGGCAAACCGTCCCACCATTCAGAAGCCGATGAGCTTAAATTTGCTGCCTAATTCTGTCAGCCCCACGAGTTTTAAGCAATGAGCAATTCCCTCAACAAAACAGCAATTAATACATTTATTTCTAAACATGCTCTGAGAAATTTTTTAAGACTCTTGGCTGCCAGAGCTGGAGACTGAGCTGGATTAGCCAAACCTACAAGAATTGGTGATGCTGGGGGAAAAAAAAGAAAAGGAAACGGAAAAAAAAAAAAAAAAAAAAAAGGAAAAGGAAAGAAAAGGTGCCTTTTGAAACAAGTGCTTTCCCCACTTTTTCCTCTCCGATGGCAGCTCTTAATGGCACACTCTGGCTTGGGGTAAAGGCGCAAAGGGAGATGGATGGCTCCTATCCCCATCTCCACGGTGCTGCTGAAACACCATCCAGGTGCCCTTATCTAGATCTGTGTGCACCTCGGCACACTCCCCTGCGGCATCCGAGCACCCACGCGCCCTTCGCGTGCAGCAGCACGGCCGGAACACCCTGACCTCTCCCCCATCTGTGTGCCCTCTGTCATCACAGCAGACCTGCAGAATGGTCTGTAAGTCAGGACTTGTCACAACTCAACCCGTGCAACCTTCTGGTGCTGCTGGCAGGTGCACCTCCCGATTGCTGAGTCCAGGGCTTTACGGGTGCTTCATGCAAGCCCGTGCTCCCACTGCTGCTTTCCAAAGCTAAGGCAGCAAAGGAGTCCACGCAAAATCATCCCTGCCTCCTAAACATTGCATGTTGCTGATCTGGCCAGAATTATTTCTCACCCTGTGAGACAGATCTGCCAGTTGTTGCCTGACAGGTCCTTCACAGATGCCAACAGACACATGTGTAGGCAAAATCGGTCTTGTCTGGGTCTCTGCTTCCCTCTGCAGCCCAGGAGCTTGAGCAGAGACCCTCTCTGTGCAGCTCAGCTCTGTGCTCTCCCTTAATCTTTTACAGCTTTCAAGAGCAGCACTTTGAAATCCATAACAGATTAGCTGACGTAGTTATGACCTGAGCCCTTTGTGTCCCCGCTAATCACGCTGTATAGCAGCAATGTCCCACGTGGCAGCTCCTGCCATTTCCCATTAGGTCAAGCAGGTAAGCTGTCTGCAAGTCATGCCAAGAGAGCAGCTAGCCCAGCTCACAGCAACACTGAAATAAAGCTCAGCTGAGCTTTATTTCCATGAAAAGTAGAAGCCCTGGGGTAGCAGGTGCTCTGGAGCTGAAGTATCAGTAAGCTGAAGATTAAAGTTGTTAAGACTGTACTTCATTTAGCAGAAGCAAACAAGCAATAATGCTAAGAAGCCAGGTATTTCTGGATTAAATAAATAAATAAATAATTTAAAAAGCAGCCAGGAGCAAGGGTTGAGAATACGCAAAGAAATTCACGCATCCAACCTGCTCCGCCACCTTATGATAAGGAATGTGATCTAGTTAGAAGAAAAACACAGTTTGTACATCTTGAACTTATGCTGGGCATTATCCCCAGTCATTTCATCAGTGCCTAGGGCTCATAAACAAATAAATAAATAAAAGATTAGCCAAGAATATATAGAAATCGGAGTGGTTCTTCTGCCTCTACTTATATATGTTGTAAACACTAATTAAGCAGGAAACCATGAAATGTGCTGAGCCTCAGAGCTAGGGCTGGTGGATAGCAAGGAGATACACTCTGATTGAAGATTTCCTGTTCTGGTTACCTTCACCGAATTCATCAGGCTCTTCTGGATTTTTTCATCAGTGCAGAGAAAATAAAAATTTAGGAGGGTGGAATGCCTTGACTGCACAATATTTTCCCTTGCAAAACAAGTAATTTTAAAGCTTATCTTTAAAAAAGGCTTCAAAACTAAACTGTTTGTATAGAATAATGGTGAGGAGGGGGTAGAGAGAAGGGTTGCTTAAAGGTTTAAGTTTAAACACAAGACCTCAACATTGAATTTCCTGCAGACTCCCAATGTTCAGAAATTGCTACATGTCACTCCATGCAGTGCCTGAGAAGGAGTGTGAGGCTGCAAATCCTTACCAAATACCTCCACTATGAGTGGGAAGAGGCAAGGAGTAATTTCATGATCTACAATTTTAATAATAGGAACAGATTGAGAAATTTACAGGAGGCTCCTCTGAAGCTGCTTTTGACTAGAGCAAGCACTGAGTGATTCTATCTTCTGCATTTCCATTCCTTGTCTTCTCTAGCAGTCACAGAAGCCAGACTATTCTGCCCAACGTATTTGCACAGCCTGTGGTTATTAGCATTATGGAAATGGTGGATTTCCCCAGGAAATGTCACTTGTGCTCTCCAGAGCACACTGATAGCCTTCAGCAGTGTCCCATAACCACACGATGGGGCTGTTGGTTTGCGTCCTCTGCACTAGAAACCTGCTAAGGCAGCTGCAACTGCAAGATTTGTTTCAGACTGTCAGCGTTAAAACAGAGAGCTCAGAAAAAAAGCGATTGCATTAAAACATGTGGAGTCCAAATCGGGGAGAGCCTAATGCAGGTCAAATGATGAACTTCCCAGGACCCTTCTCCTGTGCTGCCATGGACTGATTTATAGTTACTGATTTCTCAAGAGCTTGACTGGAAAATTCTCTGCTAGCATTGCAGTTTCATGCTGCTATTGAGTACCTGTGTTGTAAGTGCACAGGGTTTTGGAAAAGAATAGGGTTTGGAAATTGCTCCATAAACCTTGTTCCCATACCTCCATACACAGGAAGGCTGCATTTAAGCAGAAAGGATTTCACAGGAACTTTTGTCTGCTCAGAAGGCGCAGGGCCGCAGAGCAGTGAGGGTCTGTAGGAACACAGAAGTACAGTCTGAGAACCAGCAAGTACCTCCTCAACAAGACCAGTTTGCAGCTGACTGGAGGTGCAAGTTATAAAAAGCTTCAGACAGAGCTTTAGCTGAGTGAGATGAAGTCTGCATCCAGTCCAGGCACTCTTCCCCCACCAAATTCTGCTCCCTCCGCTCATGGGTTTTGGCAAGACAGCTCCTGCAGAAACACTTCTCCCAGTGTTAGAGTAGTTTCATTGCTCCCATTGGTGTTAGCAGCACTGTTGGGTCCCCATGAGCTGGACTCCAGATTTCTCTATCGTGGATTCCTTTGGCCAACAAAGATTGAAAATAATCTGGGCCAGGAAGGCTCAAAGTATTTCTGGCTTGAGCAGTTTGCAGCAAACACTTGTCTCATCTGCTGCATATGCTTAGCCCAAGGAGCTAAATTTGCAATTCCTGCTTATATATATCCCAGACCTTTTTACCCTGACCTCTCTTCCCAACTGCTAGTGACAAAGTGACCTCATGCTTTAAAGATCTCTAAAAGAAAATACACAGGCAGGGTAAGGCATTTATTCTTCTCAGCATCACAACAGAGTCTGCAGCCACCAAAATGAGACCCAGTAGCTCTCAACCTTCACCCAGGCTTCCCCGGGACCTTCATTCTCAGCTCGTGTGCACAGATAACCCAGTTGCACGTTACCGATTTCCAGGCTGCTATAATGCCAGTCCAGGGATGTGCCGTGGCCAGCTGCCCCCGCCTAGTACAAGGCACCCTCGTAAGTGTCTGTGCGTAGGCAGTAGAGGATGGCGGCGCCCAGCATGAAGATGGCAGATCCCCAGCCCAGGCCATAGCCCCAGTTGAATTCGTGGTAACTCCTCAGCATGCTACTGTCGACAAACTTGATGGGATAGAGAATCAGGGCACAGATCTGCAGCACCACTGGGACAAAGGAAAAATAATAATAAAAAATAAACAGGAGAGAAGCAAAAAAAATATGTGTTACACTTTCAGAGAGACCAGAAGGATGTTTCATTTTGCAATTCTTCCCCTTTACAAGGGATTCCAAAAAAATATGGATACTTGAGGCATGGAAGGCTGGCAACCTTCACTCCACTTCCCTTTATCCCCTTCCGTCTAAGCACAGAGAGGGCTGCTACACTCAGTACAACAGCAGTGGTGAAAGGGCTGGGACAGTCCCACACTGCAGTTTCGTCATCATTCCAGAATCCTCTGTGAATTTGCAGCTGCATAAAACCAAAATCAAGGGATGAAGTAGATTTACATCTCATCCTTTTTGCCCCTCAGTTGTTCTACTACTACCACAAGGCAAAAGTTATTAAAAAGTATCTATTTCTATTTCAGGATTTCAGAGGTACCTGCAGCAAAAAGCAGAACAGCGACCACTCTGTAGTACTGCCAGTAGATCTCCAAGCAGAACGAGATCAGAGAGATGAGGAAGGACAGGAGCGCGATCGTAGCTGCTGCCAGAATTAACACCAGTGTAGCCACTTGCCAGTCTGGAGTAGAAAAGAGACAATTTGCAGGAAAACCTTTGGTTTAAGACAAAACTTCGATTCAGGACTTCACACTATTCCAGATGCATCCCTTGCCTGGATTTTCCTGTGATGGAATAGCCAAGCCAGCTATTGCTAGAACTTGTCATCCCCCCAAATGTCCCATGTGCCGGAGCAAAACCTGCTCTCATTTCTGAAGTGAGGCTCTCCAGAGAGCGGGGTTTTGCGGAAGGAAAACCAACTTCTGGTTGAGGGCTTGTGGGGATTTGAACCAGAAAACCTGAGAGCTTGGGAAACTGAGAGTGGTTCTCACATCCTTGGAAAGGTCACAGCAGAAATAATCGTCTTCAGAGAACTAAAGCATTGGAGCTTTTGGTTCAGAATATTGGGAAATTGTCTAAAAGTCAGGTAAACTGAAAACAAAACACAAATAGAAGAAAGAAAAAAACACTCTATACCTTGTACTGGGATTTCCAGAGGTAATCTAGAATCTGATAGGACCAGACTTACATAGCTCATTCTATACACTGATTTTTTATAGAAACTTCAGAATGAACACAGCCTAGCTTAAAAAAGGCAGAAATAATTTCTTGCCATAAAACAACGAAATTCAGATATTTTTTCAAGTGAATCATAAACAAGTAGGCTCACAGTTTCTTTCACATACCCCCGAAAAAAACTACACAAATAAAATCCAGTTTTCTTGGAGAAAAAAAAAATAGCACCCAAAGATTCTCAGGCAAGTTTTGGGGATGATTTGCTTCATGCTGTTATTTCAGGTGGCTCAGCAGCCAAACGGCCCATTGCGGGCAGGGAGGTGGTGGAGGGAAGTGCTACCCTTTGGTATCCCCAAGGGAAGGGGGAAGCTTTGGGACATGTTTGCACTTAGAGGGGTGGGCTGGCAAAGGTGACACCAGCGCAGGGGCTGAACACTTCAAACATCTGAGAAAGTATCGGGATCTCTTGGGAGCATGTCCTTGTCCTCCCTATCCTTAGGGGTTCAGCCGAGGGGGCTGAAACAGAGGCAAAGCAAAGGGATTTTTGTCCTCCTAGGGAGAGTGTAAGAGAGTTTCTTTGTGTTCCTATGACCAAACTAAACAAATACACAAGATTTAGAGGTTTAGGCTAGGGCAGTATCTTACCTGAACAAAAATGTGTTGAACTGGTTTAACACTAATAGCTTGGTTCTAAATGCTGGAGGAATGGCAATTTGTGTGGATAAAAGAGCCTTTTGTCTCAGCCCAGCAGGAAGCTCGTTCATGCCCAGCTTCTTAAAGCAACTTCCCACCACTCTTTTCTCTTTCTTGAGTAGGGTTCTGGCCATCTCTGGTAAAGGAGAATCCCCATCCCAAGCAAATAGGCAGCAAGAAGGGAAAACAAACCAAGTCATTGATATTTTCCATATTAGGGTCCAAACTCATGTCAGCAGCATGTGAGATAGCATCGGAGTGCACGTAAACTGGCTCCAAATGAACATGATTTAGGCTGGCAACAGCCCAAGGGGCAGTGCATGGAGGAGAAACCCTGCGCTGGGAACAGAGCCCTGGACAACCTGCAGTTTGTGCAGGGAGGAGGGAAAAGCCCAACAACCTGCAAATGAACGAAGCATCTGGAAACAGCAGGGCTTTTCACTCTGCTTTTGTCACCGCAACAAAGGATTTGCCCAGGACTCCTATTAATCAGCAGTTAACAGTGTGGTGATTTCCCCAGAAGCCTCAGTCCCACACTGGCACAAAACAGATGGCACAGCAGCCCAGAAAGTGATGGAAAGGGACCGGTGAGTGACAGGGTAGGACTCCTTATATTCCTTTCTGGAAGGAAAAGGAGAAGATGTGGCAGGTCCAGCTCAAGACATTTAAAGACCTGAGGATCCCCTTAGGATCAGCCCTGCGGCCAGGACACCGAGTCTGCCTAGACACATCCAGGTGCAGCAGTGCTAGGAAGGGCTTCCCGCTGGAAGCAGGACATCTGCCAGCCCCAGAAAAAGTTTTGCTTCCCATCCAATAGCTAATTACCTTCATGGGGAGAGAGGCAAGTTGGGGGCAGCGAGCTCTGAAATCCCTCTGGGAAAAGAATATCTGGACCCAGCTGTCAGGGCTGATGCCAGCCACAAAGAGCTGCATTTTCTGACAGCCAATGGGGTGGACTGTTGGAAGAAGCCACCAGGAGCAGTGCTGGATACACCTTTCTCCCTGGTTTTCATATCAAAATCGGCTGCCTTTATGGAGGGAACAGCCCCAGGCAACCCTCCTTTAAGAGACTGTACCTATGGATGCAGGGCCAGCTCACGGCACAGCTAGGAGGCAATTGAGCAGCTTCGGGAGCTCCACCAGGATTTCAGGGGTCACAGCTGAATCTCCTGCTCAGAGTTTGCCTACAGCGAAGAGCCTTCTTGTGAGAGAGAGCCCTGTGCAGTGGCCAGATGGTTTCACCAGAGCATCCAGGCAGCCCATGCAGCTCCAGCAGACTGAACATCAGCAAGCAGCCCCTGAAGAGGCTCTCCAAACGTGGCTGTGGCAGGAAAGAGGCTAAAATTAGCCCCTCTGCGCTTCTGTTCCCAGCAGTTGCTCCACAGCCCTGCTTTAACTGGAGGGGGATGGAGAGGCGGTTGGAGTGTAAATCACACGGGCGAGCAGCGCAGGGAAAGGTCAGCACCAGCAGCGAGTCCCCATCTGCTGCACAAACCCCAGCCCATGAAGAACAAGGGATGCGGCCCCGTTTCCCTGCTTGAGTTGTTACCAACAAAAGATGGCACAGAAAATAAGCAGAAGCAAACGGCGTGTGCAGGCCCTGCCGCCCCGCACGCAGCTCTGCCGTTGCTCCCTGCCTCAGAGACCAAGGTCACATTCCCTCAGCTCTACAAAAAGCCCTCAGAGATGCAGTTTTAGCCTGTTCCAACCCCTGGCTGGGAGGGTGAGACATGAGCACGGACTTGTCTCCTTATAGCTTCCCCTAAATGTCCTGCCATGGCCACACGTGTGACAAGCGAGCCGCTCGGTGGCTCTGCTTCGTCTGTGAGCCCTGAGAAGGGCAACATGAGCACGTCCACCATGTCCTGAAGCTGCCTGCTCGTGCTGTCGGCCACCTGGATCCAGTGACCGCTTTGCCAGGAGACCAGGCCCCTGTGGGGATGGAAGTGAGGGGAAACCTGGGGAACAAACACTTCTCTTGGACTCATTTTCTGTGGCGTTTTGGTGCTGAGGAGGGAAGGGCATAGGCAGGGACTCAGGGATGAGTTTCTCCTTCCCCTTCCAGCAATGCCTACTCAGTGAATGCCTACTCAGCTGTTTGGCGTGTGGCACACAGCTGCAAGGACAGATGTGGGGAAACCCCCGGAGAAGGTGGAATTTCCCCCCACCACCTCTTCACCCAATCCATTTCCATCTCATGGCATCTCTTCTCAGCACAAGAATCCGTCTCCATATGGTCCAAGTGATTTCTGGTGCAGAGGCTCAAGTTTGTCCTGCAGGACACACACGGCGAGCAGAGCACAGGACAGCAAGACGTGCTGACCCAGGCTTCGCATTCCAGGTCTCTGCTCCCACTCTTCCTATAAGGAGGGTCTCTCCAGGTGAACTTTAAACCTCTACCAAGCCCAGCAGGTGCAGGTGTGTTGGCCCTTAATGAAAATTTGCTATGCCATGAAACATGGTATTTGAAAACTCAGCCTCAAGGTTTTATTATATCTAAGCAGGGTCCTTATTGTAAAAAGATGTGCAGAAAGCAGAGTCACTTCTCCTGCTGCTATCCCCATCCAAAAGCAACAATGCAAGGAGGAAAACAAGGGCGCCGGACCAAGCCCTGTTCACTGACTGATAGTCGCAGGTGGCAGAAGTGGGCAAACAGATGCAGCGGCAGGTGGGAGAGGCAAGGCAGCTGCTGGCTGCCCATCCGCATCCCTTCTTTTTCCAAGGAGAGTGGCCTTTGAAGGCACCCTGCGATAACGACTCCCTGCAGCCCAGCAGCAAATCTGGCCCGAGCCATTTGGCCTGCTGGGCTGGCCTCAACTTGGGCTCTCTCTGCTCCATCCTCCCACTCACCATAAATGAGCAGGAAGCTCCTACGTGAGCTCACTCCTCTCCGCGATGCCTAATGGGAAGCGCATGTTGCCTCCTGCCAAGTGCAGGTGCCAAATCACCAGGCTTGTTAGCTAAGCTTGAGGCCAAGCCTGGAAGCAACCCCAAACTGTGCAACCATTGGCCTACCCTCTCCTAGCCCTGCTTACCCACGGAGCTGCAAAATCCTTTTTCCAAAGAAGAGGCTGAGTCTCCTCTTTCTCCAGGACATGGAACAGCAGCCCGGAGAGCTGAGCTGCAGAGCACCATGTAGCTGCCCCAAGGAGGAGGCTTCCACAGCCCAGGAGAAGCCTGGACCAGGGTGGGTACAGCTGTGTCATGGGTGAGCCAGGAGCGATGCCCTTCGCTTGTAGGAGAGAAGCAGCAACAGCCACATCGCGAAGTGCATCACTCCGTGCTCATCCGTGGGCCAGAAGGAGGGACAGCAGCACAGGGGAGCAAGCCTAGGTGAGGGGACAGGGCTTCTCGGGACGTGCCCACTAGCGGGGCAGCTAAAAAAGGGACCCAAGCAGCACATTGACCAAATCCTGAGAACCCCCCATAGAGGGCATGGCCCCGCTCAGCCCCTGCTGGGTGGCCCAGCACAGCCCTGCCAGGGGCAATGCCTGAGCCCAGCCCGTTCTCTGCCTGGTCTGCTCTGCTCCCGTTGCAAAGGTCTGGCACATCTCCTGCCCCACACTCCCCTCTCACAACCTGTTGAACTCCACACTGGCTGCCCTTCCAGCAGAGCCTGGGGGAGAGGGCCAAAATCAACCTGGGTGCAAATTTTGAGGTGTCTAAGTGCACCAGGAGCACTGGCAGCAGGAGACCCAGCCTGGCTGCCCCCACTGACGGTTCCATCCCCTGAGCAGTGTGTCCCCATCTCTCACCTGTCTTGAGGGTGGACAGGCAGTGCCACATGTCGCTGGGCTGCTTGCACACTTCCCATAAGGACAGCGAGTAGTAGTCCGAGGTGACCCAGGCAGGGCTCAGCAGGGCCACCACGTCCAGCGCCAAGGCAATGAAGATGCAGCAGAGCGCGATGAGCTTGAAGGGCCGCAGGACGTACACCTCATCCGCAGACATCCCTCCAGCCAGGGCACCCCGAGGCACTGAGCAGAGCCCTGGCTGCTCTCCCGTACAGAGCGCCGTGGGTGAGCGCGGAGCGGCCGCGCGGGCAGCGAGGAGGAGGGCAGCTCCCTCCCGTCCTGCAGCTCCCTCCCGTCCTGCAGCTCCCTCCCGTCCTGCTCCGCAGTGCCCGCGTGCCTCGCGCGCCTGGAGCGGCTGGGGGGAAGCGGTGGACACGGCGGCCCGCGCGCCGGCTGCTCCAGCGCCGCCTCTCGCCCTCCTCAACAGACCATTTGGCAAGGCGCCGGGCCCCAGCTTGCTCCCCAGCAAGGATTACTTGTTAAAAAACCACGTGGGCTCTGCAGCCCACCTCGACAGGAGCTGGGCTCTCTTGTGGCTGGCGTCCCCCCTCTCTCCTGCAGCCACATCCTTGGCATCCTCAGCAGGAATGCAGGAACCTGCCCAGGACCGTGCACGGGGGCTTGTGCAGCCCCGCTGCAGCTCAGCAGGATGCGCACAGGGCTTGGAGCCACCCGTCTAAGCTGGCTCCGGCTTCCAGGGCGCAGTGAGTGCAGTGCACTGGCTCCCAGCTCTGCCTCGCACCTCCCAGGTGGAA
The DNA here is from genome assembly GCF_059628265.1 of Tinamus guttatus. Lineage (NCBI taxonomy): Eukaryota > Metazoa > Chordata > Aves > Tinamiformes > Tinamidae > Tinamus > Tinamus guttatus. The sequence goes on from NW_028288821.1 coordinate 3,136,425, forward strand.
GAGGAGAGCGCAGAACACTCCCGTTAGGCTCTAGAGGTGAAGCTAAGGGAAATGCAGGTACGGAGAGTACCACTGGCTTTCCTGGACCAGATTTCTCAAGCGTGTCTGCTGCCTTAGAGTGGTCACCACTATCTGGCACAGTGGGAGAAGAGCTCCTGGAAATCTCCTTAAAGGACTTGGCTTTGCAACCAGGAGCCTTCAAAGGGTTAAGAGCAGCAGCTTCGGGGAGCAGTGGCCCCCTGCCAGCCTGCAGCATATTTCACAGCGCACCATTCCCATCTGTTGGAAACAGAATATAGCCTGCAAGAGACAGCACCATTTGGTGAACTGCCTATTGCAGACCACAATTTGGGAAAAGACTTCCAAGCTTTCCAGAGACTCGAGCAGTCCCAGGCAGCTCCTAGCAGCCATATGGCTCCTGCAGCTCTCCCTGGCAGGGGTGGTGAAAGCGTCACTGCTGCTGAGCTTGGCAAAGCCCGAGATGTGCCTGGGTGAATCCAGAGCACACGCTGGCCTCAAGCACCTTCCCGGGTCCCTCTGGAGCCCTGCAGGACACACACTGGTGTGGCCAATGAAAGCCAGGGAAGTGAAGAGCAGCGTGGGAACGTGTGCGTTGAAACCTGCTCAAGATCACTGTTCTCTTCAAAGTTATTTTACCAACTAATCCACTCCACTATGACACAGTCAGTGAATCCACTCAAGTGACATAGCTCTTCATTTGAAGCAAAGGCCACCCTCTAGTCCCTTTTGTGTTCAAATTCATGCCACCAATATGAAGGTGGCAATAAATAACAATAGAGTTTATTATTAACAGTATGAGCATAGGACGTAACATCCATCCCGGTAGCTTCTGCTGACCAGCCTTTAAGGATATCACCATCCTTCATCCAGCAAGACTGATTTCAACTTCTGCTAACCGAATCGGTTCATTATTGCCCTATATAATTTTTACTGCTTTTTCTTCCAAGTGTTTTCTGGCTTCACACAGATGTGGAGTGACTTTGGTATTTTGTTTGAGAAAGCTGCCTGGTTGATGAGAAGTTACTCCAATTACTACCCACGTATTAAACAGTGCAAAATAGCACTTTTTTTTTTTTTTGGTCATACAAGAAGTTGTCGAGCAAGTCTGCTTGGTGATTTGGTCAAAAACACATGTCACATCACAACAGCAAAGGTTCCTTTGAAACTCCCATGACAAAGTATCATCACCTTTTTCTGCAAGAGAAGCCACTCGGGTCTTGAACATGATCCAAGCCTCAGTTTCGGTGTATTTGCTCCCTCTAGTGTCTACAGCATCCCATGCTCTTTTTGCTTTTTAAAATGAGTCACCCAAATCCCTCTCTGAGTTGGATGTTTAACCACAGCTTCACCTCAAAGACTTCAAGAGGTTTTCACTTGTGTTTTAACACAAATTTGTGCAGCTACTAACATGAGCCCCTCATCTCTAGGGGTTCCCATGGGGGTTTATTGCTTATTTAGCTTACGACTAATTAATAGATTCACTCCTGTGCAGCTGCCCTTCGCAGAGCTGGGCTGAACTGTTGGCCCTGCTCTGTGTCCTGGAGCAGGTCGTACAGTTGAGTTACGGTGAAGTGCCTGTTCTGCAGCACTGGATGCACTGAGCATGATGTGGAGCACAGCGCTCCCAGGGACTAGGGCAGCAGGGCCCTCTGCTCATTTCTGGCTGATCGCTCCTAGCCTCTGAGCTTTTACAGTTTACATCCTCAGGACAGCCCGGATCCATTTGGGAGCTAAGTTTCTCCCTCACCTTTGTCTCCCTCAGGAAATCACACCCACATGGGGTGATGAAATAGGGCAGTGTCTTTGGGGAAATCACATCAAAGGCATGAACGGGTAGCACAAGGAGAGGACGAGGTGTGCTCGAGGCAGGGATCCGTCCTGTGGCAGGGAGCGAGGCCAGCAAGGACGCAGCCTTTCCAGCACACTTGGGTGGCAGGGCGCAGCGCCGTGGGCTTGGCACAGCGGCACCAGCTCTGCCCAAACAGCCACGGCCCATGGCAGAGGGGCCAGCCCTCCTGGGCTTTCTGGAGCTGGTAGTTGTTAGGTTGAATCTGGACGGGGAGCTTTTCCCTGGAGCTCTCGGTGCCGGATAGTCTGTGTTACCAGGGAGCAGGCTGAGAACAGCATATAATTTTTCCTGGGTTTGGAGGGCTCTGTTCTTTTGCCAACTTGCTGGCAGTGCTGCTGCAGTTTCCTTCCAGCCCTGATGAAGACTGAGCATCTTTTCAGCCCTACAGGTATGCTGAAGAAGGATGGTGTCTTCAGAAAAGCAGAAGTAGGTATTTTGTGGCAAAGGTCCATGCATGGCAGAAGTGCACAGAGTAGAGAAGGATGATTTCCCAGATACTTCTGTTGAAAATCAGGCCAGGGTTCTCCTCAGAGCCTGCTGCTGCTCACAGACAAGCCTAGGCCTTTCTCTTGGACTCAGGGGAGCGAAGGGCAGGGACCACAGGCTCACCTGAGCTTGGTGCCTCCAGCTCGGTGTACTGGTGAGAGGAATGCTGGTGAGGGTGCAAGTTCCCGAGACAGAGATGCAATTGCTCTTCATGACACCTTACGGGTTTGCAGCCTGGGGGAATTACAGCGTGCCTTAAGCAACTATTCATGTATCAAACTGATAACATAATTTGTCTGGGGGAGCTTTGAAGCATCGCTTGAAGGCTCTTCTGAAAGTGCTTGTTTAACGATGTGATGCAGAAAAAAGACTGGGTTTTGTTTCCATTACAGAGTTCCACTTGCAGTGCCAAGTCCTGGCTGGGGACCATTGTCAAGTGTCACTCGGCCTGTGCTGCTTCCAGCTTTGGGTGGGCAGAAACAGCCTCCTTCCAAAAGCAGCAGCCAGGAAATGGCTGCAAAGTGACACAACAGAAACCGATTAGTCCTTCTGTGGCATCACAGTTTTAACAAACTTAACTAACTTGGACATCCTTCAAACGCCTGCACCACACTCCACCCTGATGAACACCTGAAATTAAAAAATAAAGCTTTTTAAAGCTATAGGAAGAACTAGCTAGGTACGGGACGCACCTCATGCTGTCAGCACCCCAGCCTGGATGTGCGTGGGCTCCTGCTTGTTCCGACGTGCCCTGTGAGCACAGGCTTTGCCTCGTGGCTCGTAACCAACAGAAACGGGAGGAGAGGGGTCAGCAGTGCCCACGGAAGAAGAAACTGCAGGTGGCTTTTCATCTGGCAAGTCAGGCTGATACAGGGAGAGCTCCCCTCTCCTGCTGCCACCAGCGGGGCCACCAAGGCCTGGGGGGAGTCTGACCGGCCATGGCTGTCACCAAACCTGCTGCGCTTGGCAGGACGTGCTGGGACCCAGCCTAGTCACTGCGAGGGTGCCTGGACCTGCCCGCAGCACGAGGTGCTCCTGCCAGGGGGGTTCGCAAACCAGTTTCGCTTGGCTTTACTCTCCCGCAGCAGGAAGGGAAATCCCTGCCTGCTTCCAGGGGACAAGCTTCCGGCGGGGCCAGCTGGAACCTCCCAATCTCCCTTCCCGCGTGTCACCAGAGCCTGCGGGAGGGTGGTCACTGCTGCCTCCTCCGCTTTGGAGCGCTGTGTTAGAAATGCGCTACAAATGGCGCCCAGAAAACCCCCAAAGGTCAAAAAGTTCTATTAAAACTCAACCACAAAACAGCTGCCTCCATCGCGGCTCCCGGGCAGGGCCGCCCCGCGCCACCCGCGCCGCTTCCCCCCGCTCCGCCCCCGAGGCGGCCCCGACCCTCGCGCTCCGGTTCGGTCCGGTTGGGCCCAGCAGGGGCGGATGGGCGGGGCGGCCCCGCGCGCGCCCGCCCGCCCGCGTCCCGGCGCCGTCCCCGCCGCGCCGTCCCCGCCGGAGCGAGGTGAGGCCGGGCCGGGGCGGGCGAGCGGGGGCGCCGGCGGCGGGGCTCGAACCGCGGCCGCTGACGCGCGTGTGCCCCTTGCCCGCAGATGAGCGCGCGCTGCCCCTTGCTGCTGCTGCTGCTGCTGGCGAGCGGAGCCGGCGCGGCCGGAGCCCGGAGCGCCATCACAGGCAAGTGGCGCCGCCGCGGCCCCTGCCCCTCGGCCGCCCCCGCTTCTGTGTCCGCCGCGCTAAAAGGCTTCCCTGCCCGCCAGAAATAGCAGTGGGGACCGCGAGGTTTCGGGCCGCAAGGGCTAGAGCTGTGCGGATACCCCCGCTGGCGTGCTTTGAAGCGAAGCGGCCAAGTCTTTCAGGCCCGGGGCACGAAGGAAATTTGTAGTCAACTGGCTACTTAAAGCTGTGTCACAGCTCATCCCAGAAATAGCCAAGCGCGTCCTGCCCTGCTCGTAGGTGAGCTGAGCCAGGAGTCGCCTGCCTGATACTGCTGCAATAACACCAGTATTCTAGTAATGTCTGTAGACCCTCTGATTTCTTAACAACTTGTGTCTCCTTCGCCAGCGCAAACGCTTTCGCCTTGCTACACCGCGAGCCTCAGTCCCACGTCGAGGAGGCTCATCTCGGCCGTGGGCTGCACCGTGGTGCTGGTGGCGCCGCTGCTCAACGCCAGCACGGTCGTGTTCTGGGAGTACAAGAGCGGCCCTCGCGAGGAGGTCATCCTGAGCTACTACCTCAGCAGGCCCGTGAACACCGCCGCTGCCTACAAAAACCGCACGAAGTTCAACGAAATGGATTTCTCCCTGCGGATGATGCTGCAGCGGGAGGACAGCGGAGCGTATCGCTTCCGAACAACGTCACAGGAAACGGACTGGCTCCACGTGGAAGTTTTTGGTGAGTGGCCGTGACAGCTTGGATGGTGACTCGGTTGCATTGTTTTTAGGTTAACTCTGCCAAGTTTTGGAGTAGCCAGGAGTGTGTGCCATCAGTGCCAGGAAGAGGTAGAAGTATCTGTGAGATACTCTGAGGTAATATAATTCGAAATTTAAACTTTAAGGCACAGACCTGAAAGTGAAGTGAGGTACAGCCCCAGTGAATGAAGGGAGCTGTGTGCTGGCACCAGCCAAGAGCTGTGATGCTTAGAGGCTTCCTTTGCGCCCTGCGGGCTGTGCAGAGGTTGGGTAAGATTGAAGGGACAGTCAAACATCTTCTTTCACTCTGTGCTCAGTTTTTCCTGTAGTCCAACAGACTGTGGAGTAGGGAAGGGAGTCCTAGAAGTGCAGGTGGACTCTGATCTGGATTAACTTTTACACAGAATCACAAATATCCCCCACAACTGTCTTTCAAATCTGCTAATGTTTTCCGCTGCACAGAAATTCTCCCTCAGTGAGTCTTCCCCTCGCACATGAGCAGCCTCATGGACATCCAAACTGAGGGGAAATGGTTCAGATGCCCTGTGCAGAGAATGGGAAGTTGTACCTGCTTGCCAGAGTCTTGTGGTGCAAGGCACACGGGGAATTGCTGAAGATGTTCCTGGGTCTGTAACACATGGAAATGCTCTTGAGCTGATTTGAGCTAACGCAGATGTGCAGGATGGAGTTTGTGGAAATGCTTGGGCCTGTGCAGAGCCCTATAACTCTTCTTGAACTTAGGGACATTCCTGTCAGGTAGTCAGAAGCAGTGCTGGGCTTGCAAACTCTACAAAGTGATCGCTTGAATAGCTGGGTAGGAAGGTGCTCCCGTTCTGACATCGAGGAGTGGAGCAGGTGAATGCTAACAGTTCTTCCATGTCTTGCAGAACCACTACCTGCACCAGAAATCATGGGCAACAACTCTGTGAGAGCAGGCGACGACACTAAACTGGTGTGCAACATCTCAGAAGGCATCGTGGACTCCTACTGGTGGAAGAAGAATGGGGTGCTGCTGATTGCGAGCGACCATATCGAGTTTCTTCATAACAACACATTGCACATCCTTGAAGTGACGATGAACGACAGTGGCTACTACACTTGTGTGGTCCGCAACAAAGTGAGCGAGAATGAGGCCTCCTTCCTGCTTCATGTTCAGCGTAAGTGGGTGCTTCCTCCTGCCATCTGGGAAGGGAGACCCCAGAAACAACCAAGTGACTGGCCCAGGGCTGGGTGGTCATATCAAACCTAAAGCATTCCTCCCCAAAAAGAAAGGTTACCTCTTCTGTTCAGAAGTGTTTCACAGCTTTCCTCTCCACAAGTCCCCTGTGTCTCCCCATCCCCAAATGCAACCCTCAGCTCCCAGCCTTAGTGGAAATGAGTGGTGGGAATCATGGGGCTTGGAAGGGCAAATGCCACCCATGTTCCGTGAATTTCTTTGCTGTGAGCATAGCTGCCCATTGGCAGGTTTTTGCTTCAAGGGGGTAGATAGGGAGTAAAATCAGTCTGACTACAAAAACTGTGAGTTGTCTCTTTTACAGATGATGCAAACGTGGTCTTACCTGTGTTAATGGCGTGCGTTATCGTTGGCTCTCTGATAGGTGAGTGCTGTGATTCACTCCTTACCCTGGCTTTTGGCTTATGGCACTGTCGTTCAAGAAGGGGTGAGTGAAGGTGGCGAAGGGGTGTTTTGGTGCATGGTCACCCCCCTGCCTGGCCACTGGCCCTGTATTGGGCATGCTGCAAAAGGATGTAGCTTTTCTAGTAAAAATCTTTCTGTGCCCTCTGATTTTTCTCTGGAAACAAATAATTTTGCTCCCATTGTTTCACACCCTCCATTTCTTTCCTTTGCCTCCCTGCTCCAGGCACTGAAGGGGAGAAACTCTCCTGCATGTCCACAGTGAGCCCGTTACTATATTTTACCTTCCTTATCTGGGCAAAACTGCCTCTGAGGTCCCATGGACCCTGTCTGACTGATGGATGTCACCCATCCCTTCTAGGGTAAAAGGCCCCTCAGTGTGGTCTGCTGCTGTTTTCTGCCTGCAGAAGGGAAACATGCTTCCTGACTCACTGGGCCTGTTTTCCTTCCTTTTTTGGAGCCGGAGAGCACTTTTTTTCCAGCCTGTCTCCATGTTCTAGTAAAGTTTCTCAGATTGCCAACAGCAAACTTGAAAAAAAAGTGAAATGCACTAGTCCTGACCAGAGAAAAGACTCCCCAGGTTTAAAATAGAGGTAGGAAGTTCTCTGTAGCTGATTCGTTTTTATTTCTTACTCTTGGATTAAACTCTCTTTTTTTTTTTCCTATGTAATCATCCCAAGCATTGCGTAGGTGCTGGGAAAGCTGCCCTGAGTGCTTCTGCTCCCATCTTCCCCCCCCCGGTAACCCCCTTGCACCTGCTTGCACATGGCCAAAATTGGTGTCTGGCTCCATTCCCTGGCCTTTTGCAGGGATAGATACAAGCTCAAGACCAGGGCCAAGCAGATTTCTGCTGCTCTCTGTAGACATGAGCACAGGGTTCCTCAAGGCCAAACGGTCGAATACCAACCAGCTTCCTACAGGCAGTGACCCTGTGCCAGGGAGCGTTGACAGTCCCCAGCTCCCTGCTTGAAGTTTCCTGGTTGAGTGTTGCTACAAGAAGAGGTGCCTGCTGCTTCTTCCTCTTGGAAGTGGGGTCTGACAGCCACCTCTGGAGTGTCTGATGGAGCCAATGAGTGGTTTCTTCCCAGGTGCTTTCGTGTGGTGTAGGAGGAGAGGACGCCTTTATCGCTTTGTCCGTAGGTAAGAGGCCTTGAACCCCTTTTGCCATGCCTTGGGGATAGTGCTGCTCCTCCATTGCTAGCTATAAGCAAAAGCCTGCCTTGGCTGTAACTGAATAATCTTGACACCTTAACAAAGGTGATGGGATCCTTGGCTAACCTGTGTCCATAGCCATAGATCCACAAAATTCTATGAGGAAACAGCCAGAGGGATACAATTAGGGACAGGCACTGCTGTGGGCATGGGCCCTTCCACAGACAAGGGAGACAGCTGAGAGGCTCTTCTTTTTCAGGTAGCATAAAACCTCTCATCTCTTCCCTTTTGCTAAGGATGCCCCCCTTGTGCACAGATCTCTGTACTGACAGACCTTACAGCTGCACATAACGAGCTTCCTTTCTCCACTTTATAAGCAGGGTTCTGGGGCATCAAAGGGCAAAGTGGTGGCCCTCGCCCTGCAGAAGGCTGGTGGCTGTATGGGAAGAGGGCCCTCATGTCTCGTGAGTCTCCAGCAGCTCTTTCAACCAAGGCTGGAGGTGCTGTGTGTGACCACCCATGTGGAATCCAGGCACATTGGTCCAAGGAGAGCTATAAGTGTAGTTACAGTTCATGCTTCTGCTCTTTGCTTTTCATGTCATTTCTCTGACGCTGAGCAGGAGGCTGAGTAGAGTAGAAGCCCAGGCGGTAAGCAGAAGTACCAGAGAGTCTACAATATCCTTCTAGAGCAGAGCAGCATCTTCCTGAGGCCTCTACCAGGCAGCATGTTGCCTGTGAGTGAGGGGTGGTGACCACATGCCAGAGGGGGGGAGTGGAACCTGGCTTAATGCTCTATGGAAGCCTCTCCTCTCTCATTGCAGGTGGAGGGCCTGAGGGACTGCACCTTGCTCCGTTCCTCTCATGTAGGTGATGGATGATGCCCAGGGAGCACTGGACACCTGCCAACATGCACAGCGGTCTGATGCTGTCCCAGTCTCTTTTGGGCTCGCTTATTAATTGTTCAAGCTGCTAAAACCCACCGATACTTGCAGGACTTGTTTTACAAACAACACTGGCTTGGAGTCCACGTGCATTGTCCTGTTCTTCCCAAGGCCCCTTGCACACCTTTGGGACAGTTGGGGCATGGCTTTCTCCAGAGGCTGTGGGGGCATTTGGAAGAAGGGCTGATGGTTGTGGTTAGGTGGTGGATCCTGGCTGGACAAACACGTGGCTCTGGAGGCTGCTGGAAAGTGTTCCCTGGTGCTCTGCTACTCCCTGATGGGAGACTCAATGGGACTTGAACTGCCTCACTGTGGCTTTAATATGTCCTAGTGTGCTGCTGTTTTGGGGCACTTATTTAGGGACTTGCTGGGGTGTCTTTGAGGGTGAGACAATGGAGCTCATTTTGTGTTTGGCCATTGGAGGGAGGAGAAGAGGCAGGGTTTTACTGTCACTGGAAAGCCTCGGAGATGAGTGGAGCCAGGTCAGGTCCACAGGAGATGGGTAGGGTGTGCAACGTGGTTTTGTTTTGAACAACAAACCCCAAAGAAATTCCCACCTTTTTGCTGCTTGTGCAGGAGATGATGGTTGTTATCTGATCTGATGTGGCCAGGGGCAGCCCTTCTTTCCATCCCCGAACCTCTGTCAATGCTCCTTCTCCATGCACCTTCTGTGGGGCTTGACTTACAAAAACAATAGTTATAACTGAAATTATTTAGTTGAGGGCGTAGCCCCTCAGCACTGACATCTTCCCCCTGGAGAAAACTGGGTGTTTTCCTGGGAGTACTAGGTCTTGCTAAATGCCTTTCTGAATGTTGGGCTGGGGAGTTTTCACCTCTCTTTTGCTTCGGACAGGGAGTCCTGCTAAGCCCGGTGCCCTCTCTGAGCTGGTCCCCAGGTCCTCGGTGGCGTCGTCTGCATAGTTTAGCTACCAGATGATCACATCTGTCCTAGAGTGGGGCAGCTGGTGGCTTGAGGACCTCTTCCCTGTTGGTCTGCAGCTGAAAGGAAGACATGTCCCTCCAGGTGGCTTCCTGGCTCTGCCTTGGGGTCACTGCACCACCCTGGTGTTCCTGTGGGCAGTTCCTCATGCTCCTTCATAGATACTGTTCAGATCTACATAGCCAGAGGAAGGGAGATTCTCCAGCAGAGAAAATACCTCAGTACAGCTCCTAGCTGAGAAAGCAGAATCCTCTTGGCCTTGTCACGTTCATCTGCTGCAAGGAGGGAGATGGGAGAGTCGAGCTGTGCTTTCTTTGGTGCTTTTGTTCATGTAGGTGTTTTTTTGTCTCCTGGTTGTTGTAATAGGATTTTGAAAGCAATTTCTGAGTATTTAGCATTGTGCAAGGAAAACACTAAAGCAGTCAGCAAATGGAGAGAGGTGAGGGTGGATTTTACTGGGGTTTGGGTTTTGCCATAACTCACTTCTACAGAAAAACACATTCCTAGCAATCTGGGAGTGCCAAGTTTTGTTTTCCTCTCAGAATTCTGCCTTTTCTTTGGAGAAGAGTTGGCTCGTTGACTATTCCTAGGAAAATCCTTCAAAATGTAAGTTAAAGCTGACGTGCGCAACATTTCTATGAAGCTGGTTTGGAAAAAAAAAAGTTGGAATGTATTTGGGTTTTTTTTGTTGCTGAAGAATTCTCGCCTCATTTGTGCTTTTCGCTCTGTGGGAGAATAACTCATGACTTGACATTTTTGGCCTTTATGTGCTTTGATACCACTCCATTTCAGTAGCCTGAAAAGGGACGTAGCTGAGTCCTGTGTGCATCAGCCCCGGGGACATAATAAATAGATGAAAGGGGCTGGCTACAAAGGGCCATCTCTCAGCCTGGAATTACGTTACGATTAAGTTATTAAAGGAAGGGAAGCAGGTTGCATGGATTAAACCAAATTTGGTTTTAAGCTGTAATATGGATTGTTACACGTTTTACTTGCAAATAAATACAGTCAAGTGTTCGACAAAATATATTTTTTTTAATTTTTCTGAGAGTTGTCGAAAATCGTTTTAGATAAGTTTTTTTTTTTAAAAGGTCTTTTTCTACTAATAAAAATGCATATGTTATTCCAATGTATATTGCTGTGATCTTAAGGGGAATAAACCACCTTCTGGTATCTAAAGCCCGCAGAAACAGCAGCAGGCTGGGATTGAGGGATGTGCATGAGAGGAGGGACAGCCGGAGTGTCAGGTAGGGGATAGCTGATTATAAACTTTATATTGTTTTTCTCTGTGACTTTAACTTTGAAAGCACCTGTGTGTTTCTGCATACACTCTATAAGAAAAGGGATATGGCAGAGGTGCAGAGAATTGTAGGTGCCCAGGCTGGTGTCTGCCCTGCACATTGGTTGTGTTACCGGCGCCGCTTCCCTGGTTTGGGCAGGCTCGTTCCTTCTGCCAGAGGCCTGGAGTTGAGAACTGATCTGCCGTTAGAAAATAACTTTGCTGCAAGTGTGGATGGGGATATATTTAACCCGTTCCCTGAGTCACTGCGCCCTGGCAAACATGAAACGTGGCACGGCCTAAGGACAGTGCAAGCGTGGACAGTTTTCTGGCACAGAACTGCGTGAATGAGGAGAGCAAAGGTATTGCTTCGTTTCTATTTCACTGCTCACTGATCCAGCAGCACCGTTGTCCTGCTGCCTGTTTTGACCCCGTGCACACCACACTCTCGTGGGTGGAAGACACTTCTGTCTCCTTTTGCTCTCTCGTGGTGGCATAGGTCAGTGTTCCTCTGGGCTGCACAAGCCCAGGCGCACATCACACATCCTTACAAGCTTTTTGGTTTTGTGCTTGCTTGTGTTTCCCCCTGTGACTTGAAACAGCTGCAGGGACTGTCCAATTTCCCCAGTTTTCATGAGGGAAAAAATGTCCTGTCGTGACCTGCAAAGGGAGAAAGAGAAATGCAATGGAAATAACGCTGTGAGGAAAAGATGGGCTTAACCATCTGGGGACACGATGCGATTCCTAACAAGATCCTTGGGTTATTCTGCTACAGAACAGCTATGGGGCGCTGTCCCACCCCGCTGTGCCGACTTTTTGCATTTGTTTTTGGCATTTGCTATTACTCTCGGGCTATAGAAGTTGTATTGGCCTATGATTCCATGGGCAGAATCAAAGCATGTTCCCGGGGCCTTGGGGAGGTTGGTGGCAGCGGATGCAGGGGCTGAGCACCCCCCCTTGCAGGTTTTTCCCAGAAAAGATAATGGAGATACTGGAAAGGATTTTCGTCTCATTTTGTCATTTTTGTCTTGGGGCTGTACGGGCAGTAGGGGTGCTCCTTTCTCTGCTGTCCTTGATACCACTGCCCTACCTGCGGCCTGGCTCTGCCCTGAGGCCTTGAAGACCTCCAGCTCCAGGGACAACCTAGACTTGGCCACCACCGTCTTCCCGCTACTCGTCGCAGACAGCCAAGCCCAGCTCCGAGGCCGTGGGCAGCTGGGACTCCTTGGAAGAAACCAGCTTAGTGCAACAAGGTCAGAAATGCCTGTGGGATACCTGCTGTGAATGTTTTTTAGGGAAGGTTTTAGCCTTGGGAGTTTACCTAGTGGCCTTTGAGTGCTTGCACATGCTGTGTCTGTAATCAGAAAAACTTCTATTCAAAGGAAATACTTTTCTGTGTTGTAACATATATATTTGGAGGACTTCTGAGTAGAAAAAAAAATAGATTTTTGGGTAAAATAAAAAAGATACCCAAATAAAAAAAAAAACATGGTAGATGCACTGGGGTGTACTTGGAGGGTAATGCATCCAGCCTCCTTCTCCAAATCTTCATGCTTGTACTTTGTGTTCTTCCTCCTTGATGTTTCTCCTCCCTTTGCCTGCTGTAGCATCCCGCTGCCATGGGGCTCAAGGCACGAGAGCAGCCCAGATGTGCAGCGGGCAATCCCTCACCCCTACTGCCTTGCACACCTGCCTGTAGCATTTCTACCCTCTGCGATGCTCACAGGGACTGCCCTGCGTTAGGAACTCAGCAGGCTGAACAGATCCCAGGGCTGGAAAGGAGCCGTTGGGCTGGGAAAAGTGCCAGGCTGGTGCTTCCTCACTGCACTTCCCTCTCTGTCACCACTGAATGTTGCCCTGCTCCCCCAGGACAGCAGGTTCCAGCAGGTTGGGAAGCGGCATCACCCACTACATCCTATTTTCATTTTTTTTTTGTCTATTGCTGCCTTTAAAGGAAAAACATGCAGTCTACAGCGTAAACAGGAAGGACGTATTGTTTTTTTCTATTTAAAAGACATTATGAATCCCCTGCAACTTCCAGGTGCTTTATCACCCCAAATTAGGCATTAGAAGGTTTCCGAGCAATTCAAGAGCAACTAGGAATTCAGCAGGAAAACCAGCTCTCCTCCCATCCCCCTGCGTCTGGGTTGCGCAGTACCAACATGTCCCTCCTATATTTCTTAATTTTCATAACTTCACCCCTGAACATGCCAATTTGCCAGGCAAATCCACAGCCAGTTTGCACAGCAATAAGGCAGTGTGCTAAAAGGGCGGTGTCGCAAGGGCAATTTGTGCAACAGAAACGGGCTTTATTTTGTTTTTTGCATCTGTTGCTTCCTTTCTCTTAAGAAAGAGATAACAATCTGAAGGCCAAGTGACGGAAAAGGCAGCAGAAACCCCCAGCCTTGACTCCTGAGCTGCAACGTCCTGTGTGATTTCTCCGCAGGTCAAGCTAGGAAAGCTGCAGTCTCTGCATGTTCCCTGGAGAGGGAAGCGGCCTGAGTCCTGCAGATTCCCATGGAAAACCTCAGGCTGCTGTAAGCCCTTCTGTGTTCTCCAGCTGGCCTGCCAGCGTGGGCTGAAATCCTGGCTGACTGAGGGGTCAGCCAACTAAACCAATCCTTATCCCACTAAAATGAGCTCCGCTGGGGAGGAGCCCAAAGGAGGCCGAGGCCTGGCACGGGGGCGGGTGGCCTCGTGGCCTTGCAGCTCACGCTGCTGGAGCGGTTGGTGCGCGCTAAAAGCCGCGGCGGAGGCAGGAAGGAAGGGTGCTGTGATCTCCTTCCTGGAGGACTCGCCCTCTGCAAACCCCACGGGGGCTGGGAAAGGGCTTAAGCCCTTAAGCTTTTAAGCCCTTTTAAGTGCCTTTCGGGAGCCGTGAGGAGCCTTCAGCCTGGGACGGAGCTTCTGCCTTGAACGCAGTCCTGGAGCAGAGCAGGCAGCTTGGCCTCGGCGCTGCTCCGGCCTTTCCCTGCCCTGGGGACATGCTTTCCTTTGGCAAGTGCATGGACTTGCAGGAATCCAGAGCATCGGTTCGAGTTTCCAATACCTTTCAACCAGCAAACCGTGCCTCACCAGCACTTCATTTTCACCCAGGTGCTGGAGCAGCTCGTGGGAGACGGCATTCAGGTTTTTGCAGGTTTATGACTGCTTCTAGCAGCAGCACTGAGCTTAGCTTGCTGAGGCCTAAATGCCACCTGGGGGCCAGTTCTATTCTCCGGGAGCCTGGTGGGGACTTGGCTTCAGTCTGCCCTGGTGCATGTTGAGCTCCTGCTCTTGGCTCTTCCCGTCGGTTGGTGTCTGGCCACGTGGGATGGTCCCGGGCTGCGCCTGGAACGGGAAGCAACTAGGAGGGGGACATTTCCTTGCTGCTTGCATCGAGGTGTCAGGGTCCTGAGGACACTAATTGGCCTTAAATTGGCTTCGTGTGGGCCCCATGTACCCACTGCTTCAGGAGTCCCATCTCAGCTCAGCCCTGGGCCTTGGCGATGCCCTTTGGCTCTGCTAAGACCATGCTCTGGCCATGCCACGACCGTGCTGCTGGTGCTGCAGAGCAATTCCCTGCGCCCTGAATGCACAGGGGGGCCAGGGCCATCCTGGCGCACGTCTGTGGGCCCCAGGGATGCCCACAGCACCCACTGCTTAGGGGGAAGTAGAAACCGCGGCAGAGCCATAAATACAAACCTGGGCTGGAAACCCTCATGAAAGCTGGTCAGCTTCGCCCAGGCAGGAGCCAGCCCAGAGCAAGGGGTAAACAGGGGTTGCTGAATAGGGCAGAGCCCCCTCCCAGGTTCACAAGCAGGATGGGTTCACAAAGGGAAGTCCTCAGATAAAAATGCATTTATTAGAGCAGCTGCAAGGAGGAAAAGAGGAAAAGAAGGGTTAGGCTATTTCTCAGCTTTTACACACGCACACGTTTCAAAGCAGACCTCCCATGCAAAGGTTGTTGACAGGAGATGCTTCAACGCCAGCTGAAGTACTAAAACTCAGGAAGCACAGAAGGCCACATCATTATTCAGTTAAGAGGCACGTGGACGGGAAATGACCTAAGGGCAGTCTAGGGTGCTGTCCTAACCTGTCATCCTCCCCAAGGACCAGTTAGTCATCGTGCAGGCGGAGGGCACGAGCCCAGCCAGCCGCTGGGGTGCCCTGCAGAAGGCACAAACCAGGGGCACCGTGAGGACCCATCTTCGCCTGCAGCAGCAAGAGCAGCCACCCCTGAAGACTAACAGCCTGACCACTTGCTTCATTTTAAGGAGGAGGTTGCATCCATCAAAGGCACAGAAGGGAAGCGGGGCAGAAAAGCAGCATTTTAGCGAGCATTTTGCTGAGTGCTTGCACAAAAAGCACTGCCTTGTTGGTGCTAGCCTACGACGGCAGCTTACGCTTTCCTCATTACACCAGACGTTTTTCCAGCTCCTTCCTGCTGCCCTCATCGTGTGAGCAGAGCTTTCCGGCAGTCAGAGGGCTGACTCCTTAGTTGGCTTCCTGATTCGGTTCTCGAGGCTCTTTATGCATCTGCTAAGAAAGCACATGGCAATGAACCCGTGTCCTCACACCGCCACAGCTCCGGAGGTGGTCGGCCCCAGGGGATGTGCCCAGCTGGCTCCTGGTGACTTGCTGGTGGCAGGACGCTTGGCCAGGGAGCTGCCTTGACAAGCACTTGCTCCTCTGGCCATACAGAGATGCTGCCGCATCCTCTGGGGGTGTAAAAGGGATTTGGAGTGTGAGTAACTACTGGGAGTGACCGCCCAGCATGGCTGTGCTTGCAGAAGTGCTGTTGAAACACAAGGAACAGGCTCATACCTAGTCTAAGGACCAGCTGCTGAAGATGCTTTGTGCACTGCCTAAACAGCACAATAACAAAAGCAGCAGGTAAGGAGTCCCTTAATCATAGAATCATTATGGTTGGAAAAGACCTTCAAGATCACTGAGTTCAAGGGTAAGCCGTTCAACACCAGGCCTGTTAAATCATGTCCCTAAGTGCCTCATCTACCTGTTTCTTGAGCACCATCAGGTATAGTGACTCCAGCACTTCCCAGGGCAGCCTGTTCCGATGCTTGACCACTTTTTCCCATGCAGAAATTTTTCCTAATATCTAACCTGAACCTCCCCTGGTGCAACTTGAGGCCATTTCCTCTTATTCAATCCATGGTTGTTTTGGAGAAGAGACTGACCCTGCTTCACTACAGCCTCCTTTCAGGTCGTTGTAATCCTCCAAAGCCTTCTTGTGTCTAAAAGGAAGGAGGCAGCCCGTAACGCAGAGGCAGGTGCTGCAGGAGCAAGTCTGCTGGTGCGGGAAGGAGACTTCCCTAAGAGGAGCTGGGGGCAGGACATGAAGCAAGGAGCAGAGGTGCAACCCTTTAGCGCCGAGCTGGTGGCTAACAGACCTGGTGGGTTCTTTTCACATCTCATTTGTAACCATGTGTAGCTGTTTCTGGATTGGGTGCGCCAACCCAACCCAGGGTAGGGGGGCTGAATGGTAGGAGAACAGGAGGTTTTTAGCCCCTCTACTTTTATATCATTCTTAATTAAAAAAAATAAATAAATTACCAAGCAATGCATCTGTCAGGGTAGAGCAGCCCTAAGAACTGGCATGCTCAGGACACCAGCATGTTCCTCCAGGCACCTCTTTCATGGTACCAGTATGGGCAGGGCTTGGGGGAAGCAAGTGTCCGCTAGCAGCAATGCCCAGGGAAGCTCCTTGGTGCTCTTGAACCTGTAGGTCCCATGGCTGAACTGCTACCTCTGGTCACCATCGAGCTAGTTTCACGCCCACCCAAAGTTGCCAAGATGAGGACAAGACCTGTGCCATTCTGCAGGAAAGCAGGTGGGCAAATATTCCCAGCAGCAGCTGAGCAGCTGCTAGATCAACTTTTTTTTTTTTTTTTAACCCGTAGCTCATTAGCCCTGCATTAATCAAGAGTTTAACATAAGTTAAATAACAGTCTTGCAACAGAAGAAGAAATTCAAAATGGACAGTTAGTAGCAGTGCATTACCAAGGTGGTCGTGCCCTGTGCGTCATGGGTGACCTGCAAGTTTTCCATCTTTCTCTTCTCCTTTTTTCTCATACGACCTGCAAATAAAGGAGCAGCCAAATTCCTCTTGCCACTGAGGTTTCCATAAAGTCAGGCACTTAAGTCAGCACCTCACACTTCCAGAGAGATGTGAAGAATAGCCAGCTGCAGGGAGACTAACTTAAAAAAAAATCTGGCTTTTTCTTTTAAACTAAAAGCATCTTTTCTCAACACCCCCTGCAAGGCAGGGGTGACAGCTAAGAGCAAGCATCTGCCAAGGGGGCAGAGATGCTAATTATGATCCTGAAATAGGTGGAAGGAAGCCATGGGGCTACATACACCATAGGAGGAGGAAGGCCACCATCGCAGGCAGGACGACTGCAGCTGCCAGGACGAAGCTCAGTGTTAGACTGATGGACTCTGAGCAGCCTCGCTCTGCATGAGAGAAAGAGAGAACTGCTAAGTGTTTGGCCCTTTGGCCAACATCTCTCTCAAATAGTTACATGACCTGAATTTAATCTGTCCCACCACTCCCCATAATGAAGACGAGCAAGGGACAGAATAGTATAAACCTGGGCTACCCTTTACCATGGAGCTGCTGGATGTTTTCGAGCATAAGGATGGTGAACAGTAGGAGGACGATCACTGCAGTGGTAGTTGCAGTGTCCAGGGCGACACAGAACCCTAGGAAAGGAGAAAACTGCTGACAGGTGAGACAGAAATGTGCAAGGGATACAGGCCTGGAGCAGCGGAGCTTAGTAGGCAGGCAAGCAAGCTATGGCCAGTGTCTCCAAATGTGCCCCTCGACACGCACCTGGGCTCTCCCAGCAGTGAAAACTTGCCAAGTTTACTCTTAGACTCCTAACAGGCCTTTTCTGACAGAGGTTTAGATCTTAAACAGCAACTCACATCTTTTGGTCCTGTAGTAGATGAGAGCTGCTGGTCTGCACACCTGTGTGACCGTGAGGAGGGCAGTTGTTATAATCGTAGCAAACAGGAAAAGACAAAGCAGTACGAAGGCAGCAGATACACCTGTTGGAGGCAGAATTAAACCAAAACTTAAGACTGAAATGCATTTTTTTTCTGGCTGAGGCAGTGAGAAAAAGCTGGGGAAAGTGTTTTGCTCAGTGACCTGCTCAGTGATCCTGCAAGAAGCCACTGGGCCTTTAGTGCTCCCTAGAGATGTGGCTGCCAGCAGCAGCCACTCTTCCATCTTCGAGAAGTTCTGGAGAAGGGATGGTGGCACTTGAAGAATGCGAAAAGACCAATGCAGCACTCAGGTTTTAAAAGAGAAGAGAGGGAGGACTCTACCTTCAGTTTCTTTAAATCAAATACCACTAGATCAAAGATGCCACCTTGAAAACAAAGATGAGAAACAAAAGTACTAAAACCCAAACTGGATGAAGCAAACTATTCAATAAGATCCTACCTTCTTGTTGCATCCAGAGGGAAGTGGTGGCAAGCAGGAAAAGAGAGGAGACACACACTAGTACTTGGATAAAAACAGCCATCCATCTCCTCACTTTTTCTCCTAGGAAGAAGGAAAATAAACCCAAGTGAGATCATAACCACAGAAACAGCAGGAATGGCACAACCTGCAAAGGGAGGGCAAACAAAACTTTTTTTTTTTCATGTAGAATTTAATTCTTATGAGATTGAAAACAAAACAAAACAAAAAACAAAAGCAAAGAGAAAACCTGGTAAACTTCAGAGTGCTTTGCTTGATTTCAAAGCAGCCAGGAGAAATCAGCCAGTCTTGGGATTGTTCCATTCTGAACAGGTCCATCTAGAAAGACAGACTTTACACCACATCTGCCCAGTTTCTACCTCCTATGAAAACTTGACAAGTGTTGGATTTCCTCTGGAGACCCTTTTCATTGGGAAGGGTCCCCATGGTACATGTCACATATAGCAGGCATAGAGAAGTCCTGCAAAGAGCCTGTCCTTAAAGGCAAGAACTAACACCACAGCCTTCAAATGCCATCAGCGTAATACTGAGAGACAAATACACATGGAATAACTTTCCTGTCAGTTAGAGGACTTCCTCCCTGCCCTCCCCATGGCCTCTGATGTTCTTGGGATTATTCTTGGTGGGCAAAAAAACACGTTAGCAAGTTACAAAAAAGGAGTGTGGGAGGACTTAGCTGGCTATGTCTTTACGTTTGTTTTCTGTACACCAACATGCATGTTGTTACTGAAGTGGCCATTTTAACCAGTAATATTATTGAGTATGGATCTATAGCAGTATGTCAAGTTATGACCAGCGTGCTTGGTCACTGAAACCTGTGCTCTTAGGCAGAGTGCACAGTCTGGTCAGCTATGAGGACCTTCTGGGGAAAGGCTCTTCCCATGTAAACTTTGATAATCTAAGTCCTGCACTTTTTATTTTTTCCTAAAGACGTCCAGGGAACAGGAAATGAATGATTTGTGTCTGGTAAACTGGTGTTTTTGAGTGCCTCTGCTTTCCAAAAAGCCATTTGGAGTGAACTATTTTGAAGAAGTTTTATTTCCTTTGCAAGCTACAGAAACCTAAGGAGGACCACATGAATTGAGCACACTTCTTCACACTACTGAAGCATCACAGACTCAAGTAAGTAGTCAGAAGGGGCTGGCTAGGCTTTCTGCTATCATCTGTCCCGCTCCTCTGCAGAGAGGAAAGAGTTTAGTTTGTGAACTTGGGTGCCACCCTGCAAACCAAGACCCAGGCCTGACATGTAACCAAGCTTACCAAGTTGTTTCTCTGGCTGACAGAGCAGGACAACGAATGGTATTGTAGAGCCTACAACACACACCAGTGCAACAGCAGCCATTCTCTGGGCATGGTGGAGAACAGGCGGCAGACCTGCAATGAAGGGAACAGTGACATCTCACCACTGAGGACAGCCCAGAAACACAGAAAGGCTATGGGTATCCCAGGAAACTGCAAAATGCTGGGAAACTTTTGGGGAAGACTCCCAGGTCTTTCCTGCTTGGGAATACACAGGCGTGACAGTTGCACCTTGCTGGGGTTTGGAAACAATGTTCCGTGAGCCAAAACTTGCTGCCAAGAAAGGGAGAAGACCAGGCCTGGTATGGCACACAGATGCACAAAGCAAATCAAGTGCAAGGCAGCAGCACTAACCTACCACCGTCACTTGGAGCTCTGCTTCCTTCCAGCTTACTGCATTGCTGGCATTACAGGAGTAGGAGCCACAATCCGCCCTCTCCCCTTTCTCAATCCGCAGCACGGCACCGTTTTTAGAGAGATGGTAGAACCTTTCTGGGGGGAGAGGATGACCGTCCTTCTTCCAGGAGATGGCATCCACTCTTCCTTGGGACAGCATGCAGAACAAGTGGATGGGTGAACCCACCAGGCCTGAACTACCCTGGATCTTGGGTTGGGGTACAATTTCTGAAAGAGAGATCAACAGAGTGGCATAAGGAGATTGCAGCTACCCCAGAATGGACACCCCCAGGCCACATGGCCCTCAGGGACCAGGCACGACATTCTGGGCCCCTGGATATGGACCCAAAAGAGCTGTGAGTTGGAGCTGCACTGAAAAGTTGTGGCAGGAAATTTTCAGAAACTCTGTGCCTGGATGTCCAAGGAAGAAAGGGCTGTTCCCACACAGACAGTGGGAAGGAGGAGGGCCAGAGAAGCTATGTGGACTGCCCAGCTGCCTGCATTTAAACTGGGCAGAACCCTTGTGGGCCAAACCTTGCTTGCTGGATAGCCTTGCTGTGAGCAAAGGGAGGGCTGACTCTGCTAATGCCTACATACCTGCACTGGTGAGGGCTGCTACTAGCTACACCTGGGCTTCCACTTAATAGGAACAGCATGCTCATTAAGTCCTTCTTCCCCGAGTGCAATGTCCTATGTGCAGGACATGCTCATGTTGCTCACGTAGCAACACTGAGTTCTGTGAAAGGGCAATTAAAAACAGGCTGAACTCTCTTTTCTGTTTATTTTTCAGGTAAGTTCAGAAAACAGAGAAAGGCAAAATTTCACAGAATCACAGACTGGTTGAGGTTGGAAGGGACCTCAGAGATCATCTGAAATCATCTGCTCTAGCAGGGACACCTAGAGCACGTGGCACAGGGTGGCATCCAGGCAGGTTTGAAGATCTCCAGAGAAAGAGGCTCCACGACCTCTCTGGGCAGCCTGTTCCAGGGCTCTGTCACACTCTCAGGAAAGTTCTTCCGCATATGGAGATGGAACTTTCTGTGTTTTAATTTGTACCCATTACCCCTTTTCCTGTTGCTGGCCACCACCAAAAACAGTTGGACCACATCTTCTTTACATTCTCCCCTCAGGTATTTGTACATGTTGATAGATAACCCCTCAAACTTCCCTAGGCTAAACAGGCCCAGCTCACTTGGTCTTTCCTCATATTATGGATGCTCCAGTCCCTTAATCATCTTCGTGCCTCTATGCTGGACCCTCTCTCTAGAAGCTCCACATCCCTCTTGTCCTGGGGAGCCCAGAACTGCCCCCAATACTCCAAATGCGGCCTCACCAGAGCTGAGTAGAGGGGGAGGATCCCCTCTCTTGACCTACAGGCAACACTCTTCCTGATGCAGGCCAGGATCCCACTGGCCTTCTTGGATACGAGGGCACATTGGTGCCTCATGGTTAATTTGTTGTCAATCAGGACTCCCAAATCCCTCTCCACGGAGCTGCTTTCCAGTAGGTCACCCCCCGAATCTGTACTGGAGCCCGAGGCTATTCCTCCCCAGATGCAGGACCCGGCACTTGTCCTTGTTGAACCTCATGAGGTTCCTCTCTGGCTAACTCTGCAGCCGGCCTAGGTCCCTGTGAATGGCAGCACAGCCCTCTGGTGTGTCAGCCACTCTGCCCAGCTTTGTATCATCTGCAGTCTTGCTGCGGGTGCGCTCTGTCCTCTCAGCCAAGTCACTGATGAATAAGTTGAATAGCACTGAATCAAATACTGACCCCTGGCCACAGACCTCCAAAAGGAAGCAGGTCTACAGGCACCCAAGGCCAGTAGTTACCTTTGGGAACTCCCATGCGTGTTAGTGGGGAGCCACAGGAGAGCTCACCATCATCCATGGATACATGACAGATGCAGCCTCCTGCGAGGGTGTCCATAAGCCTGGCTACCCTCACCATCTCCGGCCCTGCCCTGTTAGGATGACAATTTGTAAGGCAGCAGCTAACCCTGTGATTGCTTACTGAGTTCCTGGTCCCAGGCCTCAGGGGCTGGCCTTGGCCTGTGCCTGCTGGGCAGCTCCTAGCTTCCTCAAATTCACAATTGTTTTGCTTACAAAATTTGAGCAGAAATAACCTCTCTGAGGGGATATTTATGGCTCTTACTTCCCTGTTAGAAATGAAATAATTAGATAAAAAACAGAGCAGAAGATGAGAACCCAAGCTAGGCTGGCTGTGCCCTCCTGTTTCATTCACTCTGGGCTGGAGGCACCATGCATCTTTATCTATCCAAACAAGTTCAGCCCACAGCCTGATTGAATCTCTAAACACTCCCTAGTATTTCTGAGCAATTCTTTTAGGGCCTCCGGTCTGTGCCCTTGAAGACAGTGATGAAACCAGAAAGTCCTCCTCTATCCTGGTTACTGCTCCTCCTGTGTGGACTCTTCTATCATATTGACTGTAAAATCTTTGTCCACACAATCTTCTTAACATGTTTGACTTACTGATAACTTCCAGGAAAGTCGTGCTAGCTTTATCCTCCATCAGATCGATGGTTGCTTTATAGACCCCGCTGTCAGTCTCTTTTAGGTTTTGCAAGAGAAGAGAGCTGTTCTTTGGATAGAAAACCACTCTGTCTTGGTAAGCTGAGTAGATAGTTGGAGACTGTGAATCAGCGTAGTACTGCAGGATGAACACAGGAGTGGTGTTTCTTATGTATTCCCACTCTATGAGGTTGATGTTCTTGGTATCTGGTGCGTGCAACAGCACTGAGGATCCTTCAGCTACAACTCTTTTTTCTGTGATTTCCACTGCTAAAGTGCACTGCAAAATGAAAAACAGACCTGCAGAGAGGAGAGATGTCAGAGAAGAATGAGATATCAGCAAAGCAAAAACCAAAGAGAAACCTAAACTGTTTGCACAAGTCCCCACTCTATTCCTGAAGCATTTTATGTCATGTCTGACTTCTTTCCTCCCCCCGCTTTTTTTTCTTTTCTTTTCTTTTTTCTTTCTTTTTTTTTAAAAATGAGTGTTCTGACCACTGTGAAACCAATACTCACGTTAAGTTTATATCTCATCAAGCTCTTAGAGGGGGTTAAGCACTGCAAAACCAGAGGCCACTCCAGCCCCAAGCCTCCCCAAATCATCATTCTGGAGCTCCTTTTGGTGCATTCAATAGGTTAGATGGGTTGCTAAAAGCAGACTGAAAGTAACCCTCTGGCCTAAGCACAGAGAAAAGAATGAGGGAAGAGACACTCATAGCGCAGTAACTGGAAGACACATCATCTCTGGAGAGTAACCAGCAGACATATCATGAGCAGAGGATACAGGAAACTGCAGTGGTCTTAGAGAGACTCATGGAAAAGCTATCCTTAAGCATGCGATAGAGGACCACTGCCTCGTAGGAGGTGGCAGTAGTGTCCAGGAATGGTGATGCTGAAGCATTTGAGACCATTGGGAGGGAGGGAGACATCTGCCCTGAGGAGTGGCAGTGTGTGACATGGGCTGACCACGCGCGCCCCGCTCTGAGCCAGCTCCTCCGTGAGGCTGAGCCCAGGTCAACAGGACATTACCTCCGAGCAGCATCCACTTTTCCTCCATAGGCTCCCACAGACAGATCAGCATCTGGCAGGAAAGGCAGCAGTTGTTTACAATAAAGAACTCACCACAGAGCGAAAACAAATGTCACCATCCTGATTTTTAGTTGTGTGATATGCATGTGATGTTAAATATCAGTGACCTCAATCTAACCCAGTCTGAGGCTAGCAAAAACTGCAACGACCCGGTTTGGAAAACGGTTCTTTAAAAATCCTCTTGCAACTGCCAATCCTTCTGTAATGAGGGAGTGGTGCTGGCTTGGACTGTGTTTTGCAAGCAACTCCTTGCCATTCCCCTCCTAGGTCAGCAGGCATTTGGAGTTCATATTAAAAAGTAAAAGTAATTCATGTCTTTACATCATCGCCAATGTTTTGTTTAAGCCTTGTTTAAGTCAGGGGTTGCTTAAATCTCACAACAAGGATGGGACTGTTTTTATAGTTTCCTGAAAGAGAAATTTTTGTCTTACACGAGGTTCAACAGCGATGAATCTTTGCAGGCTGAGGGGAAGGGCTGTCAGCAGGAAGAAGTGCTCTTTCCGCAGAGGCGGTGGTGGTGTCGTTACAAGTTTTAACTCAAACTTACACTAGCAGCAAATGGGAATCAGACCCATAAATACATACATGCCTAAGTCTATAACATTTCTCCTTTAGTCTGTAGCATCTCCTCTGTGTTTTGTTATCCTTATGCTTATATATTTGCATTGGTATATTTATTGATAGTTTTATTGCTATTTCCATATGGAAAAAGGTCTCTAAGGCAGAAACACAAATAGCAACGCTCTTGACCTTCAGCACGTTACAAAGGAGTCGCTTTGCAGCCCTCCACTACAGTGTTCATTGTGCCCCCTGCTCATCAGTCACGGGAATTGAGTCGCATACATTCTGGATGCATGTCCAGCTTTTAGTACAGATGAGATGCGCATTATCAGATGCGCATTATCAGATGCGCATTATCAGATGCTTTCCAGCTAATAGAGCTTGTTATGTGGCTTATATTACCCCAGCCCCAGATACCCAAACAAACATGCTGTTTATATGCACAGGAATCACGATGACGAAGATGAGCGTGTACACGTGCAGCATGACAGAGGGGTCTTCAAGACCCTCTGTGAGGGGTCTTGTGAAGCAGCAACGCAACATCAGTCCCTTGAAGAGCAGCATGCCATGTGCGCCCCGATATATGCCTATATCATGCAAATGATATAGGCTCATTTGCCGCCTTCTCCCCCCACACTGCACATAGCTTACAGCTGTCCCTGCCTAAAATTAAACGATAAAATAGGCATTCTGCACACAGAATTAACAGCTGTACAAGAGCGTAACTGATTGCAGCCATCAGGAGCCCACGCTTTCCAGCCTTCTCACTCTGTATCATCTTTTGAGCACCCACATCAGCTCCCCGGCCATTTGCTCCCCAGGGCTGCTGAGGACACCTGGCCTCATGCAGGGTGCGGCCACTTGGCCACTGGACTTCTCTGGATGTGGATAAACAAAAGAAGTGAAGCCACCCAGCCTCGTACAGGAGTGCTATGTCCTCCTAAAAAATACATCGACTGGAGTGAGAAATCGTTGGTGGCAACCCTGCATGTACTTTCCTCTGGCCTTCTACACTGCTAATACTGTACTAGGAAGAAATAGAAGCTTTGTGAGATTGGAAAGGACCTGGGACCATCCATGCCCAGCCCAGGGAGTGCAAACACACACACACACACACACACACACACAGTGGTCCCACCTGGCACCGTCAGGTCCTTCAGGAAGGCCACAGCAGAAGCATCGTGGCAAATTTGCTCCCACTCTCCCTGATGTCTGCTGAGGCATGGTCAAAAGAAGAATGGCTGGCAGGGTGGGTTACAAACGCAGAAAAAAAAAAAAGGGAAAATGCTACTCACCAGGAACGATCAGCAACTGAAGACAGAAGAAATACATGCAGATCAAAGTTCTGTTTCCTTCCAAAAGCAGCAGAAATGCAAAGCAGTGAAAATGCAAAACCCGTCCCTATAGGTTCACAGAAAGCTCACGAGAAGGGAAGTGACTGTTGCACCAGTCTTGCAGAGAAAAGAACGAAAGTTCAAGATGTGAGACAAGTTCTCTTCCCTCCTCACAAACAAATGCTGTGATCGGCACCGACCACAAATAGATCTGATGAACTCCTCCACGGGCCAGCCAAGCTTGCTGGTCTCACATCTAGCAAACCCATGGCAAAGGGAAAGCTGTCCTGAAGCAGCTCCGTTCTGGAGCTGGTAGAAGGGGAGAGCAGCCCCCCTCTCCGGCTCCGGCCGGCCCCAAGGGCCCCGATGCTGTCAGGAAGAGGAGCAGGGAGGTGAGGGGCTCTGGCACATAAGACAGTTGGGGAAGCCCTTGCAGAGATGCCCTGCTAGCAGGGGAAAGGGGAAGGGAGGGGAGGATGTGCTGGAATAAACACGTATTTTATTTAATATGTAGAGGACAGCTGGAAGGGGTGGGCGGAGAGAGGGGGGAAGCACAAAGGGAGGGAGCGCGTGCGCCATGGAGCCCTGCTCCCGCGGGCAGCACAGCAGAGCCCTGCTGTGATCACTCACCCCGGGCAGCTGGCGCAGAGCCCAGAGCTGGCGGAAGCAGAGCACCATCTTAAAACTGCAGAAATAATGCAAAATAAATAAAATAATGTTCGGCCCTGGAGCCAAGCTCCTCTCCTGCTGTTGCTGGCTCCTTACTCTGCCCACTCGGTGGTTGCTCCTCTCCTCGCTGCTGGGAAAGGCTTGGCAAGCCCTGGCACAAGAGCATCCTTTGCAGAGGGCTGGTGTTGGGGAGGAAGCCATCCTCCCCACAGGAGGAGCAGGATACGATCACCCTCTCAGGGTGCCCCTAACAGCACTCCTGGCACCTTGACAGCTGAGGGTGACAGTGCAGATCCTCTACCTACCTCCCATCTATTGAGGAAGCAGAGGGGCAGCTGAGCCATCAGTGGGAGAAGTAGCAGCCCCACACATTGCACACACCTGTGTCTCATTCTTTCTCCTCCAGGCACCGGTATTGGAGCAGCAGATGTTAGCACTTCATTCTGCACCTAGCAATGAGAGCTCTGTTCCCAAGTGTTTTCCATCAGGCATTTAGAAAATTACGAGCTTTCAGAGGCTTCATCCTTTCATTCAGTCGCCAGGTGGAGTTGGAGTTAGGGCCATAGCTACCACCTAAGTACCTGTGTGAGCTTGATGCACTTTTCCAAAGGAGAAGACCTGCTTTGTGTTGCTCGTGTTGCTCTTCAGGAGAACATTTAAAGATGTTCAGACATAAAGATGCCCAAAGACATTGAAAGATGTCTTTGGAGACATTACCAGGGGCCTCCATCTCCCAGCTTCCTCCACCTCAGGCGTTTTTGGTTTCTCCAAGGTAGAGCTTGGTGTCCCAGAGTCACGAGCTGTGCACCACGACTCCCTGGCTGGGGGCACCTTCTCCCAGCTGCCCCTGTGACCACTTCTGTGCTCATTTCACCTCAGGAACAGATGCTCTCTTTTTATAAGCATTCCAAACCTCAATCCCAAATGAACAGTGCTCTTGCTGAAACCTTGCATCTGGCCTGCCAGCAGGACTTCTTCTATTTTTTTTAACCTTAATTGTATTATGAAGACCACACAGACCTACAAAGTCAATAAGTTACTTACGTTCTCAGCTGCTACCAGGCAACTGAGAAGTCAGGCATAGACAAGCGTACATGATCCACATCTCCCGGGTGAGCTTTTTCCATCAGTTGCCACATAAAGTCACAAGGAAGCTCTATGGTTGCATTCCCTTTATCATTATATCGTTAATGAAACATCAGCAGACTCATGTCCACTTTCCCTTGGGGTGGTTGTCAGGTTTCCTGCATACAGTACGGCACGTGCTCCATTACCTTAGCATGAATACATAAATGGGAACTGGGAGGACACCTGAAATGTCATAGAAATGGGTATATTCTTAGTCCTTACCTTTAAGACTGTTGCAATCTCGTACTCTCAGATTCTGGTAAGAAGCTGACGTGACGCTGGGGAAACGAAAGCCACAAGGAGCCCTGTGGCCTCTCACAGTTTAATGCTCCTCAGCCTCAGGGAGCTCTGAAGACTCACTAGGAGAGGAACTTCTCAGCTGCAGTTTCTCTTTATCTGAACAGCTACAACTCGTGCAGTTTCACTGCATGGGGGTGAAACAACAGGCAGCTCAGTGTCTATCCCCAGCTTCTTGATTTTAGTGGACATTTTTCTTCATGGCGCCATCTTCTTTACTTTCTATTTGCAACCCAGTTGCATGCTTGTCCTAAGTCAGGTTTTTGGAGAGGGGAGTCCCTGAAAAGGACCATTCCCATGGAAGTTGACAGTTTTTCCCCAAGGATTTGATAACAGCTTGGGAGCAATTGTTTCTCTATGCTGTGGGGAGGCTGAGGAGCAGAGCTGAGACCTCCCCTTCCCAGCGCCAGCATTGCCCCAAGCCATGGGCAGGAGGACAGTCTCTGAATACGTAGCATCCATATCTTGGCCTCCCTGAGGTGCAAAGCTGTTGTTGTCTGTTTTAAACGTGTCAGAGCTGGGGCCCTGGTACCACTTCGTGGAGGAGGAACAGCAAGCACCATCCCTCATGGGCATTTACATTTAACTGGGTAGATTCAAGAGCATGGTAACATCCCATCATGTCATCAGAAGCTGAGTCGTCAGCAGAAGGGAGCTGAATGTGGTGGGCTGCTAACTACCTGCCCCAAGCTCTGAGGCAGGACAGTTGTCCTCTGGCCTCTACAGACACTGCCCCGTCGGCAGAGGTGGTGGAGGAAAAGACTCTTTTGGGGTAGCAAATCAGTGTGACCCTCTGTGATCCAGCAGGCCCAGGGCAGGCAGCGAGGGGGATGCTGGACGGTAAGGAAGCAAGGGGGGGATGCACAGAGCCATAGGATTAGCTGGTAGAGAGCCTGAGCCAACAGGCACTGAGACTGCCCATGCAGCAGGTAGCCAGGGGCAGGCACAGCCCCACGTGCAGCAGGGAGGGGAGGGGTGATTTGGCTACCCCTGTGTGCCTAAAAAAGGATGCAGCCTCGTTAGTGCAAGAAATGAATGGAGCAGTGTTTCAGCTACTTCCTTGTTTGGAAGTAACATTTCTTTATTTGCACTTTATTTTAGAGAGATAAAAATGAACCCTCAATAGCAAAACCGAAAAGGAGTAGACTTGTTTAATTGCCATTATATATATATATATATAAATAAAATAAAGATCACTCTTTTCTTATTACAAGAGGCTCAGCCCAGTGAAACTCAGACAGCGACAGACACCCTAAGCAGGGAGGATGTTTGCAGTCACTAAACCCATACAAGAAATACTTCCAGCCTCTAATGGGTAGAAACAGGATCCCTGATGGCGTCGAAGAGCCTGCAAGGAAGAGTTGGTGAGGTATGTTGAGCATCACTGGAGTTGTCCATTGGCAGCAATGTGTGGGACTGAACCTGGGCTCATCCTGTTCTTTAAAGGAGAGCACTTTGTCCTCTGGCAGCCTCACAGGCCCCTCCAGCTCCATGGACATCTCTCAGGGCCCCAGGGCTATGTGAACGACCAGCCAAACATGTGCTGATGATGGTGTGTTGGATAACCCAGAGAGCTGGAGATCCCAGCAGTGAGTGTCACGGAGCTGTAACACTGTGCCTGCTGTGTGGAGGGATGGGCAGGATGGTGCCAAGCAGCTCCTACACCAGGCAGAGGCAGGAAGAGGGGTGAAGTTGCCTCTCTCCATGCCCACCTATTTCCAGGCTAACAGCCGTATCAAGGCGCTACAAATGGCCTTGTTCCTCTGCAGGTGTCTTTGCCCAAGGCTGTTTTGGCAGTGGCAAAGAGTAGCTGAGGTGTTGTTGGTGAGGCTGGGACAGGAGTGGGACGTGCCCTGGGACTCTCCTGTGATGCTCGCACATTGGCTAAGCCTCATTTGCAGCACCACTGAGATCCAAAGAGCTTGGAAAAATCAGCAGGAATTTGGGCTTGAAAGGATCAGTGCTTAATCCTTGAGCAAGAGCTTTTGGAGGGAATCGAGCAGATGCTCAGGCATTTTGCTGAATGGAGATCCCCACCAGAACCAACCCCTCAGGACGAGAGTAAAATGAGGAGCTGGAAGGGCATAGCTGGACCACATCTTTCTTCAGGTCTGTGACTTAAGACAAGGCAAACTAGGTCATACACACCTCTGTTTTCACTTCAAGGCACTCAAGATTAATGTAGAACAAGATGATAAGAGATTTACCCATGCTTGTCCACCCAACTGCAGTTACGTTCCTCTTCCCGGCAACTCCTTCGTTGAGTTGTATGATCTGCAAGACAAGAAGTCTGTTCCCAGGCATCAGAAAAAAGGTATGAGAGGGCATCATGCATACAGTATGGGATGTTGCATTGGGAATGGTGTCTGAAGCTCATGGAGAAGGGAAATAGTAACTTGAGGGGCCTTTGGGTCCTGAGGTCTTAGCAAAGGCCAGACAAATTAAGTTTAAATAATTCACACGGCCATTTCATTATGCAGGGAAAGAGGGCTGCTACACTGCTGAATACCAGGTGTTCAGAGGCACAGGGAAATTAAGGGGCAGGGGCACTTACAGCGCAGGAAGATTGCAAGGATTGGGAGGGCAGACACCACAGCTGTGCTAACCACCAGGATGGTCACGTCCACAAACTCCGTGCAGCCTTGTTCTGTCATTCAAACAGGCAAAACGAGGGCACGACACTCAGCCCAAGCCAGAAAGAGAAAAAGAGAAAGTTAAATGGTCCGTGTCAAACACTGCACAAACAGTGAACGCAACTGATTAGAATTAGATGTCCCTTCACAAAGGCTTCAAAAGAGCATGTGGCAAATGTGGACTTTTCCCTGGGACCCTTCTTTCATCCCTCCAAAAGCTCCCATCTGGGGGATTTTTTGGAGGCAGACTCAAAGAGAGATAGAGAGTGTGTGCATCACAAACAAGTCTTAGTTTCAATATGACAAATCTGCTAGGGCTTTCCAGACCTTGGCAATCTAAGTGCAGGCCCCTAGATAATGTCTTCTCACCGTGGCGATGGTAGATATTCTTTATCAGGAAGCTGGTAGTCAGCACCACCGAAAGCACCCCTCCGGGAGCAGCGTAGCCCATTGTGTGCTGGACTGGTGAGTACAAGAAGACAACACAGGGTTATTGTGTGGTCCTGGGCACCTGCAGCACATGCAGAGCTGGCCTGGCCCATGGTCCATGGGGAGAGGCACCCGCTTGTGATCTACAGCTGACTTTCACTGCTCCAAAGCTCAGCTGTGCTTTTTGTGAAGTAAAACCCTCAATAAAACTGCATTTTGGGCACTTTCTAGCAATCTGACAGAACTTTGGGGCAGAATTGCAGCAGAATGAAAAATAACATTTTCATTAAAAAAATGACAAGATTTTTGGCAAAATAACCTCTCCATTGGCCAGTTTTACCTCCATCCCTGCCATCCTCAGTGGAGCAGCTCACCTGTTTTGCTTTTGAGGTGGATGAGCTTTTCAGGCTGGAACGTCACGGTGGCAGAGACCAGGAATGTTACCACAATCACATACATAAGGATGATCTCGGGCAGTATGAAGGCAATAGATGGGCCTGAAAGAAAACAGTGCAAGGGTCAATGCCAGCTCTGCGTTTGCCCTATTACCGCCGTCATGATTTCATAGATGTCAATCATATCCCTTCCCCACCCGCTCCATTCCAAATGTTTCACTCAGACACTCTAATGCTCTATTCCTCCCAGGATGTCTTTACCCCATATGTATACTTTTAGGGCAGGGATTGCTCTTGCATGCTGCACCCTGCACGGGTGGAAGGAGTCAGGGCTGGAGTCTGCAGAGCGCCACAACGCGACCGCCCCCAGCTCTTACCTTCCTCTCGCATCCAGAGGGTCAAGGCGGCGCTTGCCAGGACGGAGGAGACGCACACGAGCCCGCAGGTGTAGGCACTGAGCCATCGCCACAGCTCCCCCCCTAAACAGGCAGAGCGGCGCTGGAGTGACATCCGTGACGCGTGACACATCCCGCGCCAGCCTTCCGCTGCCCCCGTGGGATGCAGCCGCCTCCCCCGGACGCTACGGGGTACCCCGGGGCTGGCAGAGGTGATGTGGGTCCAAGGGGAGCCCTGCCCCTCAGGATGGCAGTGGGGATGCTCCAGGGGCGCCAGGCAGCCCTCAGGGGCTCAGGCCCATCAAACACTACTCACCCCCTGACCATGCACCTACACTCAGCCTGAATAAATAAGGACTCATTGGATGGGTTATAGTACATATGCCTGTATCACTATTTCTCCCATTCCTTCTTTTATTTCCTTTAGTGTTGCAATAAAAATACTTCTGGGAAACTTCGTTTTCTATAAAAATGTCATTCAACTCCATTTAACAAAAGTGTCTAGAAGGTGCTAGTAGACTAAAATCAGAGGTTTTCTGTTAAAAAAATTGCTCAAGAAACATTTTCTCTTTACTCATGTTCAGATCTGATACATGAGAATGAGGCAAGACGTTGAGACATCTGGAAGGGGAAAATTAACTACCATTTTTTCCCAAAGGAAGATGACTTTTTCTACCCTCCCTCCCAGCATTTTCAGCGTCATCCCTAGCAGACTCACTTATCCTTTGCTTTTCTGATTGGCAGACAGGAAAAATTAAGCCCCATCCTGAGATGACAGTGAAGACCACAGCAACCACTGCAATCCGCAGCGCATCTTGTAAGGCTGGAGAGAGACCTGGAAAAGAGGAGCCAAGATTCAGGCCACCAGTAGGACCATCATAGTGTGCTCCTTGTAAACAAGACAGACTTGCTTTATTTGCCATCTGGTGGCCAAATTAGTGCTTGCTGCTGCAGGCTCTGGTCCATGAAATGCCCAGCTGGGACAGATGGTGCCACATGTACCTTGGCCACTATCTGCTGGGATATCTCTTGCCTACCATCACCCTAGTTATGGTGACAAGGATAGTCTGGAGAGACCACAGGACCTTCTTCAAGAGGGAAGAGCCAGGCTCCCACTGCAATCCTGCTCAGGCCAGACTCCACCCTGCACCCCGGCAGAAGGGCAGGAGATGATGAAGGAAATGATGCTGGTGGGAGATGGAAGACCTCATGTGGGGAACTGAAGGACAGAAAGAAGATCCCAACCCCCCTTGCTGGCAGCACTGCGTCAGGCAGCTCCAAGGAAGGTTGCACTCTCAAGAAAAGACTGGAACTTGCCAGTCATCCTACCACAGAAGGACGGGAGTTCCTGTCAGCTCCCCAGAGTTCACCCTTGGACCATAATGTCATGGGAAGGCTGGCCGAGCCTTGGGGGATAGAGGCAGAGGGATGGAGTTAAATCACCCAGTGAACCCTGGAGAGGCATGGAGAGAGGGAAGAGTGGTGCGAGTGGGTCACTTTGGCTCTCCTTCAGCAGCTCGTGGGAAGCAGCACCTTTCTGATGGCAATTTTTAGCCACACAGGTCATGCCACAAGCCTCAGGTCAGAACCAACACCGAGCAGTGATCACCTGCAATGGTCACGTTCAGGGAGGCCTCCTGCCAGCTTATCCCATTGCTGGCGTTGCAGGAGTAGGAACCGCAGTCCGACTTCTGCACTTTCCTCAGGTACAAAACACTGATGCTGCTAGAGAGATAGAAACCTCTGTCCGGGGGAAGGGGCTGCCCGTCCTTCTTCCAGGTGATGGTGTCCACTTTGCCCTCAGCCACGTCACAGAGCACCTCGATGGTGGACTGTGCCATGGGGGCACTGCACCGGAGCTGAGGGGGAGAGAGGGGCTCTGGAAAGAGACAGAGACACCAACACTTCTGTCAGACAGGACCTGGAGCATCTGCAGTGGGGAGCTGGTGGGAATCAGGAGCACAAGGCTCTCTGCAGCATCCCTGAGTCTGTAAAAGGGCAAATACAGGTACCCTTCCACGGGCAGTCCTGCAGGCAGGTGTCTAGCATAGACACAGCATCATACAGGGCTGCTCTGTTTTCTGCGTTTTGTTTTGTTTTTATCGAAGGGTGATGTTACGGATAAAGCTATGTGTTATTTAAAATGTACTGTTACCACTGTGAGAGCACCTGTGAATAGCAAACAGCCTATCAGTCAACTTAAGGGCTTAGCTTACACCAGGGTCAGAGGGGGAGATTTTTTGCAGCTTCTGCAGAAAGTCCACACTGATGGACCTCACTCCATCCACTCTCCCAAGTCCCCCTTGCAAAGGGTGTCCGAGGTGCTCTGCAGGTGGCCAGTGTGAGGCAGTAGACCCACGGCATCCTGACAGGCTTTCAGTTCCTTGCACTTGAAGTAGAAAAAAAGAGCAAAAGGCTTTTCCAGGTGGGAGTCCTGCTCTCTCTCACAACCACAGCACCCAGAGTTTCCTCCCTGGCAAAGGTTTGGAGCCTCTTCACCTACCCTCCCTGGTGCATAGCAGATTAAAACAGGGATACCCTGCAGGATGACTGCCATAGACTTAGCTCAAATCTCTTCACCTAAACTCTTGGCCAGGCCAATGGTCCATACACATTCAAAACATATCTCCGTTCTGTTTGTATCCATCACCTTGTTCTTCCCTCCCATAGCAGCCACTTACTGAGGACTTCCAGTTGGATTTGGAGACTCTCCCTTTCTTCCAGGTTGATAGTCACTTTGTAAATCCCACTGTCAGTTTCCTGTACATCTTCCAGCAAGAGAGATCCATTGGATGGATGGAAAATAGCTCGACCAGTGTACGGTGCACAGATAGTTGGGCTGTGTGAGCCTCTGTAGTGCTGGAGGATGGAGTGGGACTCGGTGCCGTTGAGGTACTCCCACTGCACAGAGTGTATCTGTGTGACATTATCTGGCACGGGAAGCAGCACCGAGGATCCCACAGTGGCAGCTTTTCTTTCCAGAGGTCCTTCTGATTCTGCAGCCCATTGCATGGGCACTAACAGCCCTAGATGGGAGGAGAGGAGAAGACAAGGGAGATCAAGTCAGCATGACTGAAGGACACGGCTGTGTCACCCCCGATCTGTGGTGATAACTTCTCAGAAGGCCCCTGCCACTACTGTGTGCCGTGTGCCAGGCAGTGAGATGTCTTGGAGAGGGTCTAATTGCAGCACAACTTGCTTAGAGAAATCTACCTGCAGTGCTGTGAGTTCAGGCCACATTCCTCTGTGAGCTACTGGCTAAATCTTATTTGTGTGCGCTTGTGTTTTTGGGTGCCATTTCCTGGTCTATGCATGGAGGGACTTTCTAATCCTGACTAAATTTCCACGGCTCATTCCAAATTCCTGGTTTTGTTTGGGACTGAAAATATCCATTCACTCCCAGCATGCCAGGATGCAGCTGTTTCCTCAGGGTGCAGGGCAGCTATTGAGTTTGTTGTGACTCAGGCTATGTGGGTTTCAAAATGAGCAGAATCAAGGAATAGTTGAGTTTGGAAGGGCCCTCTGGAGATCATCTAGTCCAACACCCCGGCACAAGCAGGGTTACCTAGAGCAGGTTGCGCAGAATTGCATCCAGGTGAGTTTTGAATATCTCCAAGCCCAGATCATTGTAAAGAGCTGCTGTGGCATATCTCATCCTAGCCCATTTCTAGGAAAGCTGGGCAGAAATAACTGCTGAAATCCTTCCTTGTAAAGCAGAGTATCAAAAAAGAAGGAGAGGTCCAAGAGATGAAAGCAGGGAGCAGATGGAAAGAAAGAGAGGGCATTTATCTATGAACTATCCAGTCAGACAGCAAACTAATTTCTCTTACTGTGACAAAGACTCCAGTGACTCCCAAAGGCTGATGTGAATACGCTGGGACTTTTGCTGCAAATCATTTTCTCCGCATACCAATTTCTAGCCTGACCCTAGTGCAGGAGCATTGCAACTGAATCTGCTGCGATGACGAACACCAAGCAACCACAGACACATCTCCCCCAAAAGTGGCATTGGGAAAACGTGTTTCCAGCACCTGGGCCCCAGACATGCCGTTGTCTGCAGCGAAGAGCCAGAGAAATGCTCCGCAAGCGAGTCCGGTGTTATCTCCTCCCCAGAGCAGCTGGTTCAGACCTGAACAAACACACTAGCTGTGCGGACTGGATTTACTCTGTCCCCTCAGGGTGTTTTAATTCCAGCCCGGATAAGCACACATTTACACTGCCTCCTGCTGTTCAAGAAAACAATGAGGAATTCGTCCCTTCTGCTTTGACCAGTTATTTCTCTTAGCAATTTTGAAGCAAAGGTGAGAGAGAAAACAGGCATAAAAATTCAAAAGAAGTCAAGTCCATTTGATCATTTTCCTTTCTCGGGCTAGGAACCTTGAAAAAGAGCTCCCAGTTTTTACTTACATGCCCTGAGGTTCCCAAAACTGAGATGGGTGCAGGAAGGAGAAGCGGTTTTACAACTGCAGCCCCCTGTAAGAACACTATGCAGCATGCTATCCACATAGCAAACAGCAGCAGTACCACCAGAATGTGTTAAGAGATGGTCCTTAGTTGAACCTGGCCTTTTGCAAGGATATCAAAAGTTCATCTTGTAGATACTCAAACAGAGCTCACTAATAACCTGATATTTGAAAAACCGCAGGTACCATAAGGGGTTTCCTTCCTGCCTTAGATGCTGATCCTGAAAATATTGGTACTTCAAGCTACCCCCGTGTACATATGAAGACTGCAATGAGATTATTCACATATGATTGTGCAAAATTATGAGATATTACTTATTGGAATCACAGTATAAATTTAGGCTAGAAGACCATAAATAAATTTTCTGGTGCTTCTGGCTGTTCAGCCTTTGGGCAGCGAAGCAGCGATGCCCTTTCTTTTGTCTACAGCTTTTGAGAGGAAACGTTGCCTCGTGTAAAAAACCCAGCCTGTATAGACGAGGTGCCTGTGTACAACTACAAAACTCTGCAGAAGTCACAAGCACTGCCCCAGTTTACCCCAGGTGAGGATCTGGCTCAGAGCCCACTCGACACTATCAGCAGCGAGCCCAGCTTGTGAACAGCTTACCTGCGAGGAGCACCCAGCTGGTCCCCAGCAGCTCCGACGGACGGCAAATCAGCATCTGTAGAGGAAAGTAGTTCAAAAATCATTGTGGTTTTAAAATAACCCCTCAAAGGCCCATACAGAAAAAAACAAATTGGTTTTGATGGTGCAGAGTTTTCATACTCTTAAGTCCTGGATCCCTGATGCTTGTGAGGACAGAGCCTTAGCCCCAGCTCAAGCCCAGACTCACTGTTTTGCTCTCAGCTGCTCCTCTCCTTTCTCTGCCTGCTCTCCTGTC
The DNA here is from genome assembly GCF_059628265.1 of Tinamus guttatus. NCBI lineage: Eukaryota > Metazoa > Chordata > Aves > Tinamiformes > Tinamidae > Tinamus > Tinamus guttatus. The sequence continues at coordinate 3,173,123 of NW_028288821.1, forward strand.
ACTCTGCCAGGGAATCCTTCCTGGGAGGTGGCAGCTCCACACGCCAGCTCCGCGCTCGCTGATCCCAGCGGCCGCGCGGGGCGCGGACGCGGCAGCTCAGCGGCGCTGCGGGCTGGGCGCTCCTGATCACTGCCTGCGCCCTGGAGTCCCCTGGCGCTCACACCCCGAGGGCCTTTCCTCACCTCCGTGTCCCTGGAGCCTGCAGGGCAAGGCAGAAGCACCAGCACGGTGGAACCAGGCTGTCCCATCACCTTTGCCTGCACGTTCCCCTGCTAGCCAGGGATAGCACTGCAGATCCGGGCCGCTTGTCTGCCTGCCTGTCCCTTTTTGCCATTTCTTGACCTTTCTTTTCCCAATCTCCTTCCAAGCAAACAATTCACTTGCATTTCCTTTTCCCCCATTGCTCCCAGTTTTACTGCTTCCACACTTGAATTTAGCATCTCTGAGCATTACCTAGACAATCTCAGCCGTGCCTGGTGTTACTGAATCAGTCACCAGGGCGCTGTTGGTCTTGCAGGAGTCCCTCAAAAGGTGCTCAATGATCTTCAGCAGTTATGTGTGAAGCTCGGCTGTTTCTCACATCACTCCCCCTGAAGCACATGTGAAACCTGGACCATGGTGCCATGTGAAACCTCACGGCACCAGCTTTAACTTTTGCCCCATTTCACTCTTTTATCTGGCACACTTGGCAATTTCTCAGCTCATGCTCAGTAGTAGTCTTCCACGTCCTGTTTAGGCCACTTAGTCTTAGACCAAAGCCTTGGTCTCGACTGTGTCATTTACTTGCAGCCCTACCTAGTGGGCAGGATGGGAATCTTCAAACAGGAAGGGCAAAGACCTTTATGTCTGCAAGGCAGCTTGCAACTAAGTCAGTAAAAAAAATAGGTCAAGCCAAACATGTTTTGGAGTTTGTCTCTTTTAAAGAAGAATCCTCTGTTCCCATCTACACAGTTCCTCAAGGCAGTGCAGGGTATTTGTTGGGTCATATCACACATCAGTTAACATTTTTTCATTACAGTTCAGGTCTGCTGTATTCTGTGTGCAGTTTACATGAGTTTACATGGGACAGCCGAAAAACTAAAGGCAATGGAAAGAAGTGTAAAGACGTTTACAAAATACAAGCAGGAAAACACATCCGTCATGAGCAATAACAGCTTTGTCTGCTCCTATGAGCTTCCCATGAATATCCCTCCTTAAATTAGCACATTTGTTAGTCTGTTGTGTTTGTTGTGTCTCTTGGTAGCTGCAATGGATGCATCAATGTGAACAGCGAAAACCGGCATGACAAAAAACTGGGAGTCTTTGGAAAAATATTACAGAACAAAGCTTTTGTTCACCAGGCAGATACCTCATCTGTTTCCAGGAAGGACGAAGTCCGATAGAAGAGTATTGCCAACCCACCATTCCCACCACTTAGCACTTGCAGCACCTGCATTGCACTTAGCAGCTTTTGAGGAGCTGGCAGAGCCCAAAAGAATGGAAAATCTTGTAATTATTGGCAAGAGACTCATGCCGTGAAGAGAAGTTTTCACACAATCTCTTTGGGCCAATGCGGTTTATTGGGGTGTCGCAGACAGGAAGAGCCACTGACCATCAGCAAAGTGGAACTCGTGCCACAGACTCTGCCTGAAAGTGCAGTTGAGTCCCCCAACTCTGCCCACTGCATGATGCTGCTGCTGCCTGAACAGGCGCAAAGGGAGGTCCGTCCGTCTCTGCTACATGTCAGAAATGTTCGGGTGAAACAGTAATGTGAAGAAATTTTCCGGCTGAAGAAAACCTGCAGTCTTCAACATGAAAGGCTGCCTGTATCCAGGGGGAGGTACTGTGTTCTGAAACATGGCCAACACACAGCAGAGCACCCGAGAAAGAGATCTGAAAGATCTGAGCCCTTTGCAGTCACAAGGAAAACCACACTGACCTTTAGCAGCTATAAAGAGCTTGCAGAGAAGGGCCTGAGAGGCAGAACCCTGCAAAGAAACTACTTGGTGAAGGAAATGAGAAAGCGGCAGCAGTTTGTAAAGCTGTTGCGTGGGTTAGCTGCAGGCACTGGATGCATGGGTTAGGAAGAGAAGAAATCCCTGCTGTAGCTCGTAGCAGAGGGCTAGCAGGGTAGCAGGCCCCAGGAGAGGTGGAGGAGAAGACAAACACAGGGAAGCAAGAGCATCACAGAACAAATGCAGCCAGTTCACAAAATAGTCTGGGTATTTCTATTACTTGTGCACTAGTTGTATGTAGGTATAGGTAGCCCTTTCTGTCTTGGAAAGGCTCCATCCTGGCACCAAGCAGCTTCTACAAGACCTGAGTCACAAAGGGAGGATTTAATCACCTCTGAATTGCACATCCTTACTGGATTGCAGGCATCCGAAACAAAGCAGCAACTCACAGTGTGCGCAGCTCCAAGGTAACGTCTGCTAGCTATTTTACTCTCCCTCTGCAGGCATTCAGCACAGCATATACATGCTTCGTGTGAACAAAACCTGGCTCTTGGTATTATCTTCTGGGAAGCAGCATTTCAGCCCAGTATGTTTCTGTTGCACAGTTCATGTTTTTCTCCATCCAGATATCTCTTGCCCAGAAGGGAGGGACCCTTCTGCAAGACTGGAGGCTCTGTTTCTAAAAGACTGATGGACGATTAATTCATTCTGTCAAGCTGAAGATGATCTCCATGACTGCCCACAGTTTTGGAGGACCTGGGTCCTCCTAATCTGGGCCCTGAGCAGTCCTTCCATGTGCTTCCACATTCCTGAGGGATGGCATCTTCAAAGGCCTTGAATAGTGGGGCAAAGAGACCCCCTCAAGAGGACCCCACACGATTAAACCTGAGGAGTCACAGCTATATTTCCTGTGCATTTATATACTTTTTATTCACTTTTTTTTTTTTTTTAGTACTCTCCTTTCCTCTGCTATTCAAGGCCTTACGTGAACCACAGCAATGGCTGTTTCAGCCCAAAGCGAGTTTTCTGCATTTGTGGTTTTATTGAACCACAAAGTATTTCTGTTTTCTGGAGCAAAGCTCTGTTGCCATGATTACCAGAAGGGCTTTTCTGAACTGAGTAGCTGAGAAAGGAGACAGGGTTTCACCTTGGGTGAGGACAGGGGTTTGTGCACTAGCTACTGAGTAGCTGGAGATGCAGGTGGGAGGCAGAGAAAGCTATTTTTGCCCCTGTGTGTCTTGGTACAGAAAACATTTCTTCCCTTGCTGAAGGGAGCGGACCCCCAAAGAGGAGGAGCAGGCAAGAGCAGCAGTTTCTGTGCTATCTCCAAGAGACTCCTGCCCTGCCACTGGGCTCTCGCTGCAAAGGGGTTGTGTCTGAAAGGGGCTGTGGTTGGGAAATACCAAGGCTTCTCATCCTTACCGTATATCCATTTATTTTTGATGGGACCTGGTGTTCTGGTACATACTATCTCATTTATCATGACACCCAGAGAGGAAGAAAAAAAAATATTTATGCCTTCACAGCATTTTAAAGATGCCTCAAAGTGCTGGTGCTGCTAGAGATGTGGAATTCTGACTTTAAAATAAAATTACACAGCTTTCTTTGACTGAAGTACACCCATTTTTGTGCAATGACATTATGTGTCATGAGATCCACTGTACAGAAAGCCCCATAACTTTGCACTTCACAGGGACACTTCCAAACAACAGTGGAGGAAGCTATTGCACTATTCTAAGGTCAAGCTACTCTTTTTGTAGGGAGCATATGCACAACAATTACTGAAACACTCTTAGAAACAAGGATAACTTTTCAGTCCAAATGATCTGCATATATATTTTTCGGTATGCCAAGACTGTTAGCAGTGAACCTGGGACACATGAATAAGAACTGCCTAATTTCCTCTGTTAAACCTCCAGTCAAGGTGAGGCTATGGGAGTAAGGTTCCCAAGGACCAAAATTTTGATTTGCCTTTGCCTTATGAACATTTCTCTGATATTACATGTCTTTGTAATCTCAGAAAGTACCAAGAAGGAAGTAAATCCAGCTCTTTCCTCAAATTCTAGAGAGACTGCAGACCGAGGCGAACTGAGGCCTTTCCATACTCAGGAGCTCCAAAGCCTTTACAACCTGTGCTCAGTGTGCAGACTAAGAGCTGCTGGAGAGTCACATCAGTAGAGGCAGTCAGTGACAAAAACGTCCTCTTCACCTTCATCAGGGCTATCTTTAACAAAGTTTAAGGCTCCCACTTGAGGCAGATTCACAATCGCTGCTCAAGATGACGGTGGCCAACGACTTCCCACTGGGGCACTGAAGGTTACGGATGTGTACACAGTCTCTGGTGCTGCTGTCCGCTGTGACTGTTCAAAGCTGTCTCCAACTGTGGCATAAACAGTTGCTATGTCCCTCATCGTGGTGCTTTCCATGGGAGAGTCCTCAGCACTGGAGACCTAGATAAGGGCAAAGGGAAGCGCAAACATGACAGCCGTCTCCAGAGGCTCTGTCAGGACCAGGCAGAGCTACTGACTTGCAGTCCATAAGAAGCAGGCAGCAGCAGCAGCTGTGTAACGTCTAGATGGCTTTACACACAGAGACACATTACAGGCATGGGAACACAGATTTGTGAGGGAGGTGAGAAAAGCTTGGGCCCAGCTCTGTCTACACGAACGCATAACTGCGACAGCCTATCGGAGTACATGCCAGGTGCCTTGCTACTCCTCCCGTGTATTTTCACCATGGATCTCTCAGACAAGACCAAGTCCTGCCTCAGACACAGCTCGGACAGCAGACTAGAGAGCTCTATGGACGTGAGAAAACATGAGAAAAACCTTTGCTGAAGTTTTGTTGTAGTTCCTGAGACAGAGAGCATAGAGTGGGAAACATGGTCGACCTCCTGGCTATTCTTGCCGGAAAAAATCACCTTTTTGCTTTCTTTATATGGAAATCACTACAGAAAAAAAGCTGATAGGATCTGCAAGAGAGACTTTCTGGAGTATCTTCTGGGACATCTGCCAGCACAATGAAGTCACCTTCTGTGGATTCCTAGTTTTGGGCAGAGTAGTGACTTGAGCTGTCTGACTGATGTCTCCTTAAGTTTTTTTCTCTCTTTCTCATGAATTTATTCAAATGTGTAAGACATCAGCAACACTTTTTCATAGGTAAGACCTGATGTAAGATGTGTGCCTACATCACCCACACCAGCCCCTAGAGAAGTGCTATTGCATACATTTATGAGGTTAGGAAGCAAGGCAGGATGATTATCTGCTCTTTTCTCTATATATATTCATTCTGCCTTTTCCCTTGATGCTGTTGGCTGAAGCTGACTCCAGGCTTCTCAGCCATGAAGGCAAAATTCACACTGATGCAGGCAAAGCCTGAAGTGTGGGGTCTGAATGGGAGGGAAGTGGAATGGAAGTGAGCAGCTCAAGTCCAGCTGGGGGATGGAGAAGGCACTTTTTAGCCTTCCCTTGGAATAATGAAATAGCTTCCTAATTTTATGCTCACAACCTGGCTTTTACAGTTCAGTACATCTTAAGAAAGCAATCAGCTGAGAGTTACAGAGCTGCCTGTGCCAAAGTGCTTTTAAAATTACTTTTTCCTTTACCTCTTGTTTAATGATTCTTGTTTTCTTCTGTTGCACCACACCTAGGAAAAGGAGAGTTGTGTATTGTTATTTGACAGACACACTAACAGTCTGTATATTCCTGGCTCCAAGTGCCAGAGAACTAGGATTACTCTATTGGCAACTGCTCCAGGGTTGTAGTGTGGATTTTGCATTTAGGATAGAGATTTCTGTAGCACATTCCCTAAGTAGAAGCAAAATATTTACTTGGAACCAAAGCAACTTGTTTCTTGACAAAACCAACTGAAGATACCTGCAGGGATGAAGGTTTTGAAGACATCCCTGACAGAAGCTGTGGAGATATGCACGTCTTCCTGGTTTATTTTTAAAGTGGAAACATCCTCAGGTATTCTCTCTAACTGGCATTTCCAAGTAACTACAATAGTGTAATCATAACCGCACTTACAAGATTGCATTTTTGGAGTGCATTGTACTGGGGAAATTGTACATATTTTATAAAATAGATATATTTCAGTACCTTGAATCTGGTCTTAGCAATGAAATAGATTTGTTCTCTAGAAAACTATTCTCTTTGGGAATGCAACAGACCCAAGCCATTCATGCAGCTACTTTGTTAAACTGTATCTCAGAATTTAAAAACATAGAGTGACTCTTAGACCTGAAGAAGGCAACACATTTCAGGAAACTCTTTATGGAAGGAATAGTTTCGGTATGAATAGCAGAATATGGGCCTCATCAGACCCTTCCAATAGCTTTATCCCTTAAGATAAGTCCAGGGGAACTGGACACAGAAACCTCAAAGCTTAAAATGCAAGAGCAGATCCACTCACCCAGACGCCGTATGCAGCAGATGAGCAGGAACAGCAGAAAGAACAACATTAAACAAGAAAAAACTCCAATTATGTAGGCAGGGATCTGTCTTGAACTTCCCTTTTGTGCGTTGTTATGGTCTGGCATTTGAAAGAAAATAGATGGTGAGTGTGTTTTCTGAAGGAGTAGTTGCAGCAGTTGCAACACGTTTCTGGAAAACCTGTCCAGAAAGCAGTACAAGTAGATGGAGAGCAGCGCTGTGGACACACAGGCTAAAGGAAACAAACTAACATTGGAAAACATTGCTAAAAACACACCCACATCTACTGCCTATGTACGAATTTCTTTTCCTGCACTAACTGATTGTACATCTAAGCAGTTGTGTTGCCTCCACTTTGGGCAGTGTGTGACTTGTGGGCTGCACATGATGGGGTCCCATGAGTGCGTTGCTGTAACTCCAAATCAGACACCATAGCCCTCTTCTCCCCTCCTGGAACTATTCAGGAAAATATACCGAGAAATATTCCCATCCTGAATTGGGGAAAGCAGTGGTTAGGTGTCTCAATTATGCTTCTGATTTAACCTAGCAGAAAGGGGCAGAATGAGTTTCCTGTCACAAATAGAAGAGCTACTTGCAACAGCACCTGTGACATTCCTTGAAATCCTGTCTTCACCCCAGCAACATATCCCTTGGGGAAGCAGGACAAACACACTGCCAGCATCCCCTCTTCCTCCTGTTTGCACTGCAGAGGTAGCCTAGGTGATGTCTGTGCTGAGCATGCCCTCACACTCACACTCACCGGGGATTTCAGGGCTGAAATGAGGGCTGTGCACAGCTAAGATGATGTTCTTGGTTAGGATCTGCTGTTTGAAGGTGACGCTGTACACCCCGCTGTCGTTGAGCTGCAGGTTCCGGAGCAGCAGGGATGCGTTCTCAGGGAAAAGCTCAACACGATCCTGGTACATGGCACTTGGGAAACAGTTTGCAGAGCAATTCCTGGGAGCCCTGTCAGCACTCAGGGAGCAGTTCAGTACCGTGCAGCTGATGAATGGGTTCAAGCTGTTGTTGAATTTCCACTGAATTGACAGTGGAAATTCAGGGATGCTGTTAAGTTTGTAAGAGAGGGGCAGGAGCACAGACTGGCCCACAGTGCCATTGATCAAATCCTGGGGGATTTCAGCAATGAGAGCCAGGTTTTCTCCTGCAGAGAACAAGAAGGGCCAGATTAGCAACATACCGTCATCCTGATGCATGTGAAGACAGATTGTCCATTAGTGTCTCTTCTCCTTCTCAAACACTGCCCGGTATGGGTATTTTCAGCACGCCTCACCGCACCAACCCATTCTGCAGCTTCATCTTGGTGAACCAATTCTCAGCAAAATGCAGCCACCACATCCATACCTACAGATTTTACAGGGAACATGCTTGGAGAAAAGCTCCCTTCCCTGCACACTGGGGTTGTGGATGTCTCTTTTCATGAGGAGTCACCTGAACCTCACCAGGATGCTGCGATGGGAAGAACTGAGAGCAGTCTGTGGTAAAGAGCAGAGCTGTCCCAAACTCTGACGATGCCACTCCTCCTACCTGTGGTTATTTGTCATTTTGAAATACTCCAGTGAAGCCCCTGCAACTGTATTTTTATATCTTGGTGATTGTCTCTGTGGGAAAGAGCAAAGCTTCAGGACAGTCACTATGCGAATTCCCTGGATGGCTCCCCAGCCTCCGGTGAGCTGTGCCTCCGACCCAACCAGGGACAAGCATCTGGTCACTGCCTGTTTTCCCCATCCAAGCAGCATTTACCTTGGTTGCTCCCTGCTAGTGCACCAGCTTCCCCAGGAGTTTTCCCCTCAGCCCATCCCAAACTTACCGAGGAGCAGCAGAATGGAGCCGAAGCACCTCAAACGCCAGCGAGAGGACATTTGCTCTGGTCCCTGGAGATGCAGGTGCTGCCCAGCTCGTACAGGTCTAAGCCCCAGCTCGCCCTGTGAGGGAATGGAGGCTCTTGCTGTTCAATTACCACTCCTCTGGCACCGGGTCACTCACCAGCAGCTCAGGGGAGGTAACCACTCCCAGCTCCAGCAGCATTGGCCAAGGTCTCTGCTGAGGTAACAAGTGAGCACCTCTGATGAGTATCCTCAGCTTGGGAGGACTTGCTGACTCTCCTTAGTCTCCCCCCTGTGCTAGACGTTATATTTGCAAGCATGCAAGAGTCGACACTTTCTTCCTGTGCTCTGCAATAGCACCTTCTAAGCAGCTAAGTGCCTGGAGCGTGACCTGGGGAATGATGCAGCCCCATGCCAGAGACCAGCCCTGCTCAGCCCCCGGGCTCGCACAGAAACACGCCAAGCATTCCCCAAGCGAGCCCATAAACATGTGCTGCTCTCTACTGATATTCAGCCAGAGGAAACTGCTTGTCAAAACACCTCCCAGAAAGGGTAATCCAATGAAAGTCAAGTTCATTGCAGAGTGGTGGGACTACCTAAGTCCTCACTGGTTACATGAGGGAAAAAATACAGCCCCCTTTCCTTCCCTTGGGCAGGCATACAGGTGGACAAGAGCTGCGGGTAGGTCCCAGCAGGCAGAGCCAGCGTAGACCTCACAGGAAGCTCTCAGGTTGCTTCTCCCCATGTGAGGCTAGAGGGGACGCATGCAGGTGACACCACTGTGCTAGGGCATGTCCCCACCTGACACTTTCTGTGCTCTATGGTAAATATTGGAGACTTGCACCTGGGAAGGACGAGCATGAGCTCCAAGCCCAGGTGCCACAAGACAAGCCTGACTTGGAGACACACACACAGGGGAAATCTACCCACTCGGTTGCTCAACAGAGCAGCAGTGGAGCACGGCCTCAAACTTTGAAGTGGTTGCCGTTGTTCAGAGCTTCACGACCATGAAGGAGAAGTTCGTGCGAGTGCTGGGGGAGCACGGCCGCAATAGGGCCTGTCTGCACAACAGGCTGGAAACCCACAGCTGCAAAGTCACCACAAGTCACATATCTGTCCAACCACCACTTCTTCAGTCATGTTCAGGGAAGAATTAAGAATAGTTTGCAGCATACAGACAACTCTGAAGTACCAAGTGGTGCCCATAACAGCCTCTATGGGAATTAACCTTTCCAGATCAAAATGCTACACCTAACTATAACCATTGAGCTGTGGCAGGTTATTCTTTCAAGACTCCAACTCTTCCCCAGTGCAAATCAGGAGGGTCTCTGAAAACTGTTGTGCTGACCTGGTTTTGTGCTTGGTGAAGAGTGGACACAGCTAGTGGGAACAGCAGAACTAGTGGCCAGGGAACAAGAGAGACAGGGCAGAAGAACAAAGTTGAAGCAATGGAATGTTTGGTGACTTGTAGTTTTCACAAGTCATTTTCCTCTTTCTCCCTTAGAGAGCAATCAATAAATAGGCCTAGGAAAAAGCAGCCTGTGATACCTGACAACTCCAAGCTGAAGAGCATTTAGCACCTGGGGCTTGTCAGAAGCTCTGGAAAATCTATTTCACTTCTGGAGTTGCTGCTGGAATACCTCTGAGTGACTTTGGATATCCAACCCATGAGTTTGGGAGGAACAGGCTGAAGGAGGAAGGGGTATTTCACAGCAGAGAGGAAAGGGAACTGAAAGGTAAGTAAGGTTGTCTGAGGACAAACAGGTTAGCGCCATGCAGGGGTGTGTGAGTGGACCAGAGCCCAGGAAGCCTGAGCTGTGCCTCTGGTGTCCCTCATCCTCCCTCCTCCCAGCACCTCTTCTGCTCTCACTGTTAGGGCACTTACATCTGTGACAGAGTAGCCTCAGGGGAAAAGCATGCTCTTTACCACAGTTGGAGTTCCTATTCTAAGAGGAAACTAGGGAAAAAGCCAAGTCTGCAGAGCTTTCCTTCTTCTTTCTAGTGCAAAAAAAAGATCTGCACCATTTGTCACCCCTCATCCTATATTTAGGATGCTTATAGGGATAGTGTATTTTCTGCCAGGTATACAGGCTTTCAGACATTTCCTGACTTGATGCAGTGATTGAAGACCCTGGAAACAAAATGTTGGGATGCACTGTGAGAATCTCCTGAGCTGTTCAACTATAGTGAACAAGCATGGGGGATGGACCAAGAAAAAAAAAAAACAAAAAAAAACAAAAAAAACACCCACACAACTTTTTCTTGCCGTATGATATACATTTTATATAAGCAAGGCTTTTCACAATCAAAAGAACCAAATCCTACTACCACCACTCCAGTCCCTCCCAGGAGTTCAAGCTGAGACAGGCTCACTGAGCTGCCCTTTCCGCATAGGGACTGAATCCAGTGCAGTCGCCATTAGACCAAACAGCAGTTTCAGGATTTTCTTACATTCTGAGAGACTGTTGTGCTGGGTGCACAGGAGCCGCGTCCGTTACCACAGAGTAATGCGTAATGGCAGCTCCTGCCTGCCCACACCACAGGCCCTGCCAGGTCTCCTCTCTGGAGCGCTGTCTCCCCTCACTCACAACCTAAGGGCACAACGTAAACAATTAAAAGGAGAAAGAGCATGGAGGGGTTAGCACTACTCATAGCACCCCAGGTGTATCCCACCTCCTCCTTCACCTCACTGGCCACACAGATGCCTCATTTCCATGACAGGACAGCTGAAGAGAACATAGGGAAAACGTGCAAAAGCAGAGGCAACTCCTGCTGAGGTTGAGGGGAGTCACCTTACTTCCAAACAGGCCTTCCAACAATCTCCACAGGGACAGGTCACAGGAAAGGCAGCGCCCACAGACAGGACTGCTGCTGTGCCCTTGGAGTGACTGTGGTATTGCCAGGGCTGAGACAGAAACACTAGGCCTGGCCTCAGGCATGACAGAAAAGCCCTCTTCCCTTGTCCTGATTAAGGTAAAGGGATCCTGCTTGCACAATTCTTGAAAGGAAGCACCAAGGAAGATTTCCCTGGAGTCTTGTATTAAGTTCTCATTGGGGTCTTCTGGTGCCTTGGCCCCGCAGCAGGGCATGCTGGCAATGCTGGCAGAGCATGCAGCTTCAGGTGACTTGTCGATGCTGTCATTTACCCTCTACCCCCCTGCAGGGGCTGCTGCCTCAGTGGGGAGAGGTGGCAAGGATGGCACACACAGCAGCTCTGCTCTTAGAGCAGGGCCTCTCCATGTTTCACCCTCAACATCTGCAAGAGAAGCAGGGAGAAAAGCCAAGTTATCACAGTGCTTTATCCCCTGCGTTCCTTCCTTGCCGGCTGGGAGCCCCAAAGGCAGTACTCACGCACATGGGTGGCTGCCCCCCTGCTCCTCATTGGTGAGGGGACTGCTCAGTGCCATCAGGGCACAGGAAAGGCTGTGCCCATGGATCCAAGAGGCTTTGCCAGGGTCTCTGGTCAGCTCACGTAGCTGGGTGCTGCTGTCTTCAGAGTCCTGCAATGTCTCTACACGGGCAAGCCGAGGCAGCCTGTCTCCATCCCTGTGCAGAGATGAAGCTGAGCTCTGGTTCTGCTGCATCGCTGTGGGGGGCTCTTGGCAGCCCACCTGCGGGGAGAAGTGGGTGCACGATAGAAGCCCTGCTTCAGAGGGAAGCTCATGGCTGAACAGGGCCAGCATCAGCGCGACCCAGAGCTGCTCCCTTCATCTTGGTGATGTGTGGGGCTTGGGGCGCCCACCCAGTCACCTCCGCCCCAGAGAAAGTTCCCAGGGCCCCATGGAAGGGGCCTTGTAGAAGGGCTCAGGGCTGGTTGTGTCGCACCCAGTTCCCCTTCCCCACTGTCCTTGTGCTCTGCATGCAGGTCCCCTGCCTGCTGCCTCCTCTTCCTGCAGCCCCATGGCTTACCTCGTTGTGCTCCTGCATGCTCCAGGGAGCATGTGAGGTCCAGGTTCTCCTCCTGCACCATGGGAGAATCCAAACATGCTGCCAGACACAAACCACACCAGCAGCAAGAGCAGCTCCTCTCTCCTGTTGGAGTCACTCTGGGGCCCCAGGCACTCTGGCAGGTCACCACAGGGATGGCCCTCTAACAGAAGCCTTGTGGGGCGTGGTGTCACCTCCATCACAGAGTCCTGGTGGTTGCAACCCACATGGCCTTGTGTGGGCCTTTAGGTGAATTGGAATTTCCTGTCACTGCATCTTCACCTCCAGACCTGTGGGCCCCTCTGAGCCTTGCAGATAGGCAGCTCCTCACGGCTGTCAGCTTTCAAGAACACAGGGAAACAGGACAGGGATTCAAAATGCATAAATGGCAAAATATGGCCACAAGCACAAACCTCACTGAGTTTTGCAATGGGGCACCATCTGCCCAGGTACATGGCTCTACTGTCAAGGTGAGCTGAAGTGTATTTTGTTACTAAACCAGGGGTATGTTACCTGCTACATTCTGTAGCACTAACATTATACACACACACCCTCTTCATGTACATGATTCTTCCCCAGTTTACAGCCTTTTCCTATCTCCATCATAGAAGATTTACATGCAGGAATCTTTTTGGGCTGCTTCTAAGGTCTGTAATAACCACCAGTAACACAAGTCTCCTGTAAACTAGTCAGATGTGACTCTCATTGTCACTCAGTCGAATTCCTATTTGTCAGCAGGATGCTCTTGGAACAGAGCTTTAATCTCACTGAAAGCAGAACCATTTATAGCAGCCTACATGATCCACTGCAAACTGTCCTCACAGTCCTTTGAGACATGGCAGCAGAAAGTTTTTTTTTTCCTCCCACAGCCTCAGCACAGACATCAATTTTCACTATCCCCAAAATTTACCAGAAATAGCCCCCAAGCCACAATTACAGTGGAATCACTGTGCTTTAGTGCTTCCTTTGGACTGAACCAACATCCCTAATGCCCTTCTGCTGGCCCTAGGCAGGCACTGTTTGGTCACACTTGGTACAACCCCCCAGGTCAGACCCTCCCAGACTTACTGTGGAAAAGCAGGATGAAGCTGAGCACCTAGCAGTGTGGGAAAGAGCCTGTGTCTCCTTTCCTCAGGCTATGGCCACAGCAGAGAACATGAGGAGGGGAGTTGCTCATTATCCATGTCCATAAGGCACAAAAAGGAGCTGAAAGCCTTCACTAGGTGTTTTCCTCCATAAAGCTTGAAGGGGTATAGTCCATAAACAGACAGGAATGAGTATCTTCTCCCTTTCTTAAGGCATCAGAATCTGAGCAGGTAAGTATGGGAAAGTTTCCTCATTTTACAGCTGCAGATAGGACATGCATTTAGCTTGCCTTCCCCAATGCAGGAGAGGATGCTTGGGATTTGTTTCCTCTCAGGTGTCTCCTGAAATTGCCCTTGCTGGGGATCATGAAAAAAGCAGCAAGAATCCACTGATAAGATTTTATGAAACGTAAGTGTCATCACCAGCACATTTCTACAGGAAATGGAACATGGTTCAGTCACAAGAAATTGAAAAAATAACAGCATTTCAGTCCAAACAGCATGTAGAACTTCTCACAGTGAAAGTATCATGCACTTGGCACTCTGTATTCTGTTAGCTCTTCTCAAAAAGAAGTCCTATAGATTTGTCTTTCCAAAGTATTTGTGATTGCCATAATACTCCCTTCTGTGATCAGAAAGAACTCCCAACCTTGTATGCCCACTGGCTGGAATCTCTAGACTCTCAGATGTTTTAGGGCAAAAAGGTAAAGGAAACTGTAATGGGAGCACAAATCCACCATTCCAGCTTAGGTTCAAGAAGCTCCAGGTGCCGCTTTCCCTGTGGATGGCATGTTCAGGGTCACCACAGCAGAATGGGGCACATAGAGCATCCTCACGAGCAGAGGCAGCATCACAGGTCAAGGTGCTCTCTTCACTTCCAGAAGTGTTCCTGCTTGATGTTTCAATTTTTTCTTAGATGGGTCACAGAGGCCTAATGCTAGACACTCCCTCAATCCCTGAGGAGAGGTATCACAGTCCAGGCAGTCCGTCATATTAGACAATGTTTCTGACATTTACAGACATGTGTTCAGCTTTTGGCATTACTCTGGCCTGTGTCTGGTTACCGAGTAGCTCAAACTGTGCACATATTTCTCAGCTGGTTCTCCATGTGGAGCTCATCATGACTGGGGGACTACATAAAGACAGATAAATGGAAAAGAAACAAAGAAGAAAGCTCATTGGAAAAGGACAGGCAGAATTTGTTCCCATCTGGAAATCACAGCCATGTAAGAAACAGACATGTGTCACCCCATGCCTTGGGCACAACAGGGCCACTTTGATACAGGTAATACTGGCCCTTGTGCATTCATATACATAAGCTGAAGTGAGAACTATCTAGCCTATTCTCTGACCTTAGTCTCTTACTGCCTGCTCCTCTTATGCTGCTTTACTCAGGCTGATGGCTTCCAACAGCAACACTTATGGAAACTGTTATCTTCTAAGGCCAGCCCACAAAATGGCAAAGCTGGACTTGCCTCCTCTCAACAGACTGCTGGCTCCAGGTAGTACATGGGGCTCTCTACTTAGATTCTTTTCTACTGTCTTCCTATTGCAACACAAATTCAACTCAAAGCCTTTGAAGAGATATAGTATCAAGAAATTTAAGCCTAATAGAAGTCTAGCTGATGAATCGTCAGGTTAAAGAATAAGAAACAACCAGTCCTGCTGACTGCTTGCTTCCCCAACAGCACAAGGTCACTTTATATTCCAATATTCAGAAATCAGCTTATAGATATATAGATTCTGATAGCAATTGTCAGTTAATTATCATTCCCATCACTCATGCCACTTCCTTATTTCTTACCATACCTCTTGTTGCCTTATAACTCTAGGTCTCTTCAGAAGAACTGTACCTGTAAAAGGTTGATTGGTATTTATCAGTATTTGACAACTACACAAGATGGTCTGCACAACAAATGTAACCTCTTGTTTCTGTGTAGCACAGCTTACATGATCTCTTTAAGACATTGGGGGAAATTTCAACTTCAGTGGGTAATGTCCTGTCTTTAAAGTCAACATTTCTGTTAAGAATTCCTTTGAGTACAAACAGAACATATTGTTTCAAAATCATTGTGTCAGTATGACCGATCTGTCTCAGAGAGCCTGTAAAGCAATGAATCTTTGAGGAAAGATGCACCTCCCCACATTTTTCCTCCCTCATAAGTCTTTGAAATGGGGAAAAGATAAACTATCTTCATGCTGAAAAAGTCACACTGAGTATCTTATCAAGCAGCATGAAAAAAAAATCCCTAAAACAAGCTGCAAGTTCTCCTCTACATAAGATCTTGTCCAGTGGTTTGGATAACCATATTTTAGAAGAGGCTGTTAGAGGAAGAAGCATTCTGAAAATAAGCAGAACATGGTTTCTCTGGTTATATTCCTTTTAAGGCTACAGCCACAGAACATAAGGCAGATCCACTTACCACAATGGCACAGGCAGTAGAGAAGGAAAAGCAGGAAGAACAAGATGACACAGCGAACAGTGCAGGCCATTAACAGCACATCTGTGGAAACACTGTGTGAGTGGTACAAAGCAATAGTTGTCATGGCTAAAATACCAAGAAGCACCTTTAGGGAAGAATACAACAGCACAGCCTTGCCCCTGGGGACAAGTTTAGCAGGTGACTGTTCAGCGAAGAGTGCTCAGTGTTCACAGGATGCTTTCCACATGAAGAGCTGGAGAGGCAGCACAAGCAGCAGACTGCTCCCATTCACAAAGCAGTCATGCAGCCTTCACTTGCTGCTCCCTGCATACTGTGGACATGCAGCCCTTGGTGTCACCGAGGGCACTCGGCACTGCAGGGCTGCTACAGAAGCCTTGCATAGCAGGGCCACCTCTGAATCATTTGATGCTCTACAGAATAGATAAATACTCATGCTTTCTATTCTCATTCCCAGTTATATTTGGCCTTGGTAGAGCTCAACCAGGGTCAGAAATGGGAGTATCTTCAGCTTACCACTTACAGGTATTGTCGCTTTCAGAGGTGAGGTGCAGCCTGTGCACAGTTAAGGTGATGTTCTTGGTTAGGATCTGCTGTTTGAAGGTGATGCTGTACACCCCGCTGTCGCTGAGCTGCACGTCCTTGAGCAGCAGGGATGCGTTCTCAGGGAAAAACACAACACGATCCCAGTACGTGGGAGTTGGGAAACAGTTTGCAGAGCAATTCCTGGGAGCCCTGTCAGCACTCAGGGAGCAGTTCAGCACCACGCAGCTGATGAGTGGGCCCGAGCTGTTACTGAATGTCCACTGAATTGACAGCGGGAAGCAAGAGGAACTGCTGAATTTGTAGGAAACTGGCAGGAGAACAGACTGGCCCACGGTGCATTCAAGTGAATCCTGAGGGGTTTCAGCAATGAGAGCCACATTTCCTTCTACAATGAATGGAAGAAACAAATCAACAATGTACCACTGGGCAGATCCCTATCAATATTTCATGTCTGTTCTATGGCAAGTAGTCTGATGAGTGCTGTATCAGGCAGCACTAACGGTACTCAAAGTAAAGTATTTCCAACTGTTTGGAAATACCAGAGCTACCCAAAAGACATCTCAAACTCTCTGCTTTAGTTTTTGGCAACAACTGGCCCAAGGGACCCTTTGTCCCAGGACTTGCTAAGAGGGCAAACATTCAGTGCCTAAGTATACTGAGAGCAGCAGCAGTCCCAGTGAAGGCTAAGAAACAGAAGCCAGTTACTCACAGATATGCTCCTGGAGTAACTGAAAAGCTCTTCATGTGAATTCCTCCCTCCCTAATGCAGTTCATGCACTGTGTCTCCTAGGCACTGCTACCCAAGTGCAACATTTTGCAAAACTAAGGCATTTTTGGCTGGTGTATCACATGTGCCAAGACACAGCCTGGAAAAGACACAGCCCCAAGTCACTGTTCTCTTTCCCTGTCCTTTGGCAAAGATGCTAAGATGAGGCAGCCAAGGCTGAGTGCTGGGCATGCCACAGGTCCAAGCCAACTGTGCTACCTCAACCCACACTGATCTGCTCTCTCCAAAACCAATCTCCCAGAATATCCTTGCAGAAAAGAAAGTTCCTGTGAAATTCAGAGCAGCAGCAGCAATACAGGAAAAAGTATTTTTAATGTGCATCACAGTGAAGATGTTTCCCCAGAGCTAACTAAAGCAACCTTGAAAGTTCTGCAGTTGCATCAAAAAATAAAACCAAAGAATAGGGCACCATCTGTAGTCCCTTTCCTTATACAAGGATCAGGAGATGTTCCATGGCAGCTGGTTGTAGCTCCAAGGAGATTTCAGCTCTGTTCCCCCACCCAGACTCACCAAGCAGCAGCAGGATGAAGCAGAGGGTCCTGCAGCTCCCACCAGGGCCCATGTGTCCTTGGGGTCTGGGATGTAGCCAGAGCGGAGATGGCTCAGCAGAAGAGTCTGTGGCTTCTGAGCTCACCATCCAAGCAAGCAGATCTGAAATGACACCCCCAGCCCAGGAAGGAAGTAGCTGATGCCTTCAAGGGCTCTTCAGTTAAAAACTGAAAGAATTCAGAGTTTGCTTCCCACTTGAGCAGGCTGCTTTAGCTGCTGATCCCACAAGGACACACTGATGCATCCACTTCTGAAAGAAGCATTTCAGCAGTAAGGCTGGGCATCACTGCCTGACAGCAACAAAACATCTTAGTAACCCCAAAGAGCTCAGCTTTAGGATGGGACAGCCTGGAAGGAATAAACTTCCTCCTCTTGTTTTTAGCCTGAAATAGCAAACACATTCAAGATAAGGTGGCACACTCTCCCTTGCTTGGATCACCCGGTTTTGGGCACAGCACTTTCCCTCTGGCCAATGCACCTTGAAGTGCTCTGGGAATAGCAAAAAAGAGTGCCACAAGGTTGCTTGCCATCCATCGCTTTCAAATTCCTTAAAGACTTGCAAACAGATAACATCCCAACTGTCCATGTAAACCTCATTTTATCTTCTCTAAGAATTTACCATCTTCTTGTTCCCTATTCCCATGAATCGAAGGAGTCCAGAGCAAACACTCCCTTCCATCCTTGGGCCAAAAATTTCAGTAAGTCCTGTAGAAACAGCACTGTGAAAACATCCTAAAGTAATCACAGGGTAGTAAAAAGTAACACAAAGAATCTGTTCAGGCTTTTCCTTTTGGTATCTGTGCAAATTTAATCTCTTTAGCTACTCTTCTAAAGTAGGATTCTCTTTCAGTGATGCATATACATAAGACATTTTAAAAGAATTAATTATTAGGGAGGATTTCTGTTACAACTTGCCCTCTATCTGTACATAGTATAGCTATATTGAGGACAACCTCAGTGTATCCTGGATATAGGATTTTGGATCACAAGCTTTGAGTTTCTTCTCCTGGGGATACAGCTCAGGAAACTATCCAAGTTAATACTTACAATAACTTCAGCAAGATGAACACACTGAGGCAGATTCTTCAATTTTATCTGTAAAAAAAAAAAAAATAGGAGAGAAGCTTTAAAAACATGTACGTGTATTAGAAACCAGTATACAGGTGTTCTTATAAGAGATTGCACTTCATTACAGCTGTTCTGAAAAGAAGCCTCAGCTAACGGATGCCTCCATCACATCATTGGAAATGCAACACCCTTTGCAAGTGCTGTCAGCCTAAGCCTGGGCTTCTTTGCTACTCCCAGGCACAGTAGCAGACATCAGCAAAACACATTTTTCACCACACTGTTAAATTCAGACAGACGTTGCACTCTACACCAGCCCTCACACTTTATTAGAGCACTTTGAGGGCCGCCTTCCTGCTACCTCATGGCCAAACACACGCTCAAGTACAGCACCCACCCTAACAACAGGGAGGGTTCACTAGAACACAAGAATCTTGTCCCTTCTGACCTTTACTACTGCCTTCTGCAGTTTTCTTGACTGGGGGAGTATTTTGGCATATTTTTTTCTGACAAAAATATATATATATTTAGTCTAAAAAATGGTCAAACTTTTTAACTTAAGTCTTTCCAAAAAGAAAACCAAAGAAATCAAATGACTTCTGGTCACAGACCACACGTAGAAGGCTTTTAATTCACCAAAGCTGTTCCTCTCAAAGGAAGAAGTAGGATCTAAGAATAGCTTAACTTGCAGCATCAGGTGTTAGCATTCTCCATAAAGACCACGCAGCAACAGCAGCACAAAACTAGCAAAGGCACATTTTTTTTTTATTTAACACCTCTCTGTAGGCAGAGGAGAGGGCTACTAGCTGCCAGAGAGCTGAGCCATACAGCACTTCTGTTCTTGTAAGAGCACTAGGGTTCTGCTTCAAGGCAGTACATGAGTTAAGTTTGCTTCATTCAGCACTAGTACTACAAAGCTTATACTGATTTAAGCTACAGAAGAAGGAAGTCTCTAGTTCTGCAAGAAGATTAGGCATTGTGTCCTCTTCGCTTCCTCTTAGCAGTCACCATTACCCCAAGGAATGTAGTTACAGAGTTTAAAGAAAAATAATAATAACCTGATTACACAGAACCAGAGGAAGCACATAGAAGGCAGCAGCTCTCAGACCATGGTCTTTTCTCCATAAAAATAAGAGAAGCAACTATAAGCACAGAAGCCTTAAAGCACACACTGATTTTTTTTCTTTCCCCCCTACCTTTCTCTCTAGCATATCAGGCTTTTAGTGCCTCAGATACTCAAGGCTGCAGACAGAAAGGCCTCCTACAGCTTCCACCTTCTCTACAGACAGCCTCAGGCTCCTCTTCACGATCCAATTTATCAAAGGCTCAGGGGGAGCTGATTGCCCTGTTGTTACCTAATTATCTCGTTATTACCTAATTTCATTCAAATCACCTTCACCTGAGGCCAGGTTAAAATAAATGTTTTCGCATACAATATGAAAAATACATATATATATATATGGCACAGTTAAAAAAAAATGAAAATTTGGAAGCTACAGCAAAGAGCATGTCTGCATCCTTTTAAGCAGCTGCATTACTGCAAAATTCCATGTTGTCCAGAGTTTGGACACATAGAAACCTTTCTTTCAAAATATACCCACTTATTCCTTCCCTAAGCTTATACAGGACATAATTCTTTCACTTCTCGTGTGTCTTTAAACACAAAAGTGTCACCACAACTGAACCTTGCGTTTTCTATTAATATGTATATCACTAAAATACTT
Organism: Tinamus guttatus; assembly: GCF_059628265.1. Classification (NCBI taxonomy): domain Eukaryota; kingdom Metazoa; phylum Chordata; class Aves; order Tinamiformes; family Tinamidae; genus Tinamus; species Tinamus guttatus. Next base: position 3,193,458 of record NW_028288821.1, read on the forward strand.
ATTTCTGGAGGTACCAGAACAAATGTGCTTCTGGACAAATATTTTTCTCAACAAAACTTAGATCCTATTCTATCCCTGCACTGCAGTACAGGGGGGATTTCTCACTCCGAGAGCTCCGTGAGACTGCGAGCCCTGAGAGATGGAGTTGGCTAGACAATTTGCAGGGATCAAAGAGTGTGGCTTTCTTGATCTGAGTAATGTTACACTTGCCCATGCAAAGGTTTCTTTTGCCATAACAGCAGAATAGGACCATGATAATATAGAGATTATTCAACCCAAGTGCACCCAACATCAAGGGCAGAAGCCATTTCCTGCAATGAGAGGCAACACAGGCGATGCAACAGCCCTTGGTAGATAGGGTCACGCAGCCCCCTTTTCAGAGTGATGTTAGCTGCAGCCCTTCAAGAGCTCGAGCCAAGCCACAGCAAAGATTCTGCTTTAGCTTGTGCAACCCTCGCTTCCTGCCCTGGTGGCCTTCACACTGAGAAGAAATGGGCTTGCTTTGGTGTTTGCACCAGCATGTGACCCCCTATGCGTTCAATGCTGAGCAGAAAACCTGCTATCCAGGACTGTTATCCCATTCTCTCTCATTTCTGCATTCAACAACATTTCTGATCCAAATCCTGCTCCTGCATACTCAATGGAATGATCTCCCACAAACTTTGAGGTTTCCCCAGATGTGGAGAGTAAAAAAAAAAACAGTCTTGAGCTTCTAAATAGCCAGAGTAGCAAAAATGCTTATGTGGCATTGACACTCTCTCATTTTTGCTTCAGCTTCGAGGCTGCTGATGCTCAAGCGCAGCACCATGGAGCATGGGACCATGGAGACCTTGCATCAGGTTGCAACAAGCTGACATTTGCTTTGGGCAGAAGTGCTCTTCTAGCACGAACCGCATGGCCAGCCCACTCGCCTGGGCTAGACCGGGCTTGCGGCTTGCAAAGCGGGTTACTCTTGAATGAAAGCAAGCTAGAAGAAGCTCACGTAATGTGCGCCAACTGCTAGTGCACACGCAAGGAGCCAGAGCGAAGCTGCTCCAAAACACCCCTCCGAGGTGACTACAGCCTGGAGATCCCGTCCTCTGCACCGTTTTCATTTACAGCTCTGCGTGGGCCGCAATGCCAACGGGGCTGCCCTGGTAGGTAGCAGTGCCTGGCTGTGCTCCTTGCTGAGGCAGATGGAGCCTCCATGCTGCTGTGGGCCCTTCCTGTCCCATGTTCTTGTGGAAGAGCCTTGCATTGCTCCTTCATCTGCTTTCTTTCTGATCTGGTCAGGATGGGCCAAATGGGACTCAACGCCATGCTCTTGAAAAGTCTGCCTTCTCCTTCAAGATATTTTTCTAAAAGCCATTTTTTTCTAACAGATCACTAAGAGCAGCTACACGTCCACAGCTGCTAGGACAGAGATGCTAAGCAGATATCAGCATCGTGGTGAACTTTGCAAGTACAAGACAAACGCAACCCACACATGTACGATACCCAGAATAGCCCATGCGGTGAAACAGGTGTTCTTCTGAACACAGGCATCGTGCGCTTGCAGGACCTGAGCTCAAGCAGCGAGTTTCCATTTTCTTTTTGAAAATACAATTTACTGTCTTTCCACTTTAAGAAAAATATTTGTTGGTTAAATTTTACTGTTTTTGAAGCATTTACTGTGTACTTGGCAAACCAAAGAAGTAATCAAATATTTTAAAAGAAAAAAAAATCAATTATCAATGGGATTTCTTTCCTATTTCAGCTTAGCATTTGGCTTATATTAGCAATTTCTCCAGGAAGCAGAGCTGCTGCAAGTTTTCTTTCAGATGACAAATGTTGCTGAAACAACATCATAAAGCAAATTTCTAGCGTAAATGCCTTTGATAAATCCTTGAAGTAGAGGATGAGACAAACTGCTCTGGAGTCAACAGAATTTTGTTAGTTCAATGCCATAGCAAGTAACTAAGATGGCATTAGCTAAAGCACTATATAAACCTATGTTTATCAAATTTTAAAATGCAATTTGAGTGCAAATAGGTGACTTCCCTCCTTCTGCTGTATCATCAAGCAGGTTCATGACAGGTGTGCCTGCACTTTTTAAGACAAAATGCCAATAGTGACCCCAGATGAATAACAGCTCTGTGGCAGGGAAGGTGCTTGTACTCTGCAGACAAGCTGCACCTTTAAACCAACAGAACATGTCATTCATCCCAGCATGTGTTTGTGACCTTTTAGGAATGCTTCTTGTCCCTTCCATAGCCCCTTAATCTGGGTTCTTTTTTGTTGCTCTAAGGGCAACTCTATGTGCAAATCCATGGAAAACAGCTCACCTTTAATGATACAGCCCACCTAGCTGAAGATGAATGGACTGTCCAAAGGGTTGAAAAGAGGCAAAACATGAAGCTGTGCAGACCCTCCCTGCTGGAAGCTGAGCTGAACCGCATTGAGCCTGTTGCCTTGCCACTGTAGAAGACCCTGTAGACCTGCAGCCACAGTACTGCAGCCTCTCTGACACCCCCTGGTATCTTTGGGTTCTTCTTAAAACTCCTGCTGTCAAGTGAATATTCAGAAATGTATGACGGGAGAGGATGTTTCTCTTTTAATAGTCAGATTTGACAGCTCATGCATGTGAAAAGCTGAGGAAACATAAAAAAAAAAAAACAAGAAAACCTCACTTACAGAATGAAATCATACAATTTTGGAGGCTTAGCTAACAGTTTCTAAGTGCTCGAGAATGACAGTATTGCCTTTGTTTCTCCCTTCACCCAGACAGCCATCTAAGAAAGAGCACAAGTGAGAGCAGCTTGCAAGAAACCCATTACAAATGGCAACACATTAGAAAGACTGAATAGGCACTGACATGCCAATTTAACTCCAAGTTTTCCAGATGTCCCCCTCAACAGCAGCACACTAAGAGATTATGGGGCAGGAAACCAGAGAAACAGGGATGCAGAGACTGCATCCAGCAACACTGAGGTGATAGAGTTACATGGAAGATATATTAGCTTGCTCTGTAGAACAGGTCTTTTATATCAGCAGGTGATTTACTGCTCACCGTTGCTTTCTGATGTGCAAAGAGACCTCGAGCAGGCACTGTGGGTGTGTGGTGCAGGGGTGCAGGGGACCAGTGGGGTGCTGGGGACCCAGAGCCTTCGCTGAACCACAAAGGTTTATCGGGGCCTATTCCAGCTGTAGGCTGTGCTAGGCCACGGAACGGAAAGCAGAGCAGGCGTGGCCGAGGCCTACCTGGAGATGATAATTTAGGTTTCAAAGCTCAATTTCAAACATTTGTGTATCTTCCTCGTGGCAAGCAGGCCAGGATGAGCTTCGACTTGGAATGGAGGCACTGGAATCAGACAACTCCAGGGTGCTCTCTCCTGGAAACTGGCGCTGCAGCAAGCGTAAGAAAAGTTCTTCTTCACAACCCTTCTAGGGGAGCAGGGAAATCAAACTAAAGTGTCTTCAAATGAAAGTGAAATGCTGTTTTCTTATTGGTTTTGTTTTTTTTTAAGGTCATGGTTGAACCCATGCTTTGGTTGGAAAACCAAGAAGAGCCATGAGTAAAAGATGGCCCCTTCACAGACTTTCCTTCCCTGGCCTACGCCAGTTATGCTGAAATGCAAGGATAGATAAACCCACGTTTTGACCAGTCTGGTGGCCTGACATGGACTGCGCACTATCAAAAGACCAGGTAGTGGCATTTATATACTGGAAATGGTCAATAAGTCAATTTATACTGGAAGAAAAAGATCAGAATGAAAAGTGCTCACTCACCAAAGGTACATCACAGAGAAACTGGCTTCAGAGCAGCCAGTGCTCCAAGCAGACCTGCTCCATCGCTTCTTTTCCTCTCTCTGCCCCTTCGATCTTTCTTTACAGTCTGTTTTAAAGCTGATACTATCAGTAAGCTCTTTTTACAACACTTATATTACTCCCTTGCCAGCCATGTTTTTTTTGAACTGGCACCTTTTATTAGTGCAGAAGCGTTGAGAAAGAGGTTTTGATATGCCGCAGCAGTGCAAGAGCTGGGCCCCAGGCCCAAGACTGGACTTTTCTCAAGAAGGAGATCCTAAAGGAGTCGGAGCAGACCATCCCTGTGTGCCAACAGACAAGCTGGAGGGGAAGAAGACCAACCTAGCTGAATAGGGAACTACTGTTAAGATTCAGGGAAAAAAAGAGTTTACCACCTTTGAAAGAAGGGGCAGGCAACTCAGAAAGCGTATAAGCACATTGCTAAGGTATGTAGGCAGGAAATTACAAAGGGAAAAGCTTGGCTGTAACACTATTTGGCCACCCTTGTAAAAGACAACGAAAAATGTTTCTACAAATGCATTAACAAGATGCGGTAGGCCAAGGAGAATCTCCTTCCTTTATTGGATGCATTGGGGAATACTGCTACCAAGGATGAGGATAAGGCTGAGGCGCTTAATGCCTTCTTTGCCTCAGACTTTAATACCCAGATCAGTTATCCCCAAGACACTTGTCCCTCTGAGCTGGAAGACACCTATTGTGAGCAGAATAAACCTCCCATAATTAAGGCGGAAAAAGTTAGTGACCTGCTACTCCACTTGGATTGTGAAGGAGCTGCTGAAAGTACCCGCCAAGCTGACCTCCATCATCTATCAGTGGTCCCAGTCAAGGACCACTGGGACGTCCCAGGTGACTGGAGACTTGCCAATGTGACACCCATCTACAAGAAGGGTCACATGGAGGATCTGGGAATCTCCAGGCCCACTGTTGTGGAGTCTTTGGAGCTCTTCAAAACCTGCCTGGATGTGACCCTGTGCCATGTGCTCTAAGTGTCCCTGCTTGAACTGGGGAGTTGGACTAGATGATCTCTAGAGATTCCTTCCAACCTCTCTTTTTCTGTTTAGGTTTTCCTAAGAGCTCCTTGCCCATCCATACAGCTCTCCTGCCTCCCTTGCTTGACTTCTTTCTTGTAGGAATGCACCAATCCTGAGCTTGGAGAAAGTAGTGCTTGAATAGTAGCCTACTCTCCTGGATCCCGTTTCCTTCCTCTGGCCCAGGGAAATCCTCCAAGGAGCTCCCTGGAGAGGTCAAAGTTAGTTCTCTTGAAGGCCAGGGTTGCAAGCCTACTTCTAGATCAGCTTCCTCCTCACAAGATCGTGAATTCCAACATCTCAAGGTCACTGCAGCCAAGACTGCCCCCAACCTTCACATTTCCAACTAGACCATCTTTGTTAGCGCTAGCAGCGCCCCTTTCCCTGTTGGCTCATCAACCACCTGCATCAAGAAGTTATCTGCAATGTTCTGCAGAAACCTTCTGGACTGTCTGTTCCCAGCGGTGTGATTTTAGCTCAGCAGAAATCAGGGTAGGTGAAGTCCCCCATAAAGACCAGAGCCTGCAATTGCGAGGCTTCTTGCAGCTGCCTGCAGAAGGCCTCATCCACTTCCTCTTCCTGGTAAGGAGGCCTGTAGTAAACACCCACCACAGTGTCACCCCTGTTGGTCTGTCCTTTAATCCTCACCCGCATGCTCTCAACCCGCTCTTCGTCCTCTCCTGTGCTGAGCTCCATTGAGCAACATTCCAGTTGCTCTCTTACGTAAAGAGCAACACTCCCACCTTGCCTTTCTGGCCTGTCCTTCCTAAAAAGCCTAAATCCATGGCCATGTTCCATGGGCTGAGGCAACCATATGAGGTTCAACAAGGCCAAGTGCTGGGTCCTGCACTTTGGTCACAACAATGCCATGCAATGCTAGAGGCTTGGGGGTAAAATGGCTGAAGAGTTGTGTGGCAGAAAAGGATGTGGAGGTGTTGGTCGACAGTTGGCCGAACATGAGGCATCAGTGTGCCCAGGTGGCCAAGAAAGCCAACATCATCCTGGCTTGTATTGGGACCAGCATAGCCAGCAGGGCTAGGGAAGTGATCATCCCCCTGTACTCAGTGCTTGTGAGACCGCACCTCGAATACTGTGCCCAGTTTTGGGCCCTCACTTCAAGAAGGACTTTGAGGTGTTGAAATATCTCCAAAGAAGGGCAACAAAGCTGGTGAAGGGCCTGGAACACATCCCCTATTAGGTGCAGCTGAGGGAGCTGGGGTTATTTAATCTGGAGATGAGGAGACTCAGGCAAGACTGTATTGCTCTCTACAACTACCTGAAAGGAGGTTGTAGTGAGGCGGGGGTTATCTCTTCTCCAAAACAACTACCGCTAGGAGAAGAGGAAATGGCCTCAAGTTGTACCCAGAGAGGTTCAGGTTAGATATTAGGGAATATTTCTCCACAGAAAGAATACTCAAGCATTGGAACACGCTAACCATGGAAGTGGTGGAGTCACCATCCCTGGCAGTGTTCAAGAAACGTGCAGACGAGGCACTTAGGAACATCGTTTAGTAGGCATGGTGGTGATGACATTCCGAGTGGACTTGATGACCTTGAAGGTCACAGAGCCACCGAATGGTTGAGGTTGGAAGGGACCTGTAGAAATCATCTAGTTCAACTCCCTGTTCAACCAGGGACACCTAGAGCATGTGGCACAGGGTCACATCCAGGCGGGTTTTGAAGATCTCCAAAGGAGACTCCACGACTTCTCTAGGCAGCCTGTTCCAGAGCTCTGTCACCCTCACAGGAAAGAAGCTCTTGCTCACATGGAGATAGAACTTCCTGTGTTTTAATTTGTACCCATTATCCCTTGTCTCGTCACTGGCCACCATCGATAAGAGTTTGGCACCATGATGACCACCTGCCTCAGGACTGTTCATCATTTGGGAAGATGAAGTCGCCCTGCTCTTGTGCATCGCACAGGTACTGCAAAACTGACAGGAGGCTTGCTGAGAAAGACTTCACCAGGCCCTCCCGCCTCCACAGCACGGTCTTTTCCAACCATAATGATCCTATGATTCTATGCCCCATCACATGGGCACAGCTGTGCTTAAGGCAGCTACAAGTAAAATTCTTTTTGATTTACCAACCTATTAATTTGCATTTCTCTTTGCAGAAGGCCAGCAGTACTATGTAATCCTGCCACACGACAGTGCAACCCCACTGCGCTCAGCTCCTGCACGGCTGGCGGATACTTATAGGGTCGGATAGAGCATGTGACGAGGCGGAGTAAAGCTTGGCTACTTGCACTAGGAACAGAATGCAACTGTTGGCTCCAGCAGCGACCGGTTTGCTGCAGAAACGTAAGTCTCTTGCTGCAAGTTTTTGCTGTGCTTCTCTCATCTCTGCTTCAGAGGAATTCAACTGTTTTAAAGCTGCCTTGATACTGTCGGTGTCTGTGACTCCTATACTCTTCCCTTGGCAACAGATAGCCACATTGGCTTTGAACTGGCGCCTTATATTAGTGCTGAAGTGCTGAGAAATAAGTTTTGCTTTGCTGCAGCAATGCAAGAGCTGGGCTTGCCCCAGGAAAGCAAAACCAGACATGCTGCTGCTTCTGACTCCCCTTTGCTGTTTCTGGATTGCATTTAGAGCAGGACATGCTGCAGGTAGCATCTTTCCCAGCCTATAGGTAGGGATTTTGACTTTAAACCCACTCAGTGGAGAGCCGAGCTAGCTGGTGAAAAGAATGTGGTGATGTCCATCAAAGCAAACAATCCTTCTTATGAAAGGCTTCTCCTCAATAGAATCATCTTTGTGTTTCGCTTGCCACGGTGAACCTCTGAAAACTCCCTTTCCTCTGTTTTTCTGTAGGAGAATGGAGCTAGCAGGGACTGCCTTGGGTAAGACAGGCTGCAGAAACATGGCAAAATAACATTGTAAATTGCAAATCAGTTTTTCTTTAAAGAAAGGAGAAAAGAAGAAGAAGAAAACAACAAAAGCCCAGAGAAGGGGCTAACTTCTCCAATAAATGAGACGAAAAAGGGGCTCAAAAAGACTACAGGGGAACAAAAGCCTATTCAGTTACTGGTAAATGACTGACTAGCCACTTACCTCTCTTTGCAAATACAGTGAAACCAGGAACGAAATCAAATAGACTTTTATAGACATTTCAGTTCCTGTAGGTGGGTATGATAGGATGGGCACATCCGCAGTTGAGCTAAAGTTCTCCTTTGGCAATGAGGGAGCCCTTATGCTGCCTGCAGAAGCCCTGTGGTGGTAGAGAGGATGGTTGGAAATTGCTTTAGCTGATCATTGCATTAGGTTCCTGAATTCAAGTTTGCAGGATGAGGTTTTGGTGGAGAGGTGCTGAGGAGGTATAGAGAAGGGATTTTGTGCAGTTTTGGCAGTTATGTGTTCAAGTTAGTCTACAGACTGAAGCCTCAACTGAGAAGAAGCCCTCTCCTTGAGAGCACCTCCAACAGGGAGAGGTTTTCCAGAAGGGATGAGTGTCTGTTACCGTATGATGGAGGCAAGGGAACATGAACAGGAAGGGCTAAGGGGCAGGCCTGGGATGGAGCTGATTTTCCTGTGCTGTTACAATAGGAAGGCATTTCTGTTAGGAAGGGGAATCATGCTGTGGGGTTTATATGGATCATACCAAGTGTCTGTATCCCTTTGCTTCTTCGCAGTTTTAAATGCTTCCAGATGATCCTGGTGTTCCTGTGAGAGATCACCTTACATAATGCGGCATCCATGCTTGAGTACGTAGAGCTCGTCATCCCCCTACAAAGTGTATTTCAGCTTCTTCCCAGCCCAACATTGGTTTAAGCATGCAGATAATCTCCTTTGAAGATGAGGTAGCCCTCAACTGCATAAGCAAATGCTCTGCTTTCAAAGATTAAGTCAGGCCTGGGCAACAAGAACATTATTAAGTCCCTCATGCTCATCAATATACGCCTTGTGCAGCATCATCACTGGCCAAATTGGGGGATGGAGGAGCTGGGGATTCTGCCAAATTTCAGAAATGCAGTGTTTGGATGATGAATTTACCCGTCCCCAAAATCCCTCCCCAAACTCAGCCTTGTAGTACTGAGTTACTCTGCTCTGTGGCGTTGGCACCAGTTCTCCTAGCTCTGCTCTTTCCGTGGACAACAAGAGCTGATCACACAGCTAGATCGCTCTCATCCCTGCTAGACTGACATCCATATCCCAGCAGAGCAAGCTCTCATTGCCTGAGCCAGGTCCCCAGGTGAAGTGCTGTGTAAGACTTAACTGTCTACCTCTCTTTCCTCTTCTCAGTCCTGTTACTGATTTTACACCAGGCTCCAAAAGTCTCAGGATCCTCAAAGCAGCTGTTTGCAGCTACGGGATCTTCAGTGCTGCTCAACTTCAACAATGTCACAGAGATGATAGAGTTCATGCAGTGGGAGTACAAAAAAGGGCTGAAACGGGAAGGAATTGTGGATTACTTCAAGTCAGATTCAAAAACAGTGATCTATGATCACTATGAAGGCAGAGTACAATTCCATACATCCAATGGCTCCCTCGAGCTGAGAAACGCACAAGTGAATGACAGCGGCACCTATGTAGCCACGGTCAACCTAAAGAAAGATTTAGTAAGAGAAATATCACTCCTAGTTATAGGTAAGTGAGAAAGGAGACACTTTAATAAAGCAAACATGTAGAATAACTGTCAAAATAAACATAAACCAGATCTCATTCAGCTCCAGAGAAGCAGGTGGGCTTGTCAAAGCTGGCTTATCATTCGCGTTTTTTATGGCTCTGTGCACTGGAAGAGCAGCTTAACACTAAGCTTCAGAAATGTTTACATTGAATTCACTTTCGACAGACCTAAGTAGAAATGAAGACTGATTCTCATGCAGAAAGCACTTAGCATATAATTAACAAAATACATATTAGTAAATTATCTATAGTGTATTTGAATGCAAAAAAATACAGACTGTAAATGTTTATAGTAGACTACAGTTCAAGAAAATGTCTTTAGCCAGTATGTATTTCTGCCAATGTACATCAGCGTATTTGGGTCAATTTAGGTGGCAGGGGGTTTGTGTTAAGTGCCTAGTTTTGGAATCTGAACTTATAAAATATGAAAAAGGTATATATATCCAACTCTTGTTTCTCCTAGACCCAGTGTCCAAACCTGGTTTACAGACAGATTCAAAACTGGTTGATACACCTATCAAGTTATCGTGTGTGGTAGAGCATCTTGCTAAAGTAAAAGATGTGGTTTGGAAGAAAAATGGGCAGCTGCTTTACCCAGATACCCATTATGTGTTTTCTGAAGACTTGAAAGTTTTGCAAATCCAGAAGGGGCAGAAATCAGACTGTGGCTCCTACTCCTGCAATGTCAGCAATGAAATAAGCTGGGATGAAGCGTCCCTGGACTTGATCATTGATGGTAAGGGATATAGCAGAAACTTGAACCACAGAACATGAACAGCCTGTTCCCCATGTTTGTTATAGTGTCTTCCTTCTGTCACCATCTTTTAGCTTCTGAATGCCATTTCCATTCCCCATTTGTGATTTTGTCAGTGAGAGCCTGAATTCTGTCTTTGTAGGTTTGAAACCTTCTCTGAAGCAAGCACAGATGATCTCTACTGCTGCTAGCTTCTTGGCATGGGCTGCCACACTGGGCCTCCTTGTTCTGTACTACCTATCAGGAAAAAATAGAGTTGGTATGTTCCCTCATTTCCTTCCCTCGGGTCTTGAAAAATAGGTTCTTATCAAGCATGGGTTTCATAATTTGTATAGTCGCTGCTGTTAAAAAAATGAAGGCAGACAAAGAAATTTGATATAGAAGAGATGAACTCAATAAGGCACATTACTCATTTTCTGTGAACAGCTCTGCATGCTCATTTTCATATTTATCACATTTCTAAGACATATAAAGCAGTCCCAGCTCCCACAGCCTCAGGTCTGTTTTGATACAGACACATCTTGTCAAACTTGGGTTAATGTTAATGGTCCCATTTTCTTAATTTCCTGCAGAGTCTAATTTATTATTTTTTCCTGACGTTTTAAAATGAGGTGAGGTTTCTATAGCAAACACCATCTGCTCTTATTTACCTGCCTTGTCAACAGTTGAACAGCACTGGGTCAAAACAAATCTCTTTTTTTTGCCAGGAGTGAAGTGCTGTGTAGAGTGCTAGAACTGGAGTATGGGCCCAGTTCTGCTACAGAAGTCAAGGTCTGTAAAAGCGGCACATGCTTCTGGATGTACAAAAGTTATTTAAATTCCCTGTTTTTGGTTTAAGAGTCCATTGAAGTAGCCATAGAGAGAGGCTGTATTCAGTCCTTTAATGAATGCAATGGTCTTATGGCAAACATTTGGCTTTACACAGGTAATACCAATCTAATATCTGTTGCTTCCCTAGGAGTAGTGTCCCGGATAAGGTCTTGTTTAGTCTCTCTTGTGCTGATGTGTGGCTCCTGCCTTCTTCTGATCATTGCCACTGGTCTCTGGATACAAGAGGAAGGTAAAAACACCATCATGTTGATTTGCAAAGGTACCAGTATCTAATGAGGAGGTAGCAAATGAAATAAAATAATTCTTTCGCCTCAGAGAAGTGGTTTGTATCAGCTCCAAGAGAGCATCTTGGGCATGGGGAGGAAGAACACCTGCTTGAACACTTAGCAGGTGAAGGGAAAGGCCGTTGGTCTTTCCTTGGCAGTTGCCAACATGATGATGGAATATTGATATGGAGGGGTTAGAAAAATGGCATTACAAACATCCAGGATGGCGGTCACCAAAGGAAAGGTATGCAGAAAATAGGTATAGATCCTTGAGTTCACACCTAAAGTGCTAGTTTTCATATCATGCTAACCCCACTGCATCTCTCTTCTGTATGACAGCCAGGCCTGCTCATGTCAGGCATGTCTGCTCACAGTTAGACGAGGAGTTTCAACTTTGTTCATCTGGGGTATGAGAAATCCTCTAAGTGTGGTCGTTAGAAAAGACATGAAAGAATGAAACAAGATGCTGCTGGCACCCTTGCTGCAGTACCCATTTTGCTCCCCTCTGTGAGGTATTTCTGATGGGTCATCAGCTGCTCTGGTATGTGGATGGATGTGGATCCCTGCAGAACAGAGCTCAAGGTCTTCATTTTGGGGTTTTGTTTATTTATTTGTTTTTGTTTTTTTGCAGGCGTTTATCCAATCTTTCTTCTAATTCTTCTCCTTGTGATGGGAATCATCATGATGTTAATAGTAGCTGTGATCTTAGCACTTTCCCAGGTCATGGAACGATTTAAAGCACAACCATGTAAGTACACATGAACTATGCGCTGCAAGAACACGGAAGGTAGCGAGCCTGGTAACAAGATGACTCTTCCCGCCCCTTGGGTTGCTTTCAGCCATCTCCCATGTTGGAGGGCATGCACACTTCTCTAGCAAGCAGGAGATTGCTCAGCTTTTGATGCTTGAACAGTGTTTGTCAAGCTGAACATCGTGCCTCTGGTTTGGTGGTATTATACTGAGGAGGCAAAAATCCTAGGAGGAGCAAAATTTATAAAGTTGTCTTCCCTCTCAGGTGAAGAATTACCTCTTACAGCATTGAATGGCATTCATAAAATACCACAGGACTTATCATCCTTCTTTTCTTGTTTCTAGGGACCCGTATTGTCTTGGATGCTGCTGTTCTGGGAGGAATGGTGCTAAATGTGCTGCTCACCAGCCTGCTGCTGCAGGACATTCAGTATCAGCAAAGTCAGGCTACCTCTTTCTCATGTCCAAACTTATGTTGCTTGGCTTCCTAAACAGAAACCTCCATAATAAACTCCCTGAATTATGTAAGGATAGTGGTACTTCACAGGCCGTTTTTACCCGGCAGAAAATAAGGATTTCCAATCCCCTCAAGGCTGAAACTTGGGGCTCCCAGTCCCAGGCAATCCCAGTCACCTCTTTTCTAACACCAGACCTGGTTATGACTCACCTTTCCTTCAGGGCATTTATGGTGCTGCTGTGGGTTTTTCTGGAGCCACCTTCCTTAGGTTTTGCAGCAGAGGATTCAGATTTGCAGCTGTCAGCTGCAGGGGTTTTATATTCCCATGTAACTATCAAAGTGGGAGTACAGATTTCTGTTTGCTGCAGCAAAATCCTGCAGACCCTTGCAGATGGCCAGGATGGAATTAATTCGTTCTATCTTCTTGACTCTAGGAAAAGGATGCTCACCTGATTCTGACTGGATGTCAGCAATAGTTATCATATCTGTTATTTCTCTCTTCGCGTTTCTAGTCATCTTTGTGTGGTGTAAGTATGAACCAAGAGCCATGATTCTGTTACCACTGGGACAGACTAAAAAGATAACTGCTGTCCCAGGTCATACCTCTAAATGTCTATCCTCACAGACAGCACATGGGAGAAAAGTAAGTAGAGGAAACATGTGGGTATCATCTTAATTAAGTGTACTGAGCAGCCAGCAGCAAGCCAACAGTGCAGGGAGCAGGGCTGGTATGTAAGAGGAGGGCTGTGAGTACTAGGAGAGGAAGAGTGGAGGAGAGGAGGTGAAGAATACCAAGTGGGCTCTCATAGCACATTTACTGCATGCTGATTTTACCACACTGGCTCTTCTGGAGACTGTCTTTGGGGTTAACTGTGAAATATATATCCTCTTCACTGATCAGCAAATTCCTCTCTGTGCAAGAAGCCCCACCCCAAACTCCCTTGAGCTCTGAAAACTTCAGCTTCTTCTAGAATTAGAGTCTGTTCTTGCTACAGAATTCCAAAAGGCTCCTCCTTCCCAATCCCATCCCTGCTCTGTGCTGCCTGCCCACCCTGACAGGGTGGGACATGTATGGGAGATGCAGGGAGACATCACCCAACATGAGCCACAGTGGATGAGATGGGTCTGTTTATCCCATCTCCTGTCTCCAGGGCTAAAAGAAGCTGCCTAGAGAAGACTATTAGAAAGGGAGTAGCATAAGTAATATTTCGATTCACTCCCACAATGACATGTTTTCAAGTATTTGTTTACTCTTGGTGGATTACTTCACCAGAGAACAGTTCTGTTTCTCCTTGAATCCATGTAAAAAATTTAGCAGCATCCATTTTTTAGCATCAGCCTTGTCCTGCAGCGAGGAATTGCACAAATATCCAATTCTTTTTGCTTCTTCTGTATCTGCTCCTATTAGCATCTATACTGGAAAAACGCTTGAAGACCCAGTTGATAGATAGCCAGTCTCTCCAAATTCATCAGGATTTTTATAAACCTCTTTCATAACTCTACCTCAGCTGATAGAATCTAAAACTATTTTTAGTTTTTCCTCATTTAGGATCCATTTTATACATTTGAGCAGTTTGTTTCATCCTTGAAATATTTTCCATATTTACTACCCCTTTTGAGAGGGGTATTTAAGATGCAGGAGAGATGGAAGCAGATGCTGATCCCTGTTCTGTTCCTTATATCTTTCTTAATATTTTGTAATGACTGTCTTTTTTTTCTTTTCTGTGCTGAGCTGCCCCGTGTGACAATCTCTTCTAATCCCAAGATCTTTTCCTTCAGTGGCAACAGTCAGCTCAGAGCCCATCACTTTATATGTGAAGGCAGGATCATTTGTGCATTGCTATGGATGAAGAATGTGTGCGATCTTCTCATAAAAGGGACTCTTTGTCCATGCAGTCCCTTTCAGCCTGAAGTGATCTTATAACCAAGTATGGAGATGCCTGTGTTCAGCAAGATAAGTTCTCAGCCTTCTAACAAAATGGAATATATTCACTTTTCTTACAAAATGGAATACCTTCTCTTAGCTCAATAAGGCAATTCCAATGTTGAAAATAGTACTACTGCGTTTAATCATTATTTTTAAAAATAGTAGTCTTCTCTCTAGGCATCGCAGCAGAAGAATGTCTGACATTTAGAAGAAATCCACCCTTTGTTTTGTAGTTCTTGTAACCCTCTCACTCCAGAAACGCCTTGCTGTTCAATCCCTGCCGTAGGTACTTTTCCAATCAACAGACCCCATGCTTAAAACAAAGCAATCATGGGCCACAACTTATCCACATTTTTCAGATCACCAGGAAACAAAATTCCAAGAAGCACCAGGAAAAATGCAGCAAGTTGAAGTGCGGAAATTAACGGTACAGTTTTCCTAATTTTTTTTTTTTAAACAGAATTCGAAAGTGTCCTCACTGGTGTCCTGCAATCCCAGGAATCTTCTGAAAGTAGAGTGTACTGGTGTATACAGAGGTCTTCTGAAAGCACAATGTACTGGTATCCTGTTTTTATATGCATATATATATATATGACATTGGCCTATAAGCACAAGACAAAAATGCCTTCTCACCTCTGAGCCTTCTCCCAGCAATGTATGGAGAGAATCCTTACTCTCTGATCCCCAAGCTGCAGAGAGAAGTTGAACAGGGAAGGAGTCTGGTGTGTTTATTAACACACATGCATGTTTATGGGAAAGCCACAGTGTCGTTGCAATGCCTGTGTGCTACTTATTTAGAGCAGAAAAGATGCACAGTAGCAATTTATGCACAAGCATATTTCAAACACTCTCTCACTTATTTTCTCCTTTTTGAATTCAGAAACGCCAAGATGAAGAACATGTGGCACAGCTTTGATAGAGGCAGCCCACACAGCCACTGTTTGCACTACTAATATTGTAAGTCGTCATCGTATCGTGCTCTCTTCCATCTGTCCACACTGCTGCCTGCAACTAAGGTCCTCCCTTCTCTCTTCTATCTCCCTGCTGTTCTCTCTGTTAGCACCCAGCACCACTGCTGCTTCAGCTCCAGGAGAGGCGATTCCTCCTTGTCACTACACCTCCTGCCCCCTCACAGCGACCAACACCAGAATTCATGCACCAGAGACCCAAGTAGATCCAACTGTGACTCATACCTGCCCCCCCCCCAAAAAAAAAATTCAATCAAGAATCAGTGACTTAGAGCAGAGCTTTTCCATGCTTCTGTTCATCAGCCACCAGTATAAATGCTGCAACCCACACAAAAGAAGAGGCAGGAATGAGTGATGTGGGAAAGAAGGGGCTCCTCAGCACAGCTTAAGCTGAACTGAAGCAATGAAGACACAAAAGGGAAGTGAGGAACGTTGACCCGTAACATCTTTCTGCCTCTTCCACCACATGACTCAGGTATTCCTAAAGCTCTAAGCTCAGCTTATTCAGTTCATTAAACCAGGAGAAAACTAACTGCATTTTTTTTTGCTGGCTTCGTTTTCTGTTAATTTAATGAGATGAATCCAGGATGAGTCCAGGTGAATCCGAGGCAAGATGTGGTGCAACAGCATACATCTGCACTCCAGTCAACATGCGTATTGCCTTTGCCTTCCATGTTGAAGGGACCAATTTATATATTCACAAAAGTACTTGCATCCTACTGATTTTTAATAATACTTGCATATATATAACCTCTTCTTAAGTAGAATACTTTATGTAGTAATACTTCTATATACATAAGCTTTTTTAAGTGAAATACCTTATGTTTTTCTTACATAGCTACTTTTTAGTACAAGCTTTTGAGTATATTTTTTTTAACAGGCCTTTGAGCTAGCTGTCGTTGACTGCATCTTGTTCTAAGTAAACATTTCAGCGCTCAAAGCCTTTTACAGCCGAGCTTTGTTTGGCCAGAAACAAGGAAGCTATTAATGCCTTGTGTAAAGGGCAAACAGCATATGGACAGTGATCCCTGCTTCCTGCTCCATCCTTCAATGGCAAGTTCATTTCTCCAGCCTTGCTCTTTCTCGAGCAGCTTTCTGGGTTTCAGCAAACTGTGCCCCGTGCTCTAGGTGTCCCTGCTGGAGCAGGGGGGTTGGACTAGATGATCTCTAGAGGTCCCTTCCAACTTTAACTGTTCTGTGATTCTGTGATTCTGTGAAACTCCACAGGGAGCTCCCTGCTACAGAGGGCAGCAGAGACGGTCCTGGGAAGTGCAGGCATGTGGGTGTTGATACAAGAAGCGGCTCCAAGTAGGTCTGACTGCCTTGGTTAAAGTGATCCTAGTATAAAACATGAATGGGAACATGTCTTTCAGCTTTGTAACGTGCTGAGTCTTGTTCACCTTTGTTTTGCACGTCACTCAATTCATTTGGATTTTTGGCTTCACTTTCCAGGGAGTGAATTTTGATAGTTTTAATGTTTTGTTTATTTTTCCTTTTTTAAACTTTCTCTTTAGGGTATTTCTGTGATTGCTGCAGAGGTCAGAAAAGACTTTCCCAGAGGTTTTTTTCCCCCCCCCCTTAAAGGAAAAATACTGTTTTCCTATTTGAATCCTCAGGAGATTTCAAAGTCAAGGACCTTCAAGATTCTGTAACTAGTTCAGCTAATGTTCTTAATAAAGACTTGTTATTTAATTTTTTTTTAAATACTAAATTCTGCTTCTGTTCCTTTCTTTCATTCGTATGAGTAACATTCTTCCCAGATTACAGCTATTTTGAAGTATTATCTCTGATGATGCAGCCACAAAATGAGGAAGAAAAGCTAGTTCTGACCACTGTGGTGGAAGCTGCATTTTCTACAGGTATACTGTAGAAAGCTTAAACTCCTTTTCTTCAAGTCACTGTTCCCTGTTCTGCGGGGAACTCAGCATGTATAGCAACGTTCTGTCCTCGCACGTCTCCTGATGGAGGCAAATTCTACATTTATGTCATTAGAAGTTCTTCATCAAGGCAAGATGCCAGGCCTGGGAATCTCTCCCTACAGAAAGCTCCTTCTTGATCAACTCCGTCATTTGTCCTTCTTACTGCTAGTCTGGTGGACAAAGGCAAGGAAAGAAAAGACATGTTTTTGCAGTAGATATGCAAGCAGGTTCATTCCTGCCAGGGACATGCATGGGAATGCAAGTAGCAACAAGCCATGCAAACACAGTAAGGCTTTTTCTCAGAAATGCCCTCAGCTGAGAACATGATGCACAAGCTGAGCAGGACACTCAGGAGCTGAGGAGCCGGTTACAGCAAGGCACGCAATAGTTTTCCTTCTTTTTTATACTTCGTTAAGGGCATACTTCAGATTATTTCAACATGTATAACAAAACATTGATATGCTTATGTTTCTCTGTGATTTATCTGTTTATATAAATAATAAGTGTCCTTTAAACTGCCCTTAACTGACTCTGGGTGGGGAGTGTTTCCTGAATTTCACTTGAAAATAATTTGGCAGAACATACATTTGATCTTTTCGGAAGTTTTTATGTCTTTATTTTCTCCTTAGTAGTTTTTCACTGACCACCTCTTAAAGCTTGTGCTTTCTTCCTTTGCAGTGTTTTCAACCTTGAATTCTTCATGTAAATCTTCTTAATCAGAATTCTCTGCCTCCATTTTTCTGGGGGTCAAACCTGTAGGAGGTAAATAGTAATGTCGAAAGCAAAATTATAATCAAGACAGGCCTTACGTAACCCAGCACTGCAGAGACCAAACAAGAATCCAGATAAAACTGTTTTTTTTTTCCTTCAGCATTTTCTGTAAACAGATAAAATCACATGCCTGCAAGACAGATTAGGCTTGACTCTTCTCCAAGGGAAAAACGAATGATTAGAGGGAGGAGGTGCAATCATTTTTGTTGTGATTCTTGGTAGCTATTTTTATATAACCCCCCTTTCTCTGGGCTGGAGCACAGAGGAGTTGGCTACAAGTCCCGCATGGAGGAGAGAGTGCTCTGGTGGCTGAGCTCCCCAGCACCACAGCTACAGTGTATTTCCAAAGGTTTTAGGGCTGCTACAAGGGATTAACTACCAGCAAGTCTAACTGTATTTATCTGGTAAATGGATTGTTGTGAAATAACAGTAGAAAAATAAATTGGAAAGTCATGGTAGGATTCTATAATCAAGGTGTCTTCTGCAAGGATGGATAAGACCCTGGTCAGCTTGTTAAAGTTTGCTTGTTTGTTTTAAAAAGTCTGTTAAAAATGTTGGAAGGGAATAAGCTTAAAATTTGCTTGGGTCCTTTATCCGCTATGTTTAGCCTCTTCCACACCAGATGGTCTAAATTAATGAATAACAAATTTAAAAGAGGGTATTTCCCATTAGAAACACAGCATTGTTTCTAAGATGATGCCTGATAAAGTTTAGCAAAGGGGCCTTAGAAAGAGATTGTTCACATGTTCCTAATCTATAATAAATTTGGACTCACAAGAGAGACATTCATGTTGCTGTTATTAAATAGAAAAGCCTGCTCTCTGTGCCCCCGTAGGTGACGAGGTGCAAGGATGTGCAAGTAGCAGGATTGGTGATAAGAAGAAAATATAATGCAGTTACAAAGTGCTGTGCATGAATCAGTGCAGATGATCTCACCAGGAATAATACGTGTCAATAAAGGATTGTGTCATTTTGGAAGCAGGATGTGAATATTAAAATCTTTGGGAATTTCCATGGAATATTCTGTTTATATAAATATCAGATTCTCTGAATCACTTGGGCTGAGCAGAGTCACACACCAAATGTTTGCCAAAAAGAAAAAATTACAGCATTCTGTACAACGTACAGGACTGCAGCTGTGAATAATAGTAATAAATGTAACAGTAGGAACTAGTGTTGTTTAGGGCCGTTTCCTCTTTTCCAATAAAGATTGACAGGCTATTGCTAATATCCTACCTTTTTATTTCTGCAAAAGCATAATGCAGCTTCCCCTTTTATTAGGGAAGCAGGTTTCTCACTAACTGTGAGAAAAACAAGATTTTTTCTTTTGTTTGGGCTTAGCTGTTGTGTTTTTCATTGTGAGACGTACTGGAAACTGATTGCAATAGTAAATCATGTAGGCAGTTACTGAAGTAATTGCCTCTTTCTCTGTGTGCTTTGAAGAGGATAATCTCAGTCGAGCTGTAAACATAACATTTAATTGAGATGAATTGGTACAATATGTAATGCTTTAAGATATAGCTTTAAATACAGTTCTCCATTTTTTTTTTCCAAGCGCACAAAGACGCATTCTGCCTTCAAATATTTTTGCAAATAGCTATGGAAATAGCTCTGTGTTTTTAAACACATGCTGCTGGACAACCGCCTCCTAAAGCTGTAGCCTTGGGACTTCTCATTTCTGTAAGTTGCTCAGACATAACAAATACCTTTACTTCTTCCATTTTGTTTACTGTCCCCAAGACAGGCTGCTACATTAAGTTTTTCTGTGTGGTCTGCAAGTTAGCATTAATATTTCACATTATGTAAACATCAGTCCACATCCTCCGCTTCTACTGGCGGTTAATAGTAAGGAATTTTGTCTCCTCCCTTTCGGAAAAAAAAGTGACACTTGCCAAGTATTATCTCGCTTCAGCCTTTTTATCCTATAAATTAGTATCGCTCCATTTCCGTGCAGATCCTATGCCTGACTGTTTGATCTTCTGTTTGTTTGAGCTAAGGGGCTTAGTTCACTAATCTGAGTTAATAAATTCTCAGTTAACTCATCTCACCCAAGTGGAGAAAACAAGGAGGCTATTAAAGGGACTCCTGTATGGTCATGCAATCACGAATGAGAAAATGAGCAGTAAAGCTAAAAACGTTTTTCAGCTTAGCTAAAAAAAAATAAAGCAATATGGCAAATGGAGAATTATTTTTATAGAAGTGTTTTAGACACTTTATCTCGTTAATAATTGAGGGAAGTATTGTTTGAAGATTAAGAGAACAAGATATATCTCCCGACCCTTTTTCACAGCCTCTCTTTTCCGCAGGTTGTTATTAAATGGGCTGGAGGTGACTTAATTTGTAAGCTCAGCGCGGAATGCAGTTCCTAAGCTAGGAGCGCACGGACCCGAGTTAATGCCCAGGCCGAACACCCGCTCAGGCTGCCCTTGCTCGACGCGCCGCGGGAGCCGCGAGGCAGAGGCAGGTCCCAGCGAACGCGTTCGCAGGCGGGCAGGGAAGGTCCCCGAGCAGCAGCGTCACTGCCTGCACTGCGGCCCCAGCGCAGGAGCTGGGGCCACCTCGAGGACGTCACCCCTCCTCGGGGGACCGAGTGCCAGGCCTGGCCGTGTGGCGCAGCGCGTTTGCACCCCATGGTGTCTCAGGACCCTCTTCTGGCTCTCTTATCCCCTCCTGTCCCTCAAGTCCCCTCTGCCATGCAGAGTCCTCCGTTCCCTTTTGGTTCATGACAGGCCCCATCTTCACCCTTTTGTGCGACAAGACCAAAGGTCTGTGGGTGCACGTGGCAGGAGGAGATGGAGCTGTTCAGCGCACAGAAGGATAGCAAGAAAGGGTCCACAGCAGCAAAGAGAACCAAGCTGTGGCCCCTGGGATACACATGGGTGGGAGCAGAGGAACGCCCTGATGCACAGAGGGGTTCATGATTCATACCACGTCCCATGGCTTTTTAGAAGTGCTCACAGTGACGTACTGTGTTCTTCAACAGCAATCCCTGATCTTATTTTGCATCTTCTTTGCATCGTTCTTCGTGTCTTCTGCCATCGTGTGGCCAATGAAAGAATGAAAAACGAGAACCTTGACTTCAGAACAAGGGACTTGTAACATTTAGATTTTTTAATCTGTGATGCTCATTTACTGAAAGATCTTACCATCCACATGATTTCCTACCCAACTTTTGGGTATGGGTGTCTAAAAGAAACATATATACGCAATCTCCACAATACAGAGAGGGAGGAGGAAGCAGTTCATTTATTGGCTGAAAGAACTGACAAAGCTCAATTACAAAAATGGATCTGAGCAGCAATCTGCTCCATAATATGGCACAGTGATCCCTATATTGGAGATGGCAACAGCCAAGAAGTCTTGCTTCTGCAGATAAATCTTTAACACTCATAAGCTGCTTCGGTTTCGGTCCACCTGAGAAGTGGGGAAAAGGTGGAGCACCAGATTTAACAGTCTTCTCCACACCACATGTTACTGTTGGGATAGTTGAAGTAAACTGAGTAACACCTGTGGATGAAACATGCTTGTACATTCGTGGTGAACAACTCTTCCAAAACACAACACAAGATAGCCTGGAGGAGTGCATTGGCTTGGAGTTGGCTCAGAAGAGGATTTGAGGATCTTAAGACCACAGCCCTGGCAGCTGCACACCCACTTTGCTCAGAGCTATATAGGGCTACACAAACATGCTGCCCGTTCAAAAGGCACCTATGTCACTTCCATCTCTTGTCTATAAACTTTGGTTAGGTCTCCCTTGCAGCTGACAGGAGTGGAGATCCCCTGAGCAGAAGGCAGCATCAGTGACATTACCCACATGGCTTCTCCCCTTCCCCAGTATCCTGGGAGAATGAGGAGGTGAGGAGGACACAGTAACCTCTGATTCATCCAGATCTTTTGAAGAAGTTTTAGGACTCCATTCCCCAGCTTTTTGAAAGACTGACGAGGCTCCTTTGCCCCCTTCTATGTCAATTATCCCAGAGGCTGTTTTTTGCCACCGGTACTTTCCCTGGTTTTGAAGGCATTTTCTGAGCTCAGAACAGTGATGCAAAAAGAGCATGGGGTGAAAAAACTCAGGTGTCTGAGTCGAGCAGCATGAGGAACTGCATATGTAACTGCTAAGTTTTGCCACTTCAACATGATTAAGGAAGATCTATAAAACTTTTATATGCATGTTATGTTGGCATAAATGGCATATAAAAAGAATCTATAAACCAATGTTTTCTTTGATAAAGAAAGCCACAGAAGTAATATATTCTGCAGACTGCTCAAGAAATCCTTTGGCTCAACCTAGAGGAAAACTCGAGTTCCTGCCTGGGACTGAGCCTCCCAGTACTCCAGCAGCTCCTTGCTCACAGGCCTTGGGAAGCATCGCTGAGAAGCCAGCTCCATCCCGCTTTCTTTACCTGCTGTCACTGCTTGTGTTTCACTTCCTTAGGTATCCACTGATCAACAGCTTCACACCCAACCTGGTCCCAGAATCCCCTTGCAACTCCTGGTGATTGCTACAGTCTCACTGTAGACAGGCAATGCTGCAGAAGACAGTGTCAGGGAGCTTAATCACATGAACAGAAGTTTTTAAGAGCATCTATACATTCAATATTTAGATTAAATGAAGGCAACAAGGTTAGCACATATGCATCCATACTGTACCTGCACCTTTGACACACGGTATTTTGCTTGAATGAAAAAGCCAGGAGTGACCAGTCCTGTGAACACCCCCAAAGATGATGAAGAATGAAAAATAAACAAGCCCTAAACCTCCCTCTTGGTTCTAAAATTCAAAGGTTTCTAGCATTGACAAAGGATTTCCTTTTGTTGCTTACACTGTGGCTCTTTAATGTGACAGACACTCCAATTCATCCTTCCTGCTACCTGGAGCTGAAAGGCACCTTTGTGTTCACTGCCTCTGCATAAGAAAATCTGGTGAAAATCCACATTATCTAGCAGCCAGCATCAAGATACTTCACAACAAATTCTTTCTTCAAAAAGGTGAAAGAGGCACAGCAGGAAATCTGTAAGCAAACACTGGAGGAACGGAGCCTTCACCCTCGATGCGTTTACGATGGAATGGGCAGAAGAACACTGGACAAACATGATAATACTTGAAGTCAAGGCATAATGTGGGAAATGCAGCCCTTATTTAACATGGCCCTCTCTCCTTCCTGCCATTCAGATCTCACCACTTCTTCTTTTCCTTCCAGTCTGAACCTTTTCAGACATATCCCAGTCCTACCAGCTTCTTTAACCAAATCATCCCTCAAGTACCATGGCTTGTCAGCAAGTGTTATAAGGGTATGTGGTGTGTTTAGAAAGAAATCATTGAAATATGCCAATACTCTTCAGTTACAATAGCAGCATTTCCATCTTTTCAAACAAGGATAACAGATCTTCATTTTCTCTAGATGGGACAGAGTCTAACCTACTGTAAGGCAAGACTCCAAACACATCCATTCTGTTTTACTATGCCCAGCCTGGAAATGCCAGCTGACACAAAGACTGAACAGGAAAAAATCCAAAGATTTCAAACCCCAAAGGCACTTGATCAGAAGAGCACTTCATATCAGCAGGTGCTGACCACCTTACAGTGTGATTAACTCTGACTCAGCAGAGCTGAGACAGACTGGGCCGGGTGGATCAGGCATGGCACACGCACAGTAAGTCAGTCCGTGCTCTGTCAAAGGCAGAATACAGTCGCATAAACTTCCCATAACCTTTGGCTTCCACCTGCTCCCTCTCCTGGCTGGGCACAGAACTGCTTGGAGAGGGTGGAGGTGTTTGAGGTATGTACAACATTTTCGTTGCGGTAATGCACGAGCACAGCAGTGCTGGAAGTTTTCCTGTCTCTCCACAGCGCGTAGCTCGGGCTAGGCTTGCAGCCCCAGCAGGCGCGCCGTGTTCAGGACATCATCTCTCGTCAGGTAGCAGCCGCAGAGCTGGCGATACCCCGTGAACGCTTCCCGCCCGTGCAGGACGCGCCAGTTATCTATGAAGAGAGCCTGCGTGGGAAGAGAAGAGGGACAACCATTGCACTGGGAGCAATTCGACGAGAGCAAACAGAATCAGGTATCCCCTCTGACAAGGCAGTTCCTGCAGCTGGAGGTCCCCTGGGACTGAATGAGCAAGTTGGGGCACATCACTGCAGGCACCGTCATGCTTCCTCAGCACTTTCAGAGGATGCTGCTTTTCTGCTGGAGAGGCTGAGCGATAGTTCAGCAGCAACAGAAAGTGCCCATCGTCAGCCTTTAGTGTGTCACTGCTCCCTTCCTTAGGCTGTGCCATCACGTCCCCCAGACATCCTTGAGAAGAGAGAGCTGTAGGGGCTCTAATCTGGTCATCTTCCCTGCTGGACTTCTTCATTTCTAGGGCCTCTGGCTTCAGACTGAACTAAACCTCTATAGGAATAAAGCCCCTTTCAAGCAAGCACAGCTGAAGGAAAAAGCCATGACAGCCTCAGAATAGAAATAAATCCAGGTTTTTTATGTGCTCGTTATGCTTCTCTCAAAAATAAATACATAAAGCTTTTTTATTTCTGGAAAAAGAAGTCAGAGGCTGAACATTCTCCCAGCCTTTTTGCCTCTGTGGGTCTTCATGTTGCTAACTGGAAAGATCTTCCTTCTCTCTCCCAGGCTTGGCTAACTTTCCTCTGAGACTGATTTTGAATTATTTCTACCTTGTCTGGAAGTGAACTTCCTTCCATGGCAATTAAAATACACACACCAGGTGCCAGGACTGTAATAGGAAGCTCCTTAAAATAGCTGTAAAAGAGGGGTAATGCAGCACAGGGAACTCGCCTGAAGTATTAGCCTTAGCTCAAACCCAATCCAGAGGCAACAGCGCTGCACAGCCAACAGAGCACTCTGCCTCCTCCCTGTACGGGCAGCCCAGCCCAAAGTCTTACCTTGCCTGGCTTTAGCTTGACCCACAGCTCGTTTTCTGGCCTTCTGAGCTCCGTGGTGAGCGTGCGATGAGCCGTGTACCAGCGACGCACCACATCGTGGGGCACTGTGTTGATGACTGCACGGTCGTAGTTGTTGTATCTAGAAGCGAAGGCGAGAGAAGAGACTGAGACTGTGTGTGAGGCTGCAGCATCACAGCACAGCCAAGTATTCCTGGGGGATCCTTGGGAGCCTAGAGCATCAGCCACTACTTAAGGGAGGCTGCAGGGATAACCAGGGAGGTTCCGCTGAGGGGACAGCACAGGAAGGAGATGAACTGTCAGCACAGAGGACTCATGTGCCAAATGGTCTGAGTTATGGCGTGCTGCAGAAGGAAACAGAAGTGGCCGAGCCCATCGCATGGGACAGCACCATGGCACCACACACCTTCTCTAGTCAGGTGTACCTTTTCAGATGGAAACTTTGGCCACAGCTTGTGGTAGAGACAGGATGGCAGAAGTCTAAGCCCCTCTGTGTGGCAGACAGAAGGAAGGGTGACAGGCACAAAATCAAAGCTCAGCAGTGACATCTGTTTCTGTGTTGGTGGTTGTCTCTTCCTCTAAGAAACCACATATGTTCCAGGAGGAACTGCAGGGTTTTTTTGTGTTTCTGCCCCTCTTCTGAAGAAGTGCTTTGTTTTTCAGTTTAAAATATCTTCTGGAAAACTACTACTGTCTGTCACAAGCCTCCCTCTTCCCCATAAGCTCAAAGCCTCACATTAACATTACCTGATGAGATAAAGCTCGTTGTTCCAGGGATAAACATTGAGGACTGGCCCAACTCCAATCATGTGGTTGTGACATCCTCCCACGTTCTCAACGTACTCATGCTTCAAGGGCACCTTGCTGAGCAGCTCAAACTGATCGGGGGCTTGCTGGAGAACCTGCTCCGCTGCGTAGAAACCATCCACGAGCAGCGTCCGCCCACCTGTGCCTTCATGCTTGAGGCAGTGAAACACTTGGATGCTGCGAGGTGGGAAGCACAAGAGAAAACCCGTTGGCTGCCAGTCCCATGAAGGCTGCAACAGAGGTAGATGGACAGCTCCCACCTCTCTGACAGGGCAGACTGTTTTGTAGTATCATTCGTTTCACCAAGACCTGCCAGAGAACAGATTGCCCAGCAGCAAGCAGTTGGACCTGCTGTTCACTCAGGCTAACTCACAGGTTCAGGGCTATGCAGCTTCTCTCACCAAGAGTTGGCCTGAACAGAGAACAAGCTAAATTGCTTTACACGCTTAGATTATGAGTGGCTGTTAGAGTTAATGCCTAGGCCAAAAAAACAAAAACAAAACTATATCGTTTTCTTCAGAACAAGAGCTTCCTAAATCTCCAAGATTAGTTTTGTGTGTTCTTAAACAGGAACAACGGACAGTCAGTCAGGGTGGCAACCAAGACCAGAATGCTACAATACTGAGTTACTACAAAAATTTCTGTTGCGACCAAGCTGCTCCAAGCAAATTATTCCCCAATTATTAGCAAATTGTTCCCAGAGTGATATGAGGGAAAATCCCCAAGACCTTTTTGGAGGGGGGCAGGGGTAAAGGGGACAAGTTCATACTTTCCTAGTTCCTGGTAAGCCCAGTTGTCTTCCAGAATTGGCTTTGGAAGACAGGACTGACTCTTACTGCCTCCTAAATCAAGTGGCATGAGTGCAGAACTGGGCACATGGCACACAAGTCCATCTAGGCAGCAGGACGTAGAGGTTCAACAGCATAAAACTAAACTCCCCAGATCATCTCAGAACAAGAGGACAGTTAAGGAAACTTTGGAAGTAAAGGGAATGCAAATCTATGGCTCCACTTGAGAAATGGGTTTATTTTTTCTGAAGTCTCCCACCATTGTATTTTAAGAGCCCAATAAAAGGCACAAAACCCTTCCCTTGGGCCAGGCAACATGGATACTAATGAAGGCTGCAGCAAATACAGACAGAGTGACGCTCATGTAGAGGCACCTAAAAAATGGTCTACTCCAGTTTAATCAAAACTTCAACCTTCAAAGGGACTTTTATTGCCAATGACTTATTTGGTCTGGGGGAGATTTTGAGAGAAAATTCCTCAAGTCAGCCAGCTGAGAAGGTAACATTGCACAGGCCATGAAAGAATGTGGGATCTGCGAGCAGAGCGCGGTTCACTCGCAACAGGGACGCCAGCGAGGTCTGGATGGAAGCGTGTGGTAGGACCTCTGCTCTCTGCCTGGAATCCCAGCTTCACTGAGGGTGCTAGAACACACCTCGCTCCTGAGACCGAGCTGCTTCACAACATGCTAGGCCGAGCAGACGGCCGTGTTGAGGGTGCCACCTGGGTCCCGGTACCTCTCCTGGTCCTGAGGGCAGCTCCAAAATCCCCGTGCAGCCAAGATATCTCACTCCCTTCATCCTTCTCTGCTTTCACAGTTCTGCACCCCAGACCACTCACATTCAGCCTTTTAGCAATTTACCAGCCTCTCTTGAGAAGACCTTATTCTAAGGTGACTTCTCTGGTCCTTTGCAGCCCTAGCTCCACAA
Source organism: Tinamus guttatus (assembly GCF_059628265.1). Classification (NCBI taxonomy): domain Eukaryota; kingdom Metazoa; phylum Chordata; class Aves; order Tinamiformes; family Tinamidae; genus Tinamus; species Tinamus guttatus. The sequence continues at coordinate 3,220,978 of NW_028288821.1, forward strand.
AATTGAGCCTGTGTCTTCTATGCTTCAGTGTGAGCTACCATCAGGCCTGCTGCCTTTCTTCCTCCAAGTCAGCATAAAACCTGCAACCCACGCACTATACTGGAAACAATGTCATAGCTACAACCTTTAAAAGCCCTGACAAGCATGGACTTTGAAGGGTTGAAGCAGCCTGGTTTCTAACTAGCTACAGATCTGCAGCACTGCCAAAAAGCTAATCCCAACCAGTTTGGCTGAAGTGGAATGAATGAAGGACATGCAAGGACAGCTTGCAAGTCAGTACCATTCATAAATTTTGGGAGGGCAGAGAGACAGTGACTGCAGGGCCCTGCCAACATGAGCTGCTCTCCCTCCTTCCCCAGAGGCAACTGTTCAGCCAGTAAAACATACAGTGCTGAGGCAGGCAAGGAGGGCTTCTTCCTCCAAGTCAGTAGGATGAAGTTTAGGCAAACTTCTGCAGCAACTTTGTGTAACAGCCAACAAGGGGCTCTGGCTGCAGGAAAAGCTGGGCCAGTTAGAGCTGCAATTGCCATCAGTACCCCAAAAACAAATCAATGTTTTATTTCTGTGAAGACCAACACAACATGTCACCTAGGAGACTGGGAGGGATGATAACAGAAAAGACTTAAGTAAATGTTAGAAGGAGAGCATAAAAATGACTACATCCCTGAGACTTCTCTGTAGCTAAGGCTACTTATATGACAGCAGTACAAACAAGAAGCCAGCTACCTAGCAACTAAGTCCTTTTTAGCCTGTATTCTGGAAGAACTAGAAGTTAAAAGCATAGGAAAAAAAGGTGATCTACAGAATACCCTAGTGTACAGAAATCAAACAGGATCCAGAATTACTGTGTGACTGGTGTATATCTCATGAGTGATGCTAGAGACAGTGAAGCTGCAGCTGCTCGGAACCGCAGCACCGTGAATCACCCTTGCAAACCAGTGACAGCACCTACCCGCAGGGCTCCTGGAAGTACGTAGTGTCAGTGTGACGATCCAGAGCCAGCTTGGTGTAGGCGGTGTCTCCCCGGGAGAAGTCAGAGGTGAAGTACCACATTCTGCCGTAAATGGTCTCCCTACAAGAGAGGGGCAGTTATCACAAATTGCTGTAGGGATTATTGCGGGTAAACAAACCCTCTCCTGCATCCCAGGTTATTCCCTTCCACCCTGGGACAGTAAATTAAAGCAGCACAACATGCCAACTCAACAAAATTCTCATTGCAATGTCAGGAGATGATACTCTAATGCCTCCTCTAGTGTTCAATTGCTTTCCCTCCCCTGTGTTACAACAGATAGGATTGAGCCTCTGCTCTCCTGGGAAGATAAAGGTCATCTTTCCACACGGAACATGAGGTCAGTCAAATCAAAACCACTGAGTGACATTAGGAGTTACCAGAGCACAGGTTCCCCTGCCTTGTGTGCCCATCTAGGATGCCTGATATTCCCCGGTCTTGTTATTAGCATCCTCAGCTTCCAATCCTGCCCTCCTCCAAGGTGCAGGAAAGGAAACAGATGGAAAACAAGGAACTGTGAGGAATAAACAGTACTTGGAGGATACAGGATGAGAGCTGGCTGTATACTCCCTGGAGCATCTTATTTCTATTTGGAGGGAGTATTCATTAATAAAAATCCCTCCTCTTCTAAAAGCCTAAGGCAAGTTTCAGTGGTTTGGTGGGAATGTGAAACTCAGAACCAGGCTTGCCATCCTATTGGTATGCTTTAAATAATCACAGTAGAGGCCAATATTTTTCTTTAGTGAGAGCTACAAATTGTTTTTGATCTCCCTGGCTCCCAGGGCCAGGGCTGCCCTCCTAACCTTTCAAAGCATAACAGGAAATATCTGTCCTTGCAAAGCCCAAGTCTTCCCAGACAGGCCACTTCCCTTAGTAACTCTTTTCTATGCATAGTCCCATTACCAAAAATGTCATCCTATGAGGTTCTCCTCCTAAGAGGTCAGATCCCACAGCGCAAACCCCATCTCAGTTCAAACAGACTGGCCAAAGACAGTATAAGGTCCAGACTCTCTGTTTGCAAGCCAAGTCACAGTGCATAGTGTACAGGATCTGAGGAGAGCATCTTTCCAAACAAGAGCAAAATGGAGAGTCATCAAGAAGGGACTTACTAGAGAGCTGCCAAGGGTTTTCTTGGGACACCCCATTTACCTAATCAAGCTGATCCGCTCTGCTAAGACTTCTGTGTCCTCCTTGGTAGGGGTGACATTCTCTACAAAAGCAATCCCATAGAGCAGGAAGTTCTGCAGGAACTCCTTCAGCCCCTCGTCCGTCTCCAGGAAGCTCCGACAGTCGACAGATGGGATCTGGGCTTGCTGGTAAATGTCTGCGTTCCAGAGAATCCGCGGGTGCATGACCTGCTGCTTCTGCCCCTCGTAGCTGTTCTTCACCAGCCACTCCAGCCCGTACCGTGTCACGTGCCCGTCGGGCCCTTTGGCAAAGGAGAAGAGTTTCAGTCACTGGGCTCATCCTGAACATCCCGAGATCACGGCCACTGCAACCACGAGTCTAGGAAAGTCCTCACCCTTTTCATGTTACCTGATGATGGACTTTTTGCTGCCTGCCACACAGCATAATGATGTTGTCTGGTTAAGGCTTTAAGCCCCCAGAATACTACCATTGTTACAATTCCAAATCCAGAGCTAAGGCTTTCAGCTTGAGTGGTAGTGGTTAGGTTTTCTACTGACAAGACTGCATGGAGAGGTAAAGCACTCAAAGACAAGCCCATAAATAAAGGAAAATTATAAATAAATTACTGAACTTCCAAAGAAGGAAGTGCACAATCACTCCTCACAGCAGAAGGAAGAGAGCAGCTGGAAACAGGAGGAAGGACAGATGATGTGAGTTCTGACTAGGGACACCAGTTCAAGAAAGATGGTTAAGAAAACCATTTTTGACTGATCTGTTCACTATCTGCATTGCTGCTTTTTTCAGACAAATCCATAAATTACCCAAACATTGAAGATACACACATCTCTACACAAGATGGGGCACAGGGAGAAGAAACCAGACACAAATATAAGACTGAGGTATGTTTTCAATAAACAGTGCTGTTCTGAGCAATGCTGTTAAGATCTGCTTAGAGCAGGGTCTCAAAAACCAGCTACTGATCTAGAGATAAGATTTTTCTCTCCTTGCAAACTTAGGCTGGAACCCATCAACAAGACCCCCTCCAGCTGGGCCGGCGCTCCACAAGGCTCCCAGAGGACTGGCACATTCCTACTTACACGTGAGGAAGAGCGTGGTCTCATCCACTCGCACAGCCTGGGGCTTGATGGCCAGGTCCACGCTCGCCGTGTCCAGGCTGCGCTGGTTGGTCTTGCTGTTGTAGCAGGAGGCGGAACGGCAGTGGTCCCGCAGCCACACAAAATCGAGGCGCATCAGCGTGTTGGCATACCTGAGCTCTGGCAAGGAACGACACCCTCAGAAGACTCATTGCTCTCAACAGAGAGGAAAAAACAAGGCAAAGAACTGCAGCTGAGAGCCACAGGTTACAATCCCCCTCACCATGAGCGACGCAGAGTTTGTTGCACTTAACCCCTCTTTGCACAAGCTAAGCTAGTTCACCCTGTCAGGAAGGAGCAGGCCAACTACCTGAGAAGCGCCAGGGGTTTTGTGGAACACGTGGCTGACAGAGGTCCCACCGTGGGCCCCCTGCTACCAAGTTTACAGGCAATCTCACCCCGCAGCAGGAAGGAGGGCAGCTGATCACACAGCATTCCCTTGCTCTGTGCAGCAACGTGTCCCCACCATGTAGTGTTAGATCCCCGCACAGGGAGAAACCACCACACAACCCAACATCCATATTATAAGACCATTATAGGCATCACTTAGACTTTGACACCTGGCTCCACTGTCCATTTAGTTTCCTTCTTCCATCGTGGGAGAAGTTAGAAATAGCCAAGGCCTTCAGGAGGGTGTCAGAGGCAGCACAGGCAGCAGGACAGTGCTCCCTGCTCTAGCCCTGCTCAGAATGAGGCTCTTGTGTTAGATACAGAGGGATACCAAACAATTCCCTTACGCTTAAAGGGACTTCCTCGGGCTGCCAATATCTCCTAAGCATCCTCAGCAGATATTACTCAGGCAGATACCAGACCTGTACCAAACAGGCCCTGGTAAAACACACGCCTTCAGTCATTACCTTTCTCCAAAAAAAGAGAGGACTGAAGTTATCACGAGACAGAATTACAGCTGGCTTAAGGAATAAGCAAGGAGCTTAAGTGTTTAAGCAATCTCACAGAGGGGTCTGATCTGCACTGAAAAGGCTTCTCTTATCTCCCCCTCCTCATGCCATCCCTGTAAACCTGCTCTGTTTCACAGATCAGTGTTCAAAGGAAAGTCTGTACAGCCTTGAGTGTGCCTGGGACACTGGCTACCTCTGGAGCCGCTTCACAACTAGAGCAAGGCAGAGGGCTGGGGACACAGCAAATTACCCCTCCTGCCTGCAAGTCACGGCCTGAGCCCTGCACAGAAACCTGCTGACCAACAGGGCAGGGTACAGACAGAGTTCAGGAATTCCTTGGTTTGATTCTGATTTCGCCTTGCCTCCTTTATCATGAAACATTTACAGCTGGAGCCAAACCTGCTCTCTCCTGCCTATGGGGAATCCCGAGGCAAAGCACGGACTCTGGCACACATTCCTCTTCCACGCTGGTGGCCAGGGCAGGTTATTTCACTGGGAAACAGGGTCAGGAGAAAAAACCCCCGTGCACCCCCCGTTCCACGCGCCCGAGCCCGGGGCGGGCGCACACCTACCGAGGTGGTCGCGGTGCAGCTGCCAGGCGCAGGGCAGGGTCCCCGCGGCGCCGGGCTCCCGCGCAGCCCAGGGCGGGCGGCTCGTGCTCCCGCGCAGCCGCCGCGGCGCCCGCAGCAGGGCCGGCAGCCGCCAGCTCCACATCCTGCGGGAGAGAGCGGAGCGACGCGGTGACGCGGCCGTGTCACCGCGGCTCCACGCGGCACCGGGACGGCGCTTTGCTCCCACGTCGGCTGCGGCAGGGACTTCTGCGGACAGCAAGGGTAGCCGGGAGGAGCGGGGAGCTGCAAGGGAAAACTGGCTGCCCTCGAGAACCGAGAACCGCACGGGGGAATTAACCCTGGGGCAATGGGCTTTTCTTTGAACAGGCTAATCCGACCCAAGCACACGAGCTGGGGAAAGGAGGAGAGAGACCAGGGTGTGTAACCGATAAGAAACACAACCAGAAAATGGTACCATGAAGAAACAATGAGATCCAAGGATTTATCCAAATTTTATCATTTCCAGAAAGGACTGCAGTGCTCAGTAGTACCGTGCAGAACGCTGACAACACCTTATCTGGCTGCCGGTCTTGTCCTCTCTCTGCCCATCCCCATCTGAATTCACCACTCCTGGGCAGTGCTGAAGTGAGCAGTGACCTCAGAGAGAAAAATGCAAACTCCAAGAATCCACTAATTAGGTCAGGTCTGGGACAAGAATTGCAAAAGAGCGAGGAGGAGGAGGATCCCTTCTTGTGCTGAAGGGCATGATGGGCATGGAACAGAAATCGTCTAGAGTTAATCTTAAATTGGAGACCAGAAGATGATTTCTCAGAGTGACATTTGTAACAGTTCTTCAGTACAAAGAGCAAAGACACAAACCCCACAGTTTTAAGACACGAAGTCGCATTTTAAACACCCTGCCACGTGTTTATCAGGTTCTGGCGATCAGGTCTAAGCCCAGCGGGATGCGAAGGGCTGCACACCATGCACGAAGCCCTCGCGGATTTGAAACCACTTTCTAGCGAGAGGGCTCCAGCTCCGGAGGCTGCAATAACCCCCCAGCAGCACCCAGGGCCTGGGCTCTCCTGTAAATCCGCGGGTTTCACATCAGAGGGTGACGCTCGACTCCCCGTAGCAGCAGCAGCATCGGCAGCGACCCAGAGCTCGAGCGACTTCCCACCTCAAGCCCTGCGAGGAAGCCCGTGGAAGCCGTCGCAGTCTCTATAGGTGTCGAGGGATCAGGCAAGACCGCGGCGCCCTCAGCACTGACAGGCTGAGCAGCTCACGTAGCCGTAGCCAGAATTACAGCAAAGCTGAAGAGGGACCAGAAAATACCTGCTTTTCTCCCTGGCGGTCGCCAGCCAGCAGGAACGTGAGGTGTTGCAGAAATAGTCTGGGATTCAGTTGTGCCAGTGCTAAGTTCTAGGAGAATCCTTTTCAAACTCCCAGGGCACTGAAAATGTACAGGTATGGGACAGGGAAAAAGACACAGCCAAATCTGATATGGAAGCTTAATAAAAACACTGCAATGCAAATCTGCAAAAACGCCTGCAGAAACCCTCAAGTTGACTATTACAGATTTACAAAGCCAGCCTGTGGATGTGGCTATACTGGTATTAGTTATATTGGTTATATATAATAATATAGTTAAATCATTCGTATATGGTGTTTTTAGCAAGCAGATACATATGAATGATTTAACTCCCTGAATGGATGTTATCAGTCATAAAGCTTCAGGCTGCTCAGAAATACTGCTCCTCACCTTGGTTTTAGTACGAGTCTGGATTACCAGACATGCGGAATTCACTCATCTGGGGTAAGATGATTCTGTGAACAAAAGGTACTTCATATTAAATAATATGTACTACCCAAAAGTCAAACTATCACTAAGAGACTCAGCTGAACCCCCTAGACTTGCTAAGGAAATACACAGATGGGTATGTACAGGTATATGCACCCACAGACTTTTCTGCTTGCCATGCTTCTTGGAGAAGAAAAACGGCTTCGTTTTGATGTTAAATGCCTGCGGCCTGACAACAGGCCGGGCTCTGCTTCACGTCCAAGCAAAGCCAGGCCACAGAGGGAAGGTCGAGGAAGGGGTCTGGGCTGTCACTAGGGTTTCTGCTTAGCCACGCAGGCCCTTGGGGTCGTAAGAGCAAGGTTTGATTTGCAAAACGAAAGATGCACGAGCGAAGAGTCGGTCCGGTTTGGATATTTGAAGGATAGCACAAACTCAGCAAAAAGAGAGATTGGGATGGCAGGGAACAGACAGAGAAGAGGGAGCGAAGCTGCTTGTTTGTGTCTGTGTCTGGTATCTCCCCACGCACGACGCAGCCCATAGGAAAAGCCCATCTCGACCCCGCTCAGCGCTGCCTGGGGCAGCTCCTGCAGGATTATCTCTTCCTGCACATGTCTCTTATCTCCCTCCTCTCCCAACATCAAAACTGGCCAGAGCATAAACACAGGTAATGCAAGTGACCAAGATACTTAATCCAATCGAGGAGAACTCTTGCTTTTCTGCTCCTCTTGCTGGAGACTGACACGGCAATAAACACTTCACAGCGAACCCTTAAGCTGCACCTTTCCAAGCGATACTAAAGCCTAAACAAGCTGAAAACAAATGTCTATACACAGAGGATTTACTAGCTTTGATTATTCAAGAGCAAGGGAAAATGTAACTCTCCCTCCTGGACAGAATTACTTATTTGAAGTTAATTGTTCTTCCCATACTTACCACCTTTGAGCCTTCACACAGCCCCCTTAGAGAGCACTGAAACGCAGCAGCTGGGAGGTTCCCAGGCAAAACTTCCCTGGAAATTCAAAAAGGGAAGGCAAGAAGGTGGCGACACTGAACACCCCTTCGGGGAAACTCACATGGATCTGAGAGCTCCAGTCACTGGCCATGCCCCTCTGTTGAGGGGAGACTCGATCCCACACTGACACGGGAGGGTGTTCGTGTGCGGCTCGACTTATCCAACGCTCCACAAGATGACGGAAAACAGGAGCATCTACGGAACCACGACAGAGGTGACAGCATGAGCAGGAAACGCAGAGCAGCGGGCGCGGGAGGGAAAGGGGGGACACTCAAATATATTGGGATTTTAAGGATGTCGTAGGAGAGAATAAAGCAACATGCTATGAATGGGAGAGGAAGGGAGGGGAGGCCTCGTCTGCCCAGGGAACCTCCCCCATCCTTCAGCAGTTTGGCTTGATGCTCCAAGACACGTCTGCAGCAAGCAGCACTGTTTAGGACTCTGATAAACGTCCACAATTTGAGGGGGGGGGGGAAAAAAAAGATTGAAAAAACAGTACCCAAACATCAGTAAAAGTGTATGCAGAAAGTGCAGCTCCATCAAAGGGCTTCCAAGAAAACGCAGATCCTGCCCTGCAGGGCTAGCAGGGCTGCCCTGATGCTCTGACTGCTAAGGTTGTGCACGGATGTGTGGCACCACTCTGTGAAACCATTGCCAGCCTCTTTTCCAGGCTGTCTTATCATTTGCCATTGAAAAATACAAATATTGACGAGTATTGTCATAAAGTTTTCCGAAACATCAAGTGCCTTGCGCTCATTCGCACTCTACCATAAGCATCCACCTACCGCAGAGGTTTCTGACCCACGACCTACCAAGACAGGAAACACCGAGATTTCCCTAGCACAGCCAGCCTTATGCACCAGGGACTAAGGAAAGAAAAAAAGGGAAAGAGAAGGAAAGAGCGAACGGGCTGTTCTCACGGCGGCTCCAGAGGCGCTGCCTGCTCTCGGGACTGCGGCTTAGGGGCAAGGGGCGCCGGCTTCACAAAACGGCCCCGCACCGGGCGCGCTGCCCCCGAGCGACCAGCGCCCGCGGGAAGGGAACGGGGGCGCCCCGAGAGCCGCGTGTCCGGGCGGGAGAGCCCCGCGGAGCCCGAGGGCTCCTCGCTGCGCCGGGACGACGAGCGCAGCCCGGGCTCGCAGCCACAGCCACAACCAGCGACGCGACGCGGCGCAGAAGGTCCCGCCGAGCGGGGCCCCGGCCGCTCCCGCATCCCTCCTCCTCCTTCCCTGCTGTCCGCCGCAGCCTCGCCCGCCCGGCACCTGGAGGACCCACCTGGAGGACCCACCTGGAGGAGCCGCGCGGCTGCGGCGGCGGCGCCCGGGACAGCGCGGCCTGACGGCGGCTCCGCGCCCGGGCGGGGCCCCGCCATGGGGAGGGGCGGCGCGCTGCGCCGCGCGCCATAGAGAGCGGCCGCGCGGCGGGGCAGAGCGCCCCCTGCCGGGCGCCATGGAGACCTGCGGGGTTGTCATAGAGCTGTGGCTGAGCGGGGCAGAGCGCCGCACACCATCGAGTTGGAGCGTAGCCGGGCATTGACTTGGGGTTTAGCGGGGCAGAGCGCCGCATACCACAGAGCTGGGGCTTAGGGCGTGCAGGGCGCCGCACACCATCGGCTTGGGCTTAGGAGGGCAGCGTGCCTGAAGGCCTGGAGAGGGCAAGACAAAGAGAGGTCCATAGAGAGCGGCGCTCTGGAGAGGCCCCCTACCATAGAGTAGGCGGAACTGGCAAGGAGGCCTGGCTGGGAGCGGAGAGCGGCGCTTCCGCTTCCGGCAGGAGCGCGCGCGGGGACAGAGGCCGCCTCGCGCGTGGAGCGGCGCGCGGGGACCCCGCGGCCCCGCGCCCGGCCCGGCCGCTCCCGCGCGCTGGGGGCTGCGCGGCGGCTCCAGCCGGGGGCGCTCCCGGAATCCCGCGACCCGGGGGACGTCACCGGCTCCGCTCCCCTGCGCTGCCGCTTTCGGGGCCGTTTCCGCCTGTGGGAAGGGGGAATCCATCGCGTGCAGGAAGCGCCGCGGTTTCTACGAGCAGCGGGAACCAAGCGGGGCGAAGCGGGCGGGAAGCGTCCCTGGAAGCGTTTCGCACAACGCGGATTCGGAGCAAGTCCGGCGTGGGCATGGGGGCTGTTTCGGGGACAACCAGCGCAACCCCCGGTGTCACCTGGCGGCGCAGCTCCCCGTTCACCACAGCACCACGCGGACGGCGCGACCTGACGTGACACAAGGTGGCGCGAGTCCCCCTGCACAGGGAACGGCGCCGGGTCCGAGGCGGCCCCGCTCGTCGTGAACGGCGCAGCGGGGCTGGGGGAGCATCGGGAACCCCCCTAGGAAGGTCGAGGAGGGAAGGGCCCGTGGCCTGGAGCTCCTGCCCTGCCGGGGAGCTCCCTGCCCCATCCGCGGAGCAGATGCTTGAACCAAAGCAGCTGAAACACGAGAGCCAAAGAACCTCTGCCCGCCGAGATACCCCCTCCAGGCAGAGCAGCAGAACCAGGGAGATGCGGCCCTGTGTTTGCGGGCCGAGTCCAAGTGGATTTGCTGGTGTCTAATATGGGGTTGAGCCGCCCTTGCTCTTCTGCGCTTTCTCTTTTCATGGGAGTTATCGGTGTTAAACTTGCCCTTAAGAGCCTGTGGTGCTGGTCAGTGCGTTTCAGGGGCCCTCCAGGCAAACACAGAGCTTGCAGCCTTGATGTAAAACCCAGAGGTTTTAGCTAGGCTGAAGCCTGCAGCGCGGTCCCTGCTGCAGCAGCGCTCCTGCCCGCATGCAGCGTGCGGCTGCCTGCCCTGCGCCTGGTCCGCGGGATATCAAATCCAGGGAAGGAGGCCCCATCCCTCCGGGCTTACGGGGCTCAGGGTGGTCCGTGCAGCGGTGCCCGGAGGCCCTCGGGGCTCCCCTCCCAGCACGGGGCTCTGCTGCTCCACAGTTACTTCTCCCCGAGGCCAAACTCCCCTTCCCAAACATGTATTGCATCCCCATGGAAACCCCAGTGCTTATTTATTTTCCTCATTGCATTTTTTTAAAATAATTTACTTCCCCTCCCCCCTTTCGAGGGGGATTATTCGAAGGAAGGAAGGAAGCCCAAACTCGGATGTTTATTTGTTCTGTCCTGGCCGATGTTCCCTTGGTCTCGCTCCAGTGGCCGATAAACTGGCCGGGGAGCGGAGCGCGGAGCACGGCGGAGCCTGGGAAAGGCCAGGACCTGCTTCCTGCGGCCTGACGTCACCCGCGCGCGGCGCCCGGCCCGGCGGGGCTGCGAGGAGCCCGGCGTGCGGTGCCCGGGAGAGCCTGCTCCAGCAGGGCCCGCGCGGCGGGATGGGGAGGACGGGACCTGCTTTCCCTTTGGCGAACCCATGTTATGTGGAAGGGCGTCCAGGAGCCAGCTGGGTCGGCGACTCCTTTTCCAGCAGGAATTTCCCTCTGGGGAAGGTCTCTCCAGCCGGGATGCACATTTGTGCAAGCGCTGAGCGGGATGGATTCCGTCTTCCCAGGCCTTCCTCCCTGCTGCTTGGCAGCGGGATGCAGCGCGGGGCCGCGCAGCCTCCGGGTGCCGGGATCGGGCCGGAGCCCCCGGCGCTCGGTACGAGCCGTGCGGTTACGGGGTCGGCATTGCCAGGCACAGAGGGACTCGCTGCTGGGAAAGGGGACCAGGGCAGCGCGGCACCCACGGCTCCCGGCCTGGAGCTGCCCCAGGGAAGCGCTTGGGCTCGGGCTGGCGCTGGGGCCAGGAGTCCCTGCCCAGTGGCCCCGGCGGAGGCGACGCGTTTGGCAGAGCTGGGAGGTGGCTCTGTCGCCGCAGCCAGAGGCAAGATGGGAAGAGCCAGGGCAAGGAGGCAGTGGGGGGTTCTCCAGCAGGGATGCGGGATCTGCTCCCACGGATCTCTCCTTTGCAGCCCGGAAGGGCCCTGAAAAGCCCTAGGTGCTTTGGTGCCCTGTCCTTGGGGTGGGAGGTGGGAAATGTCCCTGTCCTCACCCAAACCCACTGCTGCCTTTGGGCAAGAGAGTGGGGAGCTGCTCTTCTGTCTCCAGCAAAGGAAAAGCTGGTAGTTACCCAACTCCAGTGCTTGTCCCTGCACCCTGGCCACTTCTGGGGCTCTTAGTCCTCCACCACGGAGATTTTCCCCAGGCTCCCAGCAAATTTCACCCATTTTCCTTCTCTCTCCCAGTACCCCAGGGGTCCTTAGTGCCTGGGAAGCTGCAAGGGCATTGCCCAAACAAGACAGCACGTGAGAACCTGGTGCAGCAAGGGGAGCACGAGGGGCTGGTGCTCCCTGCTCATCTGCCATGGCTCTCTTGCCATTTCCCTGGTCCCGGTAGCCCCTGGGCAGCAGCCTGTGCCGCGTGCCGGCCGCTCACCGCGGTGCCGCGGGCTCTGCTGGCTCCAGCCCCAGCGCTCCTTCCGCAGGGTAATATATAGCTCTGCTGCTGCTAATTGGAGCTCTCTCCCTGCGCTTCCTCCTCTCCATCTTCCTCCGCCCTTGGCTCCGCAGGGTCAATAAATGATCCGCACTAAAGCAGAGCCTGTGGGTTCCCGTGCGGCTCTGCCGGGGAGCCCGAGCAGGAGGAGGGGGCAGCGTCGGGAGGGTGAATCCCCCCCAGCCGCTGGGAATGGGGCCAGGTCCCCAGCGGCCTCCCCTGCCCAGGCCTCCCCCTGTCCCTCTTGTGGGGTCCCGCGGGTCCCTGTGTCCCGGCTCCCCCTGCGCCTCGGCCCCCGTTCCCTCTCCGTCCCGCTCCGTCCGTGAGCAGACAGCACTATTGATTTTCCTGGATCAGCAAAACGCCGGCGTGAGGCGAGGCTGGGAGCAGAGCAGGAGATGGGGGGCAGGCGGCAGGGCCCGCCTATGAGCTGGGCAGGAATTGGGCAAGGAAAGCAGTCCTGGAGACCCTGAGGTGTCCGTTGGTGCTGCCTCCAGCTTCCCAGGACACCTGGGAACTTCTGGGAAAATCCCTCCTTCCCCACGGCCCCAGTGTCCTTGGTAACAAGTGACAGTGAATGGGGAAGTCAGAGGGGGCACCCTCTCCATGGGGCCCTTCTCGACCCCTCTCTCCAAATGGACCCACATTGATCCAGGCGTCCTTTGTCCCGAGCCCATAAATTCCTCAAGCCCGTTCCCCACCGAAGCCCCCCGTGTCTCTCTGAGTTATCTGGAGACACCGTAGGTGCGGGAGAGGCTCCGTCCAGCACGAGGTCCCCACCAAGGCGGGAGCGGCAGCGGCTCCTCCTGCCCCGGGCAGGGGCTTCTCCCTCCTCTGTGCAGCCACCGCTCACCTGGAAGCGGGGACGGACGCTTGACCTGAGGAGATCGCTCTGCCGGCCCCAGCTGATCAGTGCAGGGGAGGGAATCCAGGGAATCCACCTCAACCTGCCTCCGAGCACCCACCTCAGCCCCAGGATTGGAGCCAGACAGGCAACGGGGGCTGCTAAGAACAGGTGGGAAGGAAGGAGGTTGTAAAGACCCTGTGATAAAACTTGGAGCCTCACAAGGGACCTCTAGATCCAGTTGCCAGTCTGCTCTCCCAGCCACGCTGGGCTGGTAGGAAAGGAGAGATTCATATGTAGAAAGAGGGATTTGCCTACGGATCCCAGCTCACCTGGAGGGTTTTAGGAACCCGTTGAACAAGCACCTGCCCGGAGAGCCCGTGCAAACACTGGGACAGAGGCGGAGCGGGCGGGCGGTCCCGGCGGCCCCGGCACCGGGATGGACCCGGCTGCTCTGCCGCCCTCCGTGCGGGTCCCGGCAGCACCGGGACGCGGCAGCGGCAGGAGCGTCCGCGGGCCGGGGCCGGGGCAGAGCCTCTGCCTGCACGGAGAGGGGAAGCAAGCGGGGAAGGTCAGCAAGGGGCCTGAGCCCGGCCCAAAAGCGCTTTGGCAGGAGGGCCTGAGCCTCCAGATAACCACTGTTATTTAATTTGTTTTTTTTTTCTAAATAAAAAAAAGGAAGGAAGTTAATAAATAATGTAAAATGGAGAATGCATTAATGAAAGAGAGAGTGAGGGAGAGAGAGGAAAAGAGAGGAAGGGACAGGGCAGAGTGAGAGCGCAGGAGCGGGGAGAGATATTCCTGCCTCTATCGATTGGATATGATTACATTAGCCCTATCAAATATTCATACTACATTCCACAAGAGGTCATCGTGTGTGTTGTGCCAATTTAGTCCTGCCTCTGCGCAGGGAGCCGGCTCCGGCGGTGACGGGGCCGCTCCAGCATCCGCCTGGAGCCAGGTGAGCGGAGCCGACGCGGATGCGGAGCTGCTGCTGGCCCCGGGGAACCTTTCCAAGCCCGGCCCCGGGGAGGATTCTGCCTGTTGGAGCAACTCTCCGTTGATTTGGAAAAATCTATAAAAAGCCACAAGGAAGCTGTTGTCCCCGTGCCTGTTGCCAGCGGGGGCCACCTCGGCAAGTGGCCACATGCCCCTGGCTGGGCGTTTGGCACCGCTGGGGCACGGACCGCTGCTATGGGAGGCATCCAGGAGCATCTGGGTCCTTGGACAGACCAACTGCTGCTGAGGCAGAGGCTTGAGGACATGTATATCCCAGCTCCTGGGCCTTGCTCCTGCCCTCCTCCAAAGCAAAGGTCTCTGCTGCGCACTGGCAACCTCAGTGCTTGTGCGGCTGTGAATGGGGAGCAGGAGGAGGGCGCTCAGGAAGCTTCTCGGGTGATAACAGACAGACAAGACGATGCCCGGAACGAGGAGTCTGTTTAAGAGCCCTCTGCAGCTGGTTTCACCCCTGTCCCATCGGGCATGGAGGGCCCACAGCCTCCTCGGCCCATTCCCAGCTTCACCCGTCCACGGCACAGGGAATGGACTGTCCCAAACCCTCCTGGGCACCGGGGCGGGCTCGGCAGCGGCGCGGGGCAGCGGCAGAGCCAGGCCCTGCTGCGGTGCCTCCAGCGCTGGGATCACGGCAGCGCTTCCCTCCTCCCGCCCCGGCTCCTCGCGCCGCGCGGCTGGGTGCTGCGCTGGGGAAGGGGCGCCCCGGAGGCACCGGCACCTCCTGCCATCCCTCGGGGACACACGGGGCCCTTGGCCTGTGCTCGGTGCTGCTGGGGATGGCAGATCCCAGCGATCCAAAGAGGCTCCTGCCCGGGGTCAGGCAGTGACTCCACCTGGGTCTGTCTCAGGTGGCTCTCAAGGACAACGCGCTGCGGTGGCTGCAGAGAGCTCCCCAGGTGCCGTCCTTTCCCTGGGGGCACCGCTGGGGGCCGCATCCTGCTCTGTCCTCCACAGGAGGCGCTTCCCTGCCTCGTGCCTCAGTTTCCCTATGTGTGGCAACCGACTTTGCTCCAATTGTTCCAACTTTCGTTCCCCGCTCTCCACCGGGAGCCCCGACCTCCCGCTACGCCGCCAGGGCCGGACTCCTGCCCCCGCTCCCCGTCTGCGGTGCCACGTCCCCCCCCGCCTCCGCGCCGTGCAGCGCAAGCCAGCGGTGCATTCTCTCCTTACATTAATAAAATTTTTACAGCACGGTGGCAGGAAATGCATTTCAGTTCATCTGCTGCAGCTATTAGATTACCAGGAAATGGCTGTCTGGCGGGCGGCCAGGGCCGCTGAAAGGCCAGCGCCCACCGGCCCCGGGCAGCGGGCGAAGGCGAGCGCCGCGCGGCCGTCCTGCGAGCAGAGCAGAGCGTCTCCGCGGCCCCGCGAAGCCCCCGGGCAGGAGCCGCCGACTGGAGCAGCCCCACGCAGCAGGAGGAGGATGTGCCGGGATGCTCCCGTACCAGATTTGGGCATCGGGTTGATAATTCCCACTACCTGATAAGACGCTGAAGCCCTCCACTCCAGGCACTGCTTGCCTAGAAGTGGGAGCAATTCAAAAGAGACCCCCAACCCAAAGAACATCCCTGCCATGACCTGCCATACATCCACGTCCGTGCTGCCTGTGCTGGTGTGTCACAGGAGCCCAGGTGGCCTGTGTCCTCTGCTGAGGGCCCAAGATACGCCCAAGATGCAAGGATGAGCCTGGGAGGGCACGTGCAGCGAACGGGAAAGGCTCTGCGCTTGGGTGGCACCTCAGCAGCGAGGGTCTGCACTGCCAGGCTGGCGGCGCAAGGAGGAAGAGCACGGGAAGAGTTAAATTTGGGTTGTCTTTAAGAAAGGCTGGCGGTGGGTATAGGCATGCTGGCTATAAATACCTCCAGGGTAGCAGCACTAATGAAGGTAGGGAATTACAAGCAGGTCCCAGCGAGATAAGGGCCAGCAGCAGTGACCCCGAGGCCCTTGGGGAGGGATGGGTTTTTAGGCTAGGTGTTGTTTTTAGGAATCCTCTTAGAGGTGACCGCGGCAAAATGCCACTTCCACTCCCTATGGGTGGGCAGCACTTCCCGCTGTCACCCTGGGAGATGGCCTGGCCGTTGGCTCCCTGAGGGGGTGAGTGGGGGCTCTTTGCTGTTGCTGGCCCATTCCCTGGTGTCTGAGGCCAGACTCAACACCAGGGCCACCAGCTTTGCACCTCCGAGCCGGAGCCCTGAGCAGCAGCTGGAAGTGCTGCAGGCCAAAGCAAAGCTGCTGCCTGCGACTTCTGTCCTCGCGTGGTGGCAAAGTCTCAGCCGGGCAGCTTGGTGGGTGCGCGGGCCGGGAGGCTCTGCCCCGGGCTCCAACCAGGCTCCTCCACCCTTCCAAGAGCCACAGGTGATGCCTCCTTTTGGGGCGCTCGGGCATCATCTCACTTCCTTGGGGCGACCAGGAGATGGGGCTGAGGGCTGCGAGGATGACGGGGAGGAGACAGAGGGCAGAGGGAAATGAGGGGCGCACAAGGACTGGGGGGAATAAATGGACGAAAGCAGAGTGAAGCGCGCGAATGCGGGGAGAACACAAGGTCTGAGCACTGCTGAGGTCTGTGAAAGTTTCACAGAAAAGAAACCCGGGTTTGTGTGGAGGGGAGCAACTATTTTTAGCAGTGGGTAGGATGTCAGCTCTGAAAATAGCTCGCTACCAGATCCTCATGAAATCCTCTCTCTTTGGCTCTCACCCGGAGTGAGTTTGGAGGAGGAGGATGATTGTCACACCGGCAGCTGAGGAGCTCCTGACATTCACAATGACTCGCCTCTTTTTTTTTTTTTTTTTCCCCCTCCAGTTTCTCCTATTCTTCCTCAGCTCCGCTTTACGCCGAGCAGAGGAGTCACCAGCCAAAAAAGCGAGCGCGGGGGCGATGCTGCTTAGCTACGGCCAAATCTCAGGCAACATGTGACCACGTTGGCAATTTAATACCCAGCCTTTCTCCTCTGCATGCACAGGCACCCAAGTTAAAGTGACATTGAAGCTGGGACTCACAGTGCTGCAAGCAAAGAAATGTGGAAAAACTGCAAGTGGGGAGTGAATCTCCCTTGGCTTGGGTTGGAGCGGGAAGGGTGTCACCAGGAAAGGAGCAGGTGCCCGGGAAGCACGATGCTGGTCTGGGCTTGGTGAGGAGCAAGAAGTGGAATATCTGCAGGTGGATGCATGGACCAGCTCCGTGCTGTGTGCAGGGCTGAGCACAGCCAGCTGTCCCCGTGCATCTGGTGGGTGTGATGGCTCTCTGGAAAGTGTCGGGAGGGCAGGTGGTGACTGCTCCTGGAAGAGATCGGGATGCTGGAGAGGCATCATGAGGAGTGCGGGGCTCAGGAGGCAGGAAAAGAGCTGGTGGTACAGGAACGGCCACCCAGGCAAGGAAAAGAGACTGTCATGGGAACAAGGGTTGAACATGTCCCACAGAGCAGCTTTAATGTCCCAAAGATGCTAGGTGAGAGCTGGCAAGAGGAACCAGATTGCATGAGCTTGCAGGGGTGCTGAGGGACAGCAGAGCACATTAGGGACCTGGGTGTCACTGGAGGTTGTGAGGAGATGGGTTGGAGGGGAAGTCCTCGTGAACTTGGTTCCCCAGTGGGTCTGGCAATGAGTGCTGGGTGTCCTGGTGGGCGGGAGTGGTGGGAAGGTGCTGAGCACCTGAGAGCACCAGGACACCTTTGAGCTTGAGGGGAAACCAGGGGAAATCGCTGCCTCTGCATGCGGCGCCTGGCCGTGCAGACACGCGAGGGGTGCCCAGCTCAGCCCTGGGTGCTGCCGCGTCCGCCTCACCCAGCCCGGCACTTGCTGCTCTCCCCTGAGACGGCGCCTCCCTCCTCCCCGCCGTCCGCGCTGCGATGGAGCCATCTGCATCAGTGAGTCAGCAGGACCCACTTAACACGTTCTTTTTTTTTTTTTTTTTTTTTTTTCCAGCAGGATCTACTCCTCCGAGCAGAATGGGCTGCTTCTGGCAAACTCCATCAGTGTGTTACAATCTCCGCTCATTAAAGGGACACATCCTGAGCTCCTTATTGATGTCTGATGCTGCCTGGCTCCATCTTCAGAGGCAAACTCACATTGCAGTCAATGACTACACCTTCGCGCTCACGCCGCAGGCTGAATATGGAGCTCAGAATCTGGCTCTCACGGCCGGTCGGGTTCAGCTCCAACTGCCATAGAACTGCATCAGTGCAAAGGATGTTAGCACCTTTAGCAGGGTTTTGCAGCAAAGCAGCAAGAGGTCTTTGGGCCAGCATGTTTGCACACTGTTTTCTTTCCAGGGATGCTAGGGAAGATTCAAAAGGACTGTTTTTTGTTTGTTTGTTTGTTTATTTGTTTGTCTTCTGCCCACTTATCCGTGTTTGTAAGGCAAAGGAACAACATGATATAAATGGGAAATTTAGTCTTTTCTTTCCCCCGGAGTTGCTGTCTGTGCAGCTTGTGCCGATGGGGTGGAGGTACCTGGGCTGCTCTTTACCAAAGCGCGTGTGTGGGAGCCGGCCACACTTCCCTTCCACCCTGGGAGAATCACAGTCTTTTAATAACTTCCCCAGCGCTTGCTGTTGCTTCTAAAAAGCTAGTGGCACTGTCTGGCTTCAAGTGGCTTTTATATAATACAGACTGTCAGGCTAGATGAACATCATGGTCCCTTCTGGCCCTAAAATCTGTGAATCTAAAAATTAGAAGGCACCAGCACCTCATTGATTCTGGCTGATTTAATCAGGGAAATCATATGTTCTCTTTGTCCCCCTCGCCCCCCACACCTTTTTTTTTTTTTTTTTTTTTTTTAACTCCTGCATCATCTTTAAGCGAGGGCGAATTTTCCCTCCCCCTGTGCCCAAGCTTGGCTAATAGCATCAGAAAAGATCAGACATCTTCAGCCTTGCTCTGGGATATACTCCCCTCCACTGCTGCTTCCGGACTGATTCACAGCGGTTAATTGTCAGGCTGTCTGCGAAGCAGAATCAGAGATGCTTAGACCTGGAGGTGGACGGGCAGAGTGTCTAGGAAAGAGCGCCAGGCTCCCCTTGATATTTAGAGTGGGAATTTTTTAATTAAGGATTTCAGGCTCCAGATTTAGCTGTTTTGTTTGTGTTTGCGTGCAGCTATGAAAGCACTTTTCTGAGGAGGGGAAGGGAGACAACCTTTTTGCAGTTGGGGATCTGCGGGAGAAGCAGAAAGGGAAAAGCTAGGGGAGGTTATACGTGGCTTGCTGGGATTGCTAGGGACAAGGACACCCCCAGGGTGGGTATCTGCAGCAGGAGACGAAGGCTCTCAGAGCATGTTCACTTGGTCTTAGTAGCAAGGGGAAAGTGTTCTCATAGAAATGTCCCTTGTTGCCCAAATCCTGGGTGATGTCAGCTGTCACGAGAGGGGACCTGCTGGAAGCCACTAAAATTAGAGCAGTGAGTGGGGATCCTGGGAGCCGCTGCGCTCCCCATGGTTTAGGACAGCACCCTAAGGTGTTCCAGGGATTAAAAGGTGTCAGATTCAAACTGGGCGGTGCGGGGAGCAAAACCAATCCAAAATGCAAGTTAACGAGCTGGGATCCGACTTGAGCTGGTTGTCACAGGTAGCATCTGACACTTGCACCTGTGTCTCTGCATTCCCTTGGCCCTCCCTCCTCGGAGCATGAGGAGCGCAGCAACCTCAGTCGGAGCACAAAACGGCCTGCGTTGGGATGCAGCGAAGCAGTGCAGGGAGGTCTGAATCACCGGTACCTCGAGGTGGGAGTGATGGATGTTGGCTGAGGGAAAGGGAAGACTTGCATGTGTTTTTGCTAGTCAGGTGCTCACAGCCAGCTGGCACTAGTGACGAAGTGGGCAACTGGCTCCTATCTGTGCCTTTAGGAAGAAGCCAGCTCAAATCCACGTGTACTTGGGTGGAGCAGAGGAAGGGCTGATCTGGGCACAGATGTGCTGAGTTAAGGCTGGTGCCTCTGAGCTGTGATCCAAGCTGAGAGATGCTCTCAGGAGCATCTTCCTCTGGGAGAAAGACTCTTCTTCCAAGGGGGAGATGGAGGGGCATCTCTGGAGGGATCTCTTGAAGATATTGAAATATCTAAAAAAAGAACTTAGAAAGGCTCAGATGGGAAAAACTAATAAGAAGCTGGGTTGTTCATGCTGATACAGTGCATGAAGGGAATAGGGGCACAAGCCCCTGCTGGAGAGGACTCCAGATCTGCCGACTGCATGGAGGGAGCCATGGAGGTCAGGGGGATCACACTGGTCAGTGCCAGTAGAGCCGGTTCCATCACCCTTATTCAGTCCCCTTGTGCTCCCTTCTCTGCTCCCGCCTTCTCTCATGCACCCAGACTCCAGGCTCCCCACTGCCCTGGCACGCTGGGTCCTCATGACATCGGCAGCGAATGACAGGAATGCGAACGCCCACGCCAAGGCCGGCCTCGCGCAGCGGCCTGCCCCGGGGGAGCGCCTGGAGGAAGGGGAAATGGAAATGGGGGCGGCTGAGGAGGCAACGGGCGGCTCAGCAGGTTGGCGAGGCTCTGTGGAGCTTCTCTGCGGCGTTTCAGCCTGGGAGGAGAAAGTGGCTGCAGGCTGTTCCCAGGTGGATAGCTGCTTGGCCAGGATGTGGAGGGCTTGATGGCTGCAGTCTGACTTCTCAGAGACGGCTCTCCACCTCCCCCTGCCACCTCCAACTGCTAACGGTGCTTGGATCACCCAGAAAATGCCCTGGGAAAGAATGGGTGACCATCTCTGGAAGGACTGAGTGAGGTGAGGGTGGAAGCTCCTGCAGGGTCCAAAGCTGACACCAGAGCTGACACCCAGCATCAAGACAGAGCTCATCCAGGTCCCACTTTGTTTAAACAAGGCTGAGGTGGTGTCACAAGGGTCCTTGGTGCTCAGAAGCTCCTCTGAGAAAGCAGCACCAGGAGAGAGTGTAATTCCATCACTGCACCAAGCACGGGAAATTTGGGGATGGATGGTCTAGATGCCGTCCTGGCCTTGAGTCTGAGGTTCCTGGGAGGATGAGGAGGTGTGGATTAGTCCTGTGTGTGCGTTGCAAATGGGTGAACTCCGCACAGAAAAGCTGCTTTCTTGCCTCTCTGCTCCAAGCATCTGCTAGGGAACCCCCAAGATTTCCAATATTAGTTTGGACTTTTGGATTATTATAAAATGCAGATGAGTTCCCCCATGAAGAGGAGAGCGGGGCAGAGGTGTGAGGTGGCAGGAGGTGTCTCTACCCACCATGCAGCAGGGACCTGAAGCTATTTGCCCAAGGTGACAGAGTGTGTTGACAGTCGATACCAGACCTAGACTTTGCAGCCAAACCCGCTGCTCTTCTGCCATGACTTGCACACGGTGACAGACTGACCCGAACCCACCCGCACCGATGGGATGAGACGATGGCCGTGGGGCCAGCGCCGCGGAAGCGCGGCTGGGGCTGGCGGCGGCAGCGTGGCCAGGCACGCGGGATGTCCCCGGGGGCGAGGGGCCGCGCGGCTGTCACGGAGGGGAGGGAAGCGGAGCCCCAGGCAGACGGAAACGTTTAAATAGTGCCTGCTGCATCCCGCAGCCTCGGCGCTGCTCTCGGCTCCGTTGCAGTCATTATCTGGGGAGCGGATGCCCAGGGCTCTATGGGGACTGCTAATGGGCCGATTCAATTTCAGCTGGATGACGCCACTTAGGTAAGCATTAAGAGCTCCAGCTCCGGGAAGGCGAGCGGGCAGAGCGAGGGAGAGAGATGCTAACGGGCAGCGATAAATCCCTCCCTCCCTCCCATCCTCCACGCTGCCCCCATTCACAAGGAGCGCCGCGGACCGGGCTGCATTCACAAGCCGCAGCCGGGCAGCCCTGCGGGGCTCCGGCTCGCAGCGGCGGCGCGGGGCCCCGGGCCGGGCGGCTCGGCGCAGCCCTGCCCGCCGCCTGCCCCTAGGCAGCCCCGCCGGGGCTCGCCCCGCGCCCGGCGCTGCCCGCCCGGCGCAGCCCGGCGCGGATGGAGCGGCGGCGGCGGCGGCGCCGCGGTGAGTGCGCCCGGGGCGGCGCGGGGGGATCGCGCCCGGCAGCGGCGGCACCGGAGCCTCCTGCCCACGCGGCGCCCACGGCGGCTCGGGGACGCGGCCCGACCGCGGAGGGGCTGGAAGCGCTGGACACGCGTGGGCTGAGGGCGCCGAGGCGGGGGGATGCATCCAGGCTCCACGTGGGCTGCGGGTGGAGGCGAGACGCGCGGGGGCTGTGTGGACAGCGGGGCTGGAGGGTCCCGGGCTGGGTGCGTGGGGTCCAATCCCTGCCATGTGAGGGCTGTGCGCGCAGTGGGGTCGCGAACTGGACCTGAATCTGAGCAACGTGCTGTGAGAGTGGTGAGGCTGGGGACTGTGGGTCCCCGCGGGCTGCCTGGTTCGGCTCCTGCCGCGAGTCACGAGTGGGTTGCATGCGTGTCAGGGCTGGGGATTCTGGATGCACATGGGCTGGGTGAGCAGCGGGGCTGGGGGCTGCCGAAGCTGGAGTGCATGGAAAGCTGTGAGATTAGGACCACGCGTGGGCACAGCAGGGCTGCAGGATCAGGCCCCTCCTGCAGTCCCTTCCCGTGGACACAGGTCCTCTGCGACTGGCAGTGCAGCCAGGCGAGGAACGGGGGCTGCTCCAGACTCCAGCATCCGGGGAGAGAGGGGCAGGATCCTCCAAGGGGACTGCATGGGAAAAAACCTTTTCTCCCACCTGGGCACTGGGTGAAGCCCTCTCCTGTCTTGCAGCCTCCTCCAGAGCTGAACGTTCCTGTAAATCATTTGCTTTTATGATCCCTCCCCTGGCCCATTATCACACGAACTTTATATGTTTGGGGCTGCTGGTGGCCATAAAGCTCGCCCAGCTCTCGGGGCTGGCATCCCTGCCTTGGCGCGAGGGTGTGAGGAAGAGGAGGAGGAGGCTGGGGACACATGGCTCGGTCCCCCCGGACGGGTCCCAGCAGTGGCTGGTCCAGGTAGGCAGGGAGGGAACAGCCAGTGGTGCGGCCATCCGCGCCTTGAGGACAGAGGGACGGACAGACCGCTGGAGGGCGGCCGGGGAAAGGGACAGGGCTCGGGCTCACTTGCAGGGAGCAGGGAGAAGCCATGGGTGCAGCGATGAGCACTGGCAGAGCCAGCCCCGTCCTGGCCCCATCCCCTGCACACTGAGCCCTCTAACTACACTCGCTGTCGTCTCTTCCTTGCATTTCCACCCACAGACAGCTCTGGTCATTCAGTCCCTCTTCTCTCTCATCTTGCTGAGCAGGCTGGGTCCCAGTGCTCCTGGTGCTTGGCAGATCCTCTGGCTCCTGATGACCACACCAGCTAACATCCCCTCAGGTCCTCTGGGCATCTTTGCACCCTGGCCAGTGTGGGTTGGAGTCTGAACCCTGTGTTCATGGATCGGGGGTTCAGGACCATGCAGGCCCTGCCTTAATCTAGGGATCCTCTGGAGTGAGCTTTCTCACCTGGGATGCTGGGTCCAACCTAGGTCTCAGATTCAAAGTATGCATGTTGCAACACACTGCATGGCCTGATTCCCAGCTCCTCTCCCTGCCCACTGTCCCTAGGACCTCATTCCTGCTTCCAGCATCCCAAGTCCCATTCTTACTGCCCAAGCATGGCCTGATCTCACAGATCTTCCTATGTCTCCTGAGCTCCCTGTCCCAGTCTTGTACAGAGTACTGGGTCTGCTCTTTGGGTGCTCTTTACCTCCAAATTTCACAGTTCCAATTGCAGTGCTATCCTCTGCTCTCCAGGTCTCTCCCTTTGGGTCTTAGCTAGCTTCACATGGGAACTTTTCCAGAGCCCTGAGCCTCATTGTCTGAGTCCAAGCACAAGTCAGAGAGGACAGAGAGCTCTATCTTGTATCTCTTCAGGGGTCCAGACAGCTGTTTCACCAGTCTGCTGTAGTAAGAGCTTTCCATATCTGGGGCTCTGTCTGCAGATAGCCGCAGACAGCGGGCTGTGCTGGCTCTGTGACCCGTTCCTATCCTGGCAATGTTCTCACAGAAGCTTGTCTTGGGTATCTGTGCCTTCATGGTTCTCCTTGCTTTTTCTGTTAAATAAACTGTTTCCAAAGCCAGTCATGGGCACACTGGGAGACCAACTTTTTTGTTGTCTGGATCTTCTTGGACGGGATAAACATCTGTCTTGAGATCACCCAGAGCAGGTGGCAGATGGACCCCATGCAAGGAAAATTCAAATATAATCAGATCCGTTGCCTTTTCTTTCTGGAGAGGGGGATGGGGCAGGTCAGCTCTTACTTTAACAGTCAAAAGAAGTTGCCTTTGCTTTACCCTGCTCTTCAAGGTCAGCCTAGCTAATGAAAGTCAATCTTCCCTCTGCCTTTCTCTGCTGCATGAGCAGATTCTACCTGCGGGCCCTCACCTACTGCTGCTGCTGGCTACCTGGCCTGCTGACCATGGGTAACGCTAGCATGGACCTTCCTGTTGAAACAGATCCTTCCAGTGGGCCTGGGCACTGTGACAGTAGCTACATCACTTATAGATCGCACGTTTGACCTGTCGGAGGAGAATGGCTTTGTCCTGGGGGAGCTGGCTGTCCACAAAAAAACACACAACCCGTACTGAAGTCAGGCTTGAAATGCTGGGGGGAAACTCTTCCCTGCTACATGGCTGGTGTCTGGCATGAAACAAGTGGTTTCTACTCACTGTGTGCTTCTGTGCTGCTAGGCATAGCTTCACCTTGCATGTACCTCTCTCCCCTTCCCTCACAAGGACTAAGATCTCTCTGGGTACTGCCATGGAAATGGGACTCAGTGATGGAGATCTGTGGGCTTGGCCTATCCCTGGTTGAACACACGTTGTATTAGGTGCAGCTTGTTTCTGATGCTACCTGAAGTTAAATGTGTGCTCAGTTTACCTCCTTCCTGATGCCCCTGAAATCCGGTCACTGTCCAATGACCGTGTGGCACCAGGGCCTGTGCTAGGTGTGCAGGGAAGCCCCAGATGGGACCCTCCTGTGCTGGGGGAGATGCTGTTCTTGACCCTGTTGCTGAGCTCTGCATAAGTCACAGCTTCAAGTTTCCCTTCCTCTAGGAAAGGCTGGCACTGCCTATGAGGAAGGAGAGAGAGGATGGTCAGGCAGATCCCGTCAGTGCTTGAAAGAAGATAGGAAGGACTTCTGTGGAGGGACATGGAAAGCTCAACAACACAAGCAGATCCTGTGTCTACCTGTTTGAAGGGACAGATCTTATGGAGCTTGTCTTTTGGAAATGTCCCGCCTATGTCTTCTCAAGCTGAGAAGTACCTTGAATACGGCTATCGGAAATAACTAATCCTGTTGCCTGCTTGGAGTAGCTCTCCAGTCAGCCATCACTTCCTGATGTGCATGGACGGATCAAATAGTAACACAAATGCTTTCTCTGTCTTCCTGCCCCGTCCTTTAGGATTTTCAGATGCGCCCTGATGCCGCAGAGTCTCCTTAGTCCTAGCAATGCAGCTCTCGTCCAGTGCCGCCGAACTCAGCTGTGACGAGATGATGGACCCGCCTGCTGAGGATTTCCAACAGGTCCTGTCCATCGACCAAATCCGCTCCATCCGTGCCAGCAACAACTACGTGGAGAGACCGTCTGCT
Source organism: Tinamus guttatus (assembly GCF_059628265.1). Lineage (NCBI taxonomy): Eukaryota > Metazoa > Chordata > Aves > Tinamiformes > Tinamidae > Tinamus > Tinamus guttatus. The sequence continues at coordinate 3,246,342 of NW_028288821.1, forward strand.
TGCTTCCAGCAAGCTCACTCCAATCCGTCGCTGTCACAGGCACCGTACAAGCAAGAGTGGTCTCAGGACCGCCTGCTGTCTTCCACCTTCCAGGACCTGCACCGCAGCCACAGCCAACAGCACCAGATGCCACCTTTGCAGCAACACATGAGCCATTCCAGCACGGCCAGCTCCGTGTCCCAAAGCACCACGGCCTCGGAGCAGCGGCTCCTCAGCAGCCTCACGCCTTCCCACTCCGGACACTCGCTCATCCGGACACAGCCCAGAGCCGGCGAGCTGAAGGCGGAGGAGTCACCGCTGAAGGGGGCGGCGGAGAAGCCGGCCCTGCACGCGGGGCACCTCTTGGTTTGCGAGGAGTGCGGGCGGTGCAAGTGCGCCCGCTGCACGGCTGCGCGCAGCCTCCCCTCCTGCTGGCTCTGCAACCAGCGCTGCCTCTGCTCCCCCGAGAGCCTCCTCGACTACGGGACTTGCCTCTGCTGCGTCAAGGGCCTCTTCTACCACTGCTCCACGGACGACGAGGACACCTGCGCGGACGACCCCTGCTCCTGCGGGCCGGGATCGTGCTGCGCCCGCTGGGCCGCCATGAGCTTCCTCTCTCTCCTCATGCCCTGCCTCTGCTGCTACTTTCCCACCCTGGGGTGCCTCAAACTTTGCCAGCGGGGTTACGACAGCCTGAAACGTCCCGGCTGCCGCTGCCAGAACCACACCAACACAGTCTGCAGGAAAATCTCCACCTCCAGTGGCACACCCTTCCCCAAGACGCTGGATAAGCCAGTATGACCTTCCCGGGGAGGAGAAGCAGGCTTTACTTCTCTTCCTCCTCCTTTCCCTTCCCTCCCTCTGCTCCTTCGTCTCCCTCCATCCCCCTGCTCTGCAACTCTCCCCCCTGCCCACCGCCACTGTCCCGGGAATGGGACAACGGAACTGCGCGTCCCTCGGCGTCCCGGGAGCACGACCGCTGCTCGGAGGCAAGGAGAGCGCGCTGCTGCGCCCGGGCAGGCGGTGCGCGGGAGGCGCTGCATTTGCACATGCCAACAAGGGACTGTGACGGGCAGAGCGAGCCGTGGATGCATCCTCTGGCCGGGGCTGTGTGGGGAAGGGCCTTCTTGAGGGAGGAGGACACACCTCAGGACTCTGACCTTAGCAGGTCTTAGAAGCTCTCAGTGTTCTCCAGTATGGCCCCGGCCCTGCTGGAAAGGGGAAGAGTTGGGGTCATGCATCCCCACACGAGAGTACTCCAGGAACTGGAACATTGTTTTCCTCTTTTCTTTGGCACTTTTCATGGGTGGCCTCTCAGAGTCTCCTCTCCCACTGTGGTAGGTTTGCTTTCCCAAAGGGATTGGGATGCTGCAGGGTCCTGCTGAATGGCAGGTAGAAGTCACTGGGAGAAGCAAGTGAGCTTCAAAATGAAGTGGCTTTTTATTTTTTTTCCATCTCAAAGAGAAAGAGAAGGTGGGGAAAGCTTCAGAAACCTTCTGGCATGGGCAGGGAGAGGTACTGGAGGCAGCCTGGCTGCAGCAAGGGAAGGTCCTCCCTGGGAACTGGCTGAGCACAAGAATCTGCTTTGAAATTGTCATTCAATTCCTAATGCCTTGAGGTGCAGTGGTAAAGGGCTGGGTCCAAGGAGCTCTCACTGGGGCAGTGCTGCATCCCACTAAGCTGAGAAGCTGCATTCCATCCCCGAACGGCCGCTGCAGGCCCTCCTTGGCAGCTCCATGGCCGAGCCCCAAGAGCAGAGCAGGCTGTGATGCTTGTCTTCCCTTCCAGGATCGGATGAGGCACACCAAGGGAACAGGAATAGGGCTTAGTGCTGCCATTCTGTTCTCCAAATCTGTAAAGACCTTCTGCTGATTTGGTACCTTCTACCAGCACTGAATTCACTTTAAAAAATCCAAGCTCAACTGTCAGCAGCTGATCCTCACAGTGCTCTCCTTGTCCTTTGGCAGAGATCCTTGGATGTTCCCCTGCGGGGACTTCTGAGACTCCTGCTTCTGGCTGGGGGAGAGCGTAGGAAGGGCTCTCTAACAGATGTGAACCTGACCTTCCCTCCCTACAGAGGTTCCCCGTGAGCCCTCACCTAACTTTGGCCCATTGGCATGTCACAGCAACAGCAGTGTCCTGCCAGCTGGCAAGCCTTGCTGGCATTGCTGAGGGTATTCTGCAAGGTGGCCACCTGCTGCAAATTGGAGATGGGTCTGAACCAACCCCTCAGGCTGGGCCATCTGCAGACCAGAAGGAAGCCTGAATCTGGGTCACTGCTTTGAGATTTATTTGCTGTGACTCTGATGAGCCAAACCCAGTCCTTGCAGCTGAGGTTGCTCCTCCTGGAGCTGGACCCGGCCCCCTCGCTGCCCGTGGAGATGTGATGCCACCACTCAGCTGTGAGCCCTGCTGACCTCAGCCAGGCTGATTTTCTAGTGCTTGGCCCTGCCTGCCTTGCCTTCCTCTGAGATGTTTGAGTACTGACGCGTGTGTGGACGGAAGTGAATGGCTCCCCTGGAAAAACTTATGCAACATGTCCCTTGGCTTCTTCCACATCCCTGCTATCCAAAGCTTGTCCATTGCAGTCACTCAGCCATCTCTTTATGTAGAATTCTGTGGATCTATTTTTGTATATATAAATATAAGTTAGGATGGCTAGGACTATTACTAATAATATTCGTGATACTGCTGTGAATGGTGCCAGATGGGAGGTTCAGCTTCCTGGTACACGTGCACATGCCAGATGATGATTTCCCAGTGTGTTTATTGCTAATCCTAAACCTTTAGTTCCTGGGTAGCCAGGAGAAGGGGAAAGGGAAGCTTTACAGATACTCTTAGTGGGGCTTTGTTTTGCAGACAGTGGGTAGGATCCATGAGTTAGGCACTCATGCTGGGGTTTCTCTTTCTTAGCATTTCTTGTCCAGAAATCCAGAAGACAGGAGTGATCTGAGCTCCCTCACCTGCAGAGAAAGCTGGTTCAGAGCGTGGTATATTCCAGCTGAAAGTACAAAAGCCCATCCCTGGTGCAAAGCTTGTATCTGCTGCGTTACTCACACGACTGAAATCCTGACACAGAGTTCACCCAGGGCCTGAAAGGGGGATTTAAAAGCTACTTTCTCTGACCAAAGAGAGAGACACCATTTCCATAAGCTGTGGAGAATTCAGGTGAACATCTTCTGGCATTAAGGAGGGAGAGGCCCATGCTTGTGAGATTTCTAAGTCCTCTAAGGCTAGTTCTGAAATCATTTGGGCTTTAAGGCTTGGAGCATTTTGTCTAGGTATAAGTGTCTGTACCCCCATAAGATCTGCCCCTGTATCTGTGGCATTGGTTACAAAATATCCTTCAAACATATTAAGCCCAGTAATTGCTTGGCTTCCTGTTTCCAAGTGGTATGTTGAGGAGGGACTTCCACCAAGAGACATCCTTCCTTTTGAATTCCCAGTTCACTTTTCTACTGGTGCTAACTAAACTCCTTTTTCCACACATAAAGTTTTTTAGGGGGAAATAGTCCTTTTTTCATTGAAGATTTGAGGAACTAGTTTATTTCAATGAGAATGTGAAATGGATCATTGAAACTTTTTAAAGAAAACTAATGAACAGAATTTTCCAACATGTTCTGCTTTGATTTTTTTTCTTCCCGTCTAAATGAATCCTACTTGTAAATTTAGTTACCACCTCTGTATCTTTGCAATCCGTTGCTTCCTCTCCTGATGGTGGAATGACTCAACATATGAAGCTTCATCATTTTCACGGCCTCCTAAGTCATGCACATACAGGGTGACCTCCCCCAAGTGCTGGAGCTGTAGGATGAGAACATCACTGTCCACGTGTCAGATCCTTAGAGCAAGTTTTGCACCATGAAGTATAATCCTGCACTACTGTTGCAGCATATTTACCTTCAGTGACTGGTAGGAGACCCGAATGCCTGCCAATACGCTTCTATCTAATAGGCTTTTATATCTGGGTCAGTGCAGAACCCCATTTCTAATAGCAAATCATGCCATAGCCTAGGTGCAGGGCTGAGGAGTTTTGGCCAGGCCCCTTGACTGCCTCATCTCAAAGAAGTGACAAATAGATATGGTATGTTTTTTTTTTTTTTTTACTTTTTTAATATGGGACACGGGGAAGGAAACCAGAGCAGGAGAGAGCTCCTGATCAGTGTGGAGTTCTTGACTGCTGGGCTTTGATTTGAAAGTGTTGGGAGTAAAAGGCAGAGCTATGTCCAGGCCTTGTTGTTGCAAGGGCTAGAGCAGGTTGGAGCCATCTGGTCCATACCCTGTTCACGGTGGCGTGTGGCTTCATGTAGCCCTCTTGCTCCCCAGGTTCCTTCTGGCTCAGAAGAAAAGGCAGATCCTTCCCGCTCCCTCCCCGTCGCTGTCTGCCAGATAGTTTGGCTTCCCTTTAGATAGGACTCTAATTTTGGTTGGAGTTATGAGCCCCTTTGGTGCCCCACCCTGCAATGAGTCAGATGGCATCTGCTCCAGATGTTTGTTTGCAGCTGCTTGTGCTGGCAGTTTGCGTTTATCTCTGTCCCAACATGTCTTTTTCAGTTTTGTTTTTGGAAAGTCACATGCCAAGTTCTCTGTTTAATTTGTGCCAATGGTGACTAGGACAGATCCCCTTTGCTAGAGGAGACATCTCGGTCTTGTTTGCCTGTGCTGGTCATGGGCTCCTGTGCCAGGAAGCATGAGAAGATTTAGGGCAAATGCTGGAACAGAGAGACTTGGGTGCCAAAGGAGAATGAAACAGGGCAGGAGTTACAGAGCAGGTCCTGAATTCCCCTTGCTCTTCTCATGCAGGAGCCTGTTCCTTTCTTCCCAGCAGATCTTCAGGCAAGACCTGGAGGGCAAGATATGCAAGGGGCGTGCAGCCCTATCCACACATGAGCTCCTGCTGGCTCCTGCTTTGTGTCAGGGCTTCCCTTGGCACCAGTTCTCTCCTTCCCTTTGGGCAAATGTGTGATTGGTGCCAGCCCTGGCTAAGAGGGAGCACTGGGGACCGAGCTGGAGCCTCTCTCCCATCCCAACACTCCCTGCACTCCCAGTGGAAAGGTAGAAGGTGTGTTTGGTGCCCTTGAGCTGCTGCTAGGGCTGTCTCCCCTCCCTGAAAACCCTTGGTGCCTTGCATCAAAGCACCCAATTCCATCAATTCCATCCATGTACCTCAGAGAGTAATTGGCTTTTTTTTTGGGGGGGGGGGAAGGTCCTTGGGATTTTACTCTTAGATTCTCATAAAATTCCATTGAGTTGACTCTTGCTCATCTCCATATGTGACCTCAAATACCTAAGGGAAATTGTCATTGACCAAAACATGCACAAAATAACAGCTTGTGAAGAGCTGCTGAAGTGCAATAGAGATGGATGAGTGAAGAGGTGAGAGGAACTGCTCCAGGGTTTATATGAGTGGAGGGAAAAAAGGAGGAGCACACCATGCACCAAAACTCATGCTGTCAGCACCCACTTTGTTAGTTTGTTCTCTATCTCTGGCCCTTGGCTGTTTCCCATCTGGATAACCCCGGGAAGACTGGGAGGTCTGCAGACACTGAAAGGCATAACTTTTCCAGCAGGTGAAGAAAGTTGAGAAGGGATGTACCCACACCTCATCTTAAAGTCTGTTCTCGGTTCTTAATTGCATCCAGTTCAGGCTTGCCTTCTTTGAGGAGCATATGGAGCTTCTTCCTGCTGGATACTCACATGCAGTTGGAGAATGTGGCTTGGGATCCGCTCCACGTGGGCAGAATCAGAGCTGTAATCTCCGTCTGGCTCAGTCTGCTGTGGGATATTTCTCAGTAAACACTGAGATGTCTTGCAAACTGCTTCTCCTTTTAGTAACTGCTCTTTGCTCCCAAACTGCAGGTTTGGAGCTTGCTCAGGTGAGATTTTTTTTGTTCTACTTGGGGTAACAGTCACAGCAGAATCCACTTAGGGCATTAGCCAGAGAGTCTGAAAGGTTCCCTTGCAAAGGGGCTGGAGACAGGAGGGGTGCTGGCTGGCTGGAAAATGCCTCCTTGTGGTACATGTGGGATGTCTCAACGTGCCAAGCAACGGGAAGCAGAATCAGTGCGCAGATGCCCAGGGTGTGAGGACAGAGACTTGGGTTTCTGTCCTGCTGCATTAAGGCCACACTTCATGGCTTCCGTGGGACTGGGACCAAACCCTCTCTGGGGAGAGGGCCTGCCTGTTGGAAGAGGAGGTTCCTTGCATCTCTATCCCAACTATTGCAGCAGCCATGAGTGCATGGTCATTCCAGGATCTGGCATAGCCAGCCCACTACTTCCCTGGGCTGCTGCTCTGCTCTGGAGGAGCCCCTTTCCCCCCAACCCTCTCCTTCGTCCGTGCCCTTCTTTTGCTCAGCAACTCCCTCAGGCCTTTGTGATACTCTGGACTGGCAGTGTCTGCTGCAGCCTCCTGCCTCCCCAGGTGTCCTTAGCACAAAGTTCTCCTTAGAAGATGGATCCCCTTGGCTTCAAAGGAGAGTCTCATACCAAGAACCGGAGCATTTAATTCTCCATTCAATTGGTACAGTGGCATTCTGTACAGTGTATAAAGAGATCCCTTCCCCAGCTGTCTTTATTTTGGTTCCTTTCTATAAGGTATAATATATGTTTATAACCTGATGGCTGTTTTTTGACAATACTCTTATAACTTTTAAGGGGAAATATAAAACAAAAAAAAGAAAAAAAAAACAAAAAGTAAAGTATTTATTTGAAAAGTTTATTTTAAAGATAAGAAAAAAAATAACCTATTTATTTTACTGCACCCTCTTCTGTTTGTTTTTCTTCTCTTGCAAAGCTAATAACTGTTACTGAACCACTGCTGAAATGAAAGAAGTAATTCTATGAGTGGCTTCACAAGCCCACTTAGAGCAACTATTCAATAAAAATATATATTAATTTTGAATGGTCTCATTCTTGTCTTCATGGAGAGCAGCAGCCAGGTGATGGCCAGCCCAGCGCATGACTCAGACTCTTGCTTTGGCAGGCTCTTTCTGGCTGATGTGGAGCTGGCATTGAAGGGGCAGTGCTGGGTGGCTGGCCTTAACGCTGGCATTGATTGCATGTTGGGGTGGTTGCTTTTTAACTCTTTGAGGTGTCCACTGGTTGCCGTGTGCTCGTGCTTAAGGAAATCCTGAAAAAATCCACTGGGTGCTTTAATGCTGCAGCTGTCCCAGATCCCTGAGGCAGGATATGTCTTCCTTAGCAATGGACAGACTAAAAATAGGGGGAAAGGGAGGTTACAAATCCCTATGATTTGGGGTTTTCTGCTGCTCTACAAATCTTTCTACATCTCCCTGAGGCCCTTTTTGCTTTTGGTAGAGATGGGGTGATGCTGCAGGGCAACTGATATCCTCTGCAGGGGGAACAGCTGTTTGGACACAGCTATCTCTGTCCACCAGCTGCAAAAGGTGCCTCAGTTACCTGTTTAACATCTCAGGGATGAATCTAGGCCATAGAACAAGAAGCTGCCAGGTGACCGCAGTACCTGGTTTGCTCTCCTTGCTTGTTACAGAGCAAAGTAGCCCCCATTTCTGCATGCACAAGGCCCAGTAACATCTTCTTGCCCTTAGAATATCTTTTGTTATAGACCAGTCCTTGGGGACCCCTCTCAACCTTGCCCAAGGCAAACATTATTCATGTATCTCACCAAAAAAACTTTTCTCAGCTGCTCTATTGGTTTTGGAGCCCTCTTTTCACTCTCTCTGGCCTTGGAGGATCCTTTCCAAAATACACACCCATGCCTCAGCTGCAGCATTCAGGATCTGTCTCATAGTTGTGGAGTATATATGTGAATCCAATCCCTACTGTGACTCATTATCTCTCACTTTGGAAACAAAGGATCGCTTTAGACCATTTGTCACCCATTGGGTCTTTTTGGTGCCAAAGTTTTTTTCCCAGACACATGGCCTTCTTTTAACCATATTATAACTCTATTTATATAACACCCCCTTCCCAAACCTATCCCATTATTCTCAGTTTGTGCCACCAATCTTACTGTCATCTACAGAAATTTATCACCTGTGATTCTGCAGGCGGATGCTGAAGGAAACCTCAGGAGCTGAACTGTGTGAGATGAGCAGGTAAGCACAGGTAGGAATTCGTGATATAAGAAAGATAGGCCAAGGTACCTAGAGAGCAGGACTTCAGTGGGATACAAAAAGTGACGATTTGAAAAAATAGTAGTAATTCCTGGATACTCTCCTGTTTCTGTGTAGAGAAAGTAATAGTAGTTACTGGAATCACAACAAGTCTCAGTGATTGGGCTTTTTCCTAAGGATGGGGTGTTTTTTGTTGCTGTTTTTTTTTTTTTTTTTTTTTCCAAACTGCATTCTTTGGTGTTTGTCTCCTTGTGAAGGAGCAGTAGAAACACCAAGGGTTTGTGCATGCCGTGACACACACTGCCATGCACAAGGCCCGTATGCGGTCACACTGAGTCACATACCTGCACCACCTGGACAGTCAGGTCAATCTTGTTGGTTTAGCCCTGAATAAAAAGTCACTCTTTCCTGACAAACGTGACCAAATGATGCTCAGATCTGAAATGTGTATTGTGCAGCCAGCTCAGGTGTTCGTACCATGCTGTCCCAGGGCTGGCCTGGGCGCAACAAGCTCACCTCCACCTGCCCTCTGCACAGGAAACTCTCAGTTAGAGTCCAAGCTGTTTTTCCAGGAGTGGCTTCCAACACTCGTTGAAATCTTCCCTTGCCCTCAGTAGGAGCAGAATTAGGTGACGCTCAATTTCCCCCTAGGATATTAAGTGCGGACTAAACACCCTGCCTGTGCTGGTAAGCCACAAGATGGGAGCAGCCCTCACCGCACTGGGAAAGGTGCCTGCTGTGCTCCAGGAGCAAGGGTAGGTGTTTGCAGGGAAGAGGGTGGCTGTCTAGACAGCGGAAAGAAACAAGCCCTCTTAAGGACTCATTCATCTCTTCCTAAGATGGCTAAATAGGTCAGATGACTCATGCCCTGAAAGTGCCTCTTTCTCTGCACTGACTACAAAGCGGGGAAGGAGCTCTCAGCCGCTCTCTGCACTGAAGACGTCTGAAGTTAGCAGATCTGAACCTCACTGCTGTGGCGGTTTCAGCTGGTCAGCAGGGGAAATCGGCCTAGCCCACAGATCCAAAGCACTGCTGGTGACTTCATCAATGACGGTGATGATGAGGCTAAGGAATATTTAAAAGATAGCTGGTCTTTTACCTGCAGTGAAGGTGATAAGCATATAGGAACCTGGGAATATAGGGCAGTTGGAAGGCCACACCAGGGTCCATAAGGCCTCTAGAGCAGGAGTTTAGCCTGGTTCACAGATTGCCTTCTCCTCAAATACAAATATTCATAGCTCCACTGCATTCATTCTTCACTTGGGGTTTAGGGCAGCTTGTTGCTTTGCAGACCTCTGACCGCTGTTCTAAGAGAAGCACCCACTGAAGTTGCTCCTGACATCTGCTTTGCTTACTGCTGTTCAGAGCTGATCAGACAGACTTGGGAATTAAGACTCTGGAGGAATTATGGGTATGGGATTCACCTGGGCTGTAAGGGAGCAGTGAGGGGGCGTGGGGAACTGTGGAGAAACAAATCTTTGAAATAGCTCATAAGAGAAATGGCAGCAACAAAAGGTACCTTCATGCTGTGACTGCAGCCTTGGGGACTTGCTCCTTACAGGCAAGTGGGTCTGTATGGCTCCTGATGATGGCAGCGTGCTGTGATCCTTTTGCAATGTGGACAGTTTCTTTAAAAACATCAAGAAAACCCTGCAGTTCATGACACAGTCCCAATATTACAAATCCAAGCTCTGGCCCTGCAAAATATCATGAGATTGGCTTAAAAATCAAGATGCAGCTCACAGCAGATTCTTGTTGTTCCGTTGCTGCTTTTGGCAGCTGCCTGAGTCATGCTCACAAGCCTCTTTTACCAGACACTGGGGCTAGCAGCTTCACTGAAATAATTAAATGAGCGCTGTGAATCTCATGTGAGCCCAGGAGCAGGAGGCATAAACTACCCCCGACATCACAGCTTGGAGATCAGAAATGACAGTGAATGTCCCAGAATTTATTTCAAAGAGTCCAGAAAGCTGCCATGCCCAGAAAGGGTCTTAAAATGTGACCAAGGCACGGAGAGCCATCTCCTCATTGGCCCCAGCGGATCATACAATTGGCAGTGTTTTCCGATGGGCAGGGCAATGAGCTGCATTTAGGAGGTCTGTCTTCCTATTTTAGTTCAGTCAGTGATGTACTTTTTCCCCTAGACACCTTACTCATTTCTCATCCCTTGTCCTTGACAGCTGCTGACTGTGAATGAGCCGATGCACCTAGTTGCAAGGGCTGCTAATCTTCCTGAGACGACGACTACTACTACTGTGCTATTGCAGGCAGAGCCAGCAGCATCTCAGCCTCTGCCTCTGTGGCCACTTGTATTTTTAAAGTTCTCCACGGGTGCCTGAAGCAGTGACGGGTTCTCCTGACAGGTGAACTTCTCACCTGAAGCACTCCTGTTGCCCGCCTCTCTCTTCATATTTCTGAGGCTCAGGAAGTGGCCAAGGCTGACCAGATTTCTTCTGGGCACGTTCAGAGCAAAATGGTTATTCTGAAATAACACTTCAAATTCTGCTGGGCAGCTTCTAAAGGATATATTTCTTGCATCTTCTTCCCCTGTGTCTTGTTATTCTTAAGGACATTTGCATGACACAGTAGGATCTCTTCCTTTTGATGTGTAATTATCATCTGCAGAAATGACTAATCAATTAAGGACAGTCACTACCAGGATTTCTATTTATTTCTTTCTCATTGAAACCAGAGCAAATTTGCCCTTTTTGCAGGGAAATGCTGATTTTTTTTTTAGACATTCCTTCTGAAAACTCCCCAGCGGAACTGAAAATTACATCATGACCTTCTTGGTCTCTGCTGTTGTCACCATCAGCATTTACCTGGCCTTGCTGCTGACAACGCACAGGCAGATAAGCAGCCCATGCCACTCCCTCCTGGGTCTGCCAACACAACAGTGCCAGCAGGAGCTGGAACTTGCCAGAAACAGCTCAGATCATACTTAAAGAGCAGCTCACTCAGATAAAAAGGTGTCCAGTACTGTAAAAAAAATGGTGAGGCTACTTCATTCTATAGGATGGTCCACCATGACAAGGTTCAGCTATGGAGTAGCCGAGATCTAAAGTGGAGAACTCAGCCTACTTTTAGTCATTAAATGCTGTACCAGAAAGCAGGAGGAATCTTTGGATAGGAAGAGAGCTGGATTGCCTCTTCCAGACATGTCCAGTGGCATCAATGTCTCCTCCTGCCAGGAATGTCCCCATCTCTCTGCATGGTGTTATGTTTGAGCACGGGTTCTCTTACTGTTGCAAGGAGCTGGGGTTGAGGTGGACATGCATGGATGGGCAAAGAGCCAGCAAGAAACTCTGGCATGATGTGGGCTAGAGAGGAGAGAGTAACTGGGCTGCAGGGATGAGCCGCTGGAGTGGCAGAAGGTGCTCTTGGTGTCAGTGGAGAGAAGAAAAGTGATAAAAAGGACAATTACCACAAGGAACAAGATGAGAGATGAGATTCTCAGGAAGAACAACCTTACCCTGATGCCAGTCAGGCCTTTGCCTGGCTGCTGTGCTTGGGTGCCTTTGATGGCATATGCTCACTGCCAAGAGGATGATGCTCTCCCAGGTTAAAAAGTAATGAGTGGGTCTCGGCCTGGTGAAAAGGGTTTTGCACTGGGGAGACTGAGGCAGCTCCATGTGTGTGCGCACAACGTAGAGAAACAGAAATTATAATTCAAGTAGTTCAGGGTCTTTACCCTCCCACCTCTCATCTTGTCCTGGCTGCTTTGGCTGAGAGAATTGCCCCCAGAAAGGAAGGAAACAACCCCCCCAGGTAGGTCTGCTCAGCTCACTGGTGCTATTCACTGTATCCACACAAACTGCGCGAAGTTCAGCAGCTAAGAAGGGCAAATGGTCTTCAGAGGAAGGAGCCAAGGGACAAAGGAGGTCTGAGGGCCTTGTACTTGCCAGCAAGTAGGTAACAAGGGTCTGATGGACTTGGAAAGGAGATTTGCAAGGAGTCATGATGCTGAACGTACTGGACACTGGTGTCACCCATTGCTAACTTGAGCATCCTGTAGAGCAGAGGGAGACTCCCACACCAAAGCCTGGACTTCTTGCCTGGATAGAGCTTCTCTCCTCTGCCTGCTCCAGGAACCGTGTGGCCCTGTCAAGGGAAACCAAGTTGGGACTGGCCCAGAAGACAAGAGCAAGATGAAACGGAAAGAGAAGCAGAGCTGTTTTGTAACAGTCTCCTCTCAGGGGAGAGATCACACCACACTGGAGAAATGTCTCTGGAGAGGTATGGCAGGCTCGGAGGTGACCAGATGAACTGACACCAGGAAATTCTCACTGGAACTAATGAGACAAAGTAATTGAAAATAAATGAAGGAACATGACACCTGGCTGATGTATCAGTTATCTGTAGCATACCTTTCCTGAAATAACTACCTCCCGAACATCCTATGCCAAGGCAAAACCAAGGAGATACACATAAAATAGGCCATTCCAGCAGGGACCTAAAGGCCCCTTTATTTTTAACTGAAGCTGTCAGAAGGGTTAATTAGATGGGGCACAGCAGTGCCCTCTGTTTCGGGTATCTGTTCCCCTTCTCACCAATGGGTATTGCACACTAAGTCGAAAGCAAAAAATAGTCTCTGTCCTTGGGCAAACGCTGAGGCTGGAGCCCAGCACACACAGGGGCTTCCCTGACATTCCGCTGTGCCATATTGACAGCTTTGCATCAAAGGCCCAGGAGCCTCTGGGAGCACCAGGATGTGTCACTCGAACACCGCAAGGGTTTGGAGCAATTAGATCTCTCAACTCATCTAACCTTAAAATGCCCCACAAAGACCTGCGTTCCGCTTAGTTCCACTAAGAGGCCCATATATATACACACATATACAAGCCACAGACCCCAAACCAGGACTGATCCGAAGTACTTTTACTTTTAATGGGACAAAATGTTCAGTCTTTAGAACTTGTCATGGACTGTGCCTACATTTGCTGAGAGGTGGAAGCAAATGCATGGTCTGCATGTCAAAGGTTCGGACATACTAACACCAGGAATTAAATGCTTATCGCAACACTGAACTCTCCTAAGTGTTATTATTGCTTATCAAGGGCCACGTCCTCCTCCTACTGACACCCAGGAAACTGGAGGTGTCCAGTTCTTGGGAAAGCAGGAGGTTTAACAGGATTTGGTTGCTGACTTCACAGCCCAGTAACTGAGGTACTGCATGTCTTACACTGCGGTGACTGATGGCATGGCCATGCTCTACCTTGAATGACTTGGAGGTCTAACCCTTATGTCTGGCCATAGCTTTTTGTAGACTATATGGATTTGGCACTGGATGTGATCCCTGCTTAGGACCAGCAGAGTGAGATTTTGGGGTTTAGCTTTGTCCTCCCAGAAGAGACAGTGCATGGGTTGTGGAGACTGAGGCAATAGTCTTGCCACCCTGGTCCATCCACATGGTCCTTTGGCAGCCTGGATCTGCCCGAACTCAGCACAAATACCTAGGAAATGGGACCCACAGTGGAAAACGGAGAAAAGTTCTTACCAAAGGAGATTTTCTTTCTTTCTCTAACATACTACTTGGTCTTAGGCTACTCCTGAGTGATTTTTAAAAATTTATTTTTCTCAGCTGCCTGAGTTAGCCTTAACTGTTGGATTTTCTTCCCTGATGAAGTGAAGGTGGGTTAAATCTCCCTTTGGTAACTGCTCCATAAAAGCTCTGCTGTCCCATGGAGAGTCAATAAAACTCTTTTCATCCATTCTTTCTCTTGTTCTAAAAATGAAAGCAACCACAGCAGAAACAAGCATATGTACTTTTTGCATGAAGAAGAGGGGAAAAAATGTCCAAGAGATAGATCAGTGACTGGAAAAGGAGTGGCTTTTAAATACAGTAGCCCTTGACTACTGTGCCCTGAGCAAACATGGTTCTTGCAGTCTTGTCAGGGGTGGGCTGAGGGCATGTCCGGAGATCCTCCACATCTGCAGTGTCTCTTGGACTGTGACACTGTGCCTGCAAAGGTGAGCGGCAGGGCAGGAAGGGCCACCCCAGGTGTCGATCCCCTTCCTAGAGACTCCCTCCAGGCTGCAGGGTCTTGGCCGTGTAACTTGTTGAGGTTTTGGGGGTGAGAACATGATGCCTCTATCCACAAGGCAGGAACTTTGCTACCATGCAGTCAGTCCAGATCTGAGCAATTTTTAATGGTCCTTCCATTAGAAGGGAGGCCAAAATTTTGCAGCACCTAACCATGCTGGCGGTGTGAAAGGGGCAGACTTTAACATCCTCTTTCGGCACAGAGATGTGCTGCCCATCTTTTTATTTTACTCCTTCAGACCTCTTGATTTTTAATGGTGCTCTTGCTTGCTTTCATTAAAGGAGGCAGAGGAGTCCACAGGCAGCCAGGAGCTCTGGTATCCCAGCTGGAGTAAACTTCATGAAAGGAAAGCAAGAAAAAAAGCAAGCAAGCAAGATGCTTCCCTCCCCCTCCACCCAGTGCAGCTGAAATCTCATAATGAAATCATGGGCGACATCCTGCTCTGCCCTCTGCCCTTTACGTTGCGGGTTGCAAGGTCATGGAGATGTGGTCCCCCAGTATTGATCAGGACTCTTTGGGGCTGGCATACGGCACCAGGTTTCAAAGACCGAGCAGCTAAAAAAGAATTAAGTGGGGGCAAAGAGTGGAACGTCCCAGATTGAACTCCTGACACACAGGGGTCAGAGATCACCGGAGATAAAGCGGGTTTTGGAATGGCCTGTGCAATGTCAAAAATAAATAAGTTAGCATTAAAAACCAAACAAGCCTCCCTCCCCCACCAATATCCAAGCTAAAAGCCCACCATGTTTAGGAGGAAAAGAAATGGGCTGGATGAATCTGACATGCCAGAGAATAACTGCCTGGAAAACCACTCTGGTTTGTACCTAAGAATGAGTGCAATGGTGCTGTACCTGGACCTAGGAGTGCTTTGGGTATGGGTATCAGTGCACTCTATCACCTGTTTTTTTTTTTTTTTTTTTTCATTTCTTGAAGGTTTCTTATCTCCTCAAGGACAGAAAGACCAACTTGAGAAAGACAGGGAGAGAGAGAGAGAAAATAAACAGAGCATCCAATACTTTAGGCTGTGCAAGAGCATCACTTCTTTACTGACGTGGGATGAGAAGTAACCAACAGTTCCAGCAGTCCATGCTCCAGAGCAGGAACAGATGGGAGAGGTGGAGGAAGCCAAAGACGACTGGATATTCGAGCTTATGTCAGAGCTTTTTACCTCAGATGTGAGTCACTGTAGCCAAAAGGACAAGCTGATAGACAGAGAATACAGCAAATGGCATGTAAAGAAGGTGGAGAGAGAACTAAGTTTTGTTCCCCATTCCATTAGTGGATCCTTTTTCATTAGAGGACAACAGGCATGAAAGGTGGTACAAAAATTACCTTTATGGTGAATAACCTAATAATATCAGTTATAAAGACGGGACACTGTCTCTGGATTAAGTCCGAGGAAAGATTATGCCGCTGGTACCACTCTGAGGGTCTCTCATCCTAGAATCAGCAGGCTACTTTTGTTGTCACCCTACCATGCATTGCAAATGGCATCTCCTATGCTACCTTCCAGGGGTAAAACTCTAACCTGCTTCTGCCTTTGGATGCACAAAATGAGACAGACCCTTGAGGAAAAGGAGAGGGCATCTTTCTCAGACATCTGCCTCATAGTGCATTTCTATTTTTTCACACACTTAATTTTTTTTTTTTTTTTTTCTGCTGACTCCCTTTGCAGTGCTTGGTAGGACATGAGTCCTCAGCTCCAGGAACATACCACATGAGTCACTGATACTGACTGACTTTTTGGTGTCAGAGGAATGGAAGAACTGTCAGGAATCAAGAAAAGAACTAGAGACTTTTTTAAAAACCATTTCTGTGCTCAGTGGAATTTGCTTTGGTCTCCTAGATGCTCCTTTCTCAGTGTATTTTAGACCTTGCATAGAGGCAGATGGACTTGGTAGGAGGTGCCATCTCTTTGAGTAACTCCAGGAGCAACACAAACCCCATGCAAGATATCTCACCAATATGTGGCTGCACAACCCATGAGCAGGCAGGATGAATCTCCTGCCGGGGACAATGACACTCCTGGGGAAGGACCAGATGAAGAAAGGATGAATGAGATTATAGGACTTCCAGTGATGTCCAGTTGTGACAGCACCTTTACAGACACATCAGTACTGCCCATTTAGCATGAGTCCACCCTTCCAGGCTGACTCACCAGAATCCTCACTGGACCCTCAACCCATGGGCGGGACCTCTCCTATGATGGGAGCTCTGGGAGGGATATAGCCTGAGTATGTTTAGTACATCAGCAGAAACCCAAGCCTCCGTTCATGCAGTCTGGATGGACTGAGAGCAGGCAGGGCTGGGAAGGCATCAGATAGCCTAGTCCGGGAGCAGATCATTCAAGTTTTGTTTTCCTGAGTGTTTTGTGAATGCATTAAGCTCAAGTTAATGCAGGTTGAGTATCGTAAAATGCTTTTCAAGCCTCTCTCAGCATAATATAGTCTCCAGAATTGTATTGAAAGTGAAAGGACTATGGTCTGGATGAAAAGGGCATGAAAAGGAAGAAGCTTCTCTCTGGACTAATCCAGGATATGCTGTAGTCATTACAGTTCCTGCCTGCACTGTAATACTGCACAGGAAGCTACACAGTAATGATGATCTCTGCCCCTCTTTCATATCTGGGCTGCATAAGAGATTAACAAGTCACACAGTGCCCACAACTTAATGCTTTACTAAAGCCTTCCAGATTTCTCGTGCTCAATGTTGAGTGTCTGGGCTCTTCAAATGAGTTAGTAGGCTTGTTTTCCCTACTAATTTTTGTTGCCTCCTTTTCTTCTTTTGTTCTCCTGGAGCCTTTCATATCCAGCCATGGTGCTCTATCTTCTTCTGCAGCACTGCCTGCAGGGACATGCTCTGCTTTGCTGTTTAATGTTCTCCTCTGTTTGTTTTCTGATAAAATTAATTGCTGGGTGTGATATGTTGCAGGTTAGGGTGCATTTCCAAATACAGAAAGCTCATCTGGAGTCTTGTCACCATGCAGTTCTATTCTGGGATGCCAAAACACCACTACCACCACTAGATACCAAAGCACCCCGTCAAAGTAGAGCATGGATCTCTCCTCACTGATATTCTTTGCCTTCAAGTAATGCCCTGCAGGTAGATGTAATTGTTCTCATTGCATAATTGACAAGGTGTGGAGATCAGAGGGGAAAAGGAAAAAGAGATTGAAGGTCCAGTTTCACAGCAGCAATTTCTCAAAGCTTCCTTTCTGAACATTTCTAGTGGGTACTGAGAATAAAACTCTCCAATAATGGTGATCACATAACAAATATTTTCATTTTTCTGGTTGCCAGGATTAAAATCTTCAAAATTCCAGTAGGCTAAAATTTAGCTCAACATAAAAGGAGAGAGCTGTATACTTGGAGGAACAGGAATGCATCTAGTAGTTAAGCACAGTGATGTGTCTGGAAGGTTAATCTGTGTCTACTCCCTCCCCTGACTACTTAGGAATAGCAGACAGGATAGATGGAATATGGTTTTGTACCTTCCTATTTTTATTTTTCAACTGTGTTGGTGAAATACTGTGATTAGAATATTATGCCTTTCATTCTGCACTTCCCTTTGGATCTGTACTTCTGTGTTCTAGAGCTGCTGTGCAATGAGAAGTCAATGCTCAAAAATGCTCGTTTCTTTTTTCCACTTTTCTTGGTGAATTCAGTACCAGATGGCAGACTTACAGCCTTGAGAATGAAGTGCTCTGTTATTGACAGAATAACATACTAGCAGCAGTGAAATCTCCTTTCTCTTTCACTGCTGAGACTCCAGTGGTGCAGAGTGAATAATTTAGCATCCATCTCTCATTCAGCAAACATCGCTGGTGAGCTGCGTGAAGATGAATTTTATTAACTGGATGCCTGGATTCAATTTTCCAGCAAGCCCTGTGTGTAAACAAATTGTAAATGACTGCTGTGTAAGTGCTAGTGCTCCTGACTGTGTACTGGTACAGTGAGATTAGATACCCACATCCTGTTACACCATCTCCTCTGCTCATAAACTATTTCCCAAAACCAAAAGTAACCTTGCTAGTGAATAATCATATTGAATCCATTTCATATTGAAGGCAGTATTTGCAGCAAGACACATTTGTGATTTTTTTTGCTCCCTGGAAACACTCGATCATGCTGCTCAGCCTGTTCTGTAAATGGCATTGCAGATGTTATTGGTTACGCTCATGAGATCTGACCAAGAAACATATTTACAAAGCTTTTTTGTTTCATTCCGTTTGTCATTTCCTCCATTTGTCCGTTGTCAGGATGTCCATCAGGGTGACCATGTTAGGATATTAAGAGGGGCATCCAGTCTCATCAGGCCTGCTAGTTGTCATCTGCCACTGGTAGGACAAGCTGTGGCCCTTTGGAAGCTGCTGGAGCTGCAGTGGTAGTGGAAGCTGGACTGGTGCTGTCAACCAGGTAACAAAATGCTTTGACTGCAGGTGATTTGCTGTCTTTACTGCTCACAAGCAGCGACCAACTCATTGGCAACCCACTGCAGATGCTTGCTGATGACTGCCTCACAGGTAGGGACGGATGGTTCTGCTAGCAACTCTCTCCATTACTGATGGATATTGTGGTTATTATATATTTTTCTGGTAAGTAATTGTAATGTTATTGGGCATTTTCTTTAGTCTGCCATACTCTCATTTGAAAGCACCTGATGCCTTAGGGTGTATGCATACAAACACAGAAAAAGAAAGTGAAAAAAAAAAGATATAAAATGCAGATCCCGGGCAGCTATGATGATGAAAAACTCCCTGTCTCTTTTTCTGAGCAGAGGGTTGCGCATCCTTGCTTCCCTGGACCCCTTCCAGCTTGGATAATTCTTTTCCAACTCTTTAAGACTTCCTGTGTGCTGTCAGATGAATATGGTATTCTTCTTCCTTTCCTGTCCTCAGTCAGAGCAAGGAAACACTTGAAGAGTTTCAGAAGATAATGTTCTTTTAGACAGTAGATGTATATTGCAGATGGAGATTGTCTTTAGCAGGATTGGAAAAAGCTACAGGTCTGGAACAGGCCAAGCCTCATCTTCATGGCAGCCTGGCACTGTTCTGCAAAGCCTGCACTTGTGAAGCCTTTTTGGCATTCAGAGATCGCCAGGGCCTGGCCATTCCTGGCTGCTCCGTAGATGCAAAGTTTCATAGGGGGTGCAAGATTCCTGGGATCTCCTTCTCTGAAATGCTCAGTTACTTTGTTGTATCTTCCATAGGGAAAGAAAAGAAAAACCCTCACAACCAAACAACCCCCCACCCTGCCCCAAAATGCTCCACAAATACAAGCAAGAGACCCAATTCACATCTCCTTTTCCATGAAGCAACGCAATCTAAAAGACCCAAAAGCAGATCCCTTTTCAGTGTCCTTAAGTTGGATGGTCTCAATGGAAAGACAAATCCCTCGGCTGAAATGCACATTGTTTTTTCCCTATGGCCTGGCCTGATTTCAGTTCCGGCTGGCCAAAGAGCTGGAGACCAGCTCTTCTGTGCGCTCTCTGCCACCTCCACTGTGACAGTGGGGCAGAGCTCATCTGTGGCTAGACACAGCAGCTGAGAGGTAGTCACTCAGCCACCACTGGGGCTGTGGATATCTTTTGGGAAAAGGTCACACACACTTTGTGGAGAGTATGTAAAAACTGACGCTTTTGATTCTTCCTGATGCAGCACTGGAAAATATTACCCCAAGTCCCCAACAGGGGAAGATATTTTGCAGCTTGGGAGATGGATGCAGGCAGTCTGAGGGGCTTGCTCCATTGTACCTTGTGAAGGGGACATGATATCACCTAGATGGGAACAAGCAGGACTTGGAGATCAGAATCTATGATGTGCAAACACGTTTATCTGCTCTCTGCCCCCTAACCCCCTGAGGGAAACTAAGAGCATCCCCAGAGCCAGAACCAGCCAGTACTGCTAAGACAACTAGGTCACCTCACTTGAAATAACCCATTGGGCAGAATTAGCATTGTCTCCTCAGAGGAGCCTTCCAAGCATTAAGAGAGCTCCCTGAAAAACTTTGCTTTCTTTCTCATATTCAGCATGAAGCAACATTTCTTCATTTTTTGCCACTCTTCTGGCTCTGTCTCATATACAGCACTAAGCAGTTCCTTGTTCCACCTCAGGCTCATGGCTGGTCCCGGAATTACTCACAGGCAATGAGCCATTTCCATGTATTTGTCACCATGCCGTTGTCCCTGAAAGCTAGGCTGCCAATATCTCATAGCTATAAATAGCCCCATGCCTGCAGGAGGCAGGAAAACACCTTTGAACTCCACCAAAACGTGATGGAACTGCAGACTTGCAAAGGGTAAGACAAAAATGCCTGACTAAAAATATCCCTGAGGTGTGTCTGCTAAGTGCAAGAAGTTGGAGACAGCATGAGCTCGTAGAGTGGGCAAGCAGCGGCTGGGACACATTGGTCCCACTAAAAGTTTAACCATTGATTCCCTCTGTGGCCATTGACAAGTTATTCAACCTATGTATGTTTTCATGTGTTTCTGTCATTTTAGCTGCCTCAGGGTTTTCATGACAGGTCCTCATGGCCAAGAGGCTGAAGATTGCTGGGAAATCTTCCAGATGCTGCAGGGTTCCTGAATGATTAAGATGTTTGGAGGACCTTAATAGCATATTGACCACCACAGATGGCAGCAAGGGTGGGCTGCAGAACTGAGTTTCAGTAAAGTTTTTCCCTAGGTTGTGTTATGCCACCAAGTGCCACTTTGTTTGCTCACCTAGATAACAGTGGAGACAAAAACCTGTGAAGTCTAATGCTTACTGGGGTTTGGGAAGCAATTGCCCCAGGCAAGTCATGCAACCTGCTCCGTCACTGAGGGAGCTTCCTCCCTTCACCCAGGAGTATTTGTATTTCACCACACCTATGTGTGCTCAGAAATTCCTAAACATTACGGTGATAAGTTTCAGGGATGCAGAGAGAGTCTGGTGCTTCCAGCTGCAAGGTCAGAAGGGAGTTGGTGAAAGGTATTGGTTTGATTTGACAGATTTAGACTGGATTCATGTGAATTCAACATGGGGTAGAGCTGGATGGGACCCATTGGTGGTCTGTACCACAGACCTCAGCCTGCTCTCATCCAGCACTGAGCATGGGCTTTGCCACAATTTGGAGCTCAGCTTCCAGCGAAAGGGTGGCTTAAAAGCAATCAGGGAAGCAAATGCAGCCCAAATCCACTTCTCAGGGTTTGCTTTTTGTCACAACTTTCCTTTGGTCTCCCACCTTCCTCCTCCCCACGGCCCACCCTGCTCCGGTCGTCCTGGAAACCAGAGGCCACCATGCGCTGGCCCAAGCGACAGCCCCGCAACAAAGGCGGCTTTCATGGTCCAGATGGGATTGAAGCTTCCCTGGCGCCCCTTCCTCCCCGCTCCCGGCGCACAATGTGAGGGGAGCGAGTACTGGGGGTGGCCTGCCATCCGAGGGGACGCCCAATGCTGGCCGGCCTTCATGGGTCCTGACTTTCTCCCCCTCGCTGCCTCCTCTCTTTTGCGCCTCATAGGTCAGGGGACAAGGTTCACGGACTCTCAGTTACGAAGTGAAGGTGGATTAAGGAGGGGGGTAAGGGGCCATTCTTGTCACTATTGCACGCTGGAGACCAGGTCAACTGTCCTCAAAACCCCTCATACACTCTGTTGGCTCCACAAATGCCATTCAGCGTGAAGGAAGTTGTCCATCAAAGCCGGAAGGACTGTGGGAATACCTGCAGGAGTTTGAGATAGGGACTCAGGAGACAGGGACTTTCGCAGAGCGCTGAGCAAAGGGAGAGCAAAGCAAACACTGAATCCTGCTGCTTTGCCCTTTTCCTTCTTCTCTCACAAGTAACCAGCAGTTTTCTGGGTCCACCTAAGACAAGGAATTCACTGGTGCAGGCCTGGAAACAAGTTCCCTAGAAAGATTGTGCATTAACTTGGGAAAACACTGGGGATCAGAAAGCTGTTTCAGAGGAGAATCTGGTCTCCACATTAAAACTGGTCGACTGGATTACTGATGTGTTTGGTGTTTTGGAAACATTAGTTACTCGTTGCAAGCCACCGTCTGAGATTCACTGCTGCATTCAGAGGACTGCTCTGCTGATGGGTAGTGGAAATAACTCAGAAGGATTTGAGAGGAATCCCAGGGTCCTCAAGTAAACTGATTTCTTGCCTAAAACAGAAGTAAATCTACCTTGAAGCTCATGTCAGATTAAATCTTCCCACAGAAAGGTCAAATACACAGCAAGGGCAAGCTTGTAATATGGGTAACAGGGGAACCAAAGAGGTGAATAAGCTTTTTCAAAAATATGAATCAAGGACAAGAAAGCCATTTCAAGTATATATGAAAAGTATCAGACACATGTTGCTGCATGGATGGATGCAAACTGCTTTAAGAAATAGACCCTAGCAGATTTGTCTTTAATGATCATATCTGCTTTATCTGCAAACAAACCAATGAAGGAATTCGTGGCATCCATTTTTTTTTTTTTTTGGAAGAAAGGAGGTCGAGGGTCTGCCATACCACTTCTTGGTGCCATTCTGGGGCCAGAGGCACCATCTGTCCAGGATAATCTGCATGCCCATACAAGCTATACATGTGCATCCTCCCTCTGCTTCCACCAGCAGTGGATGGGGGTAAAAGCTAGTCACTGATATGTCCTCAGCTAGGGACATCATCCAGAGCTGGGCTCTCAAGGATGCTCTGGGATTCCCTGCCCTCTCATCTCCACCTGTGCCCTCTCCTGTTGTGCCTCTGACTCTACACAGGGCTGCTCTGCATTGCCAAGCAAATTCCCACATGCACATGCAGGCAAGTGAGTGTCTTCCCCTCAGGCGGCTGTTTTGGGGAAGTCTGAGATAGAGGAAGGAGCCATGGTGACTGCAGGCAGGGAGTGCTCCTTGTATCCACCCTCTGGCTCCTTCCTGACTTGCTAAGCCCTGCTTTCCTGCAGCCGAGTCCAAACTCTGCTCAGCTCCTGCCTTCAGAGCCTAAAAATAACTCCCCTATGCAGGTTCTAGAGAAGTGCTCCTGGTCTGGAGCTCAGCCCTTGAGAAAAGGAAAGTAAATAAATAAATAATGAGACAGTTGAGTTGGTTGCATGGTGAATGGGTTCAGGGAGCAGCTCCACTTCAGAGGCAGCAGAGTGGAAAGAAATCATGGCCTTCTTCTGGACCAGCTATCTGCACTAGCTCACAGCACACGGTGCCATGCAGTAACGGGGCAGCTATGCCTGGTCTGCCCCTGGGAACCAAAGGGGCAGAGAACCATCCTGCAGGGAGTGAAGGCAATGTGTTACTCAAGCTCCTTGTATCCTAGCTGCCAGTCTCTCTGCTGCTGCCCCTGCTTCCTAACAGCTGTTCTTTTGCTTGCTTCCTTCCCTCTTTCTCTCTTTCCCTAGGAACCACATGCCTTCCAAGAAAGAGCACACTTAATGGTGTTAATGAGCATCTCTGGCAGAGGCTTCAACAAATGGCTCTTGCCCAGCCTGCTGGGCAGGAATGGATCATTTCAGAGGAAGGGAAGGAAAGGGGATGTAGAGGCGGCTGCCTGCATGTCAGGCTGATGAACTGGAGCAAGGAAACCTGCTTCCTCTGCATATCGATCTGCTGACAGGCTGATGGAGAGATGAGCTCCTTCATGCCTACTCAGAAGCATTAATTCCCTGATGACTTCCCCATTCTAGGATGGGGAGGCGCATTGTCCTGGAGAGGATGAGACCAGCTGTCCCTGCCAACTGGACGTACAAAGGGAGGAGAGTGTCTGACTCCTGGAGAGGTTTATTTTCCTGAACCTTGCTGCATTTCTATTTAGGCAATCTGCAATTTATGCAATCTGTTATTTATACAATTATGCAATATTAATTCAGCATCCCAACTGGCTGGTGAGAAGCGGAAGGGACTCAGAGGTTTTTTTGGGGAGTGATGCAGATGAGCAAGAGGCTATTTCAGAACTTGGGTGAATATTCATGGGATATCTTTGCAGGATGAGGAGCAGTTTGAGCTGGGTGAATATTTCCCAGGATACAAGCTGGTGCTAGGTGATCCCTGAGGGACTTGACTCACTGGAAGAGGGGAGATTGGAAACCTTTGTAGCGGATACTGGCCAGCTCGAGGGGACAGTCTATGCCAAGGAAAGATGACACGAGACAGTAGCAATGTGCGTCTCGGCCTGCACCCACTCAACACTGACAGAGACATTCTGAGCATGGGGTAAAGATCCTTGTGTCTGTGCCCCAAGTCTGCCAGCCTCTGTCTTGCTGCTGTATTGGCTCTCCAGATACCTCTGTGGGCAAAACAGAACAGAAGCAGGATTTCACTGGTCCTCCCATTCTGCTATTTGAGTAGCCAATGGGCTATTCAAAAGTAGTCCATTTTCAATGTTTCACAGAAACAAACAAGCAAGCATGCAAAAAACCCGAACACTACCCTGTCTCCTTCCCTTGTCTCCCACTATCCCACTGTCTGTGGGAGCCCCTGTTATGCCTTTCAAGGAGCCTGTGCCAACAGTTTGCCTCATGTCTGGTGCCGTGGAGTGGGAGGAAATTTCCCCTTCACTCTGGATCCTGCTGGGGTGACAAGATCTTGCCAGGGACATTGGAGTGCTGAGGCTCTAGGAAGCCTCTGTTGCCTCCCACAATTTACTGCAAGGCTTGTTGACTGCTGGGCTGTGGCTTGTCCCTGCTCTTCCTCCCATGGTATGACCCAAGAGCCTCTGTTGTTTCATTGTCGAGAAAATGCTTAAAGTCTCTTCCACCCAGAAGCATCCCCAATTTCATTGCATGGCGCCACTCTGCCAAGCCGTCTTGCTGAGGACAAGGTGGAAAGGACACAGCTTTCTGAAGCTGCCATGCATTGCAGCAGGGTCACATCTTGCAGCATGACAGCTGCCCTGCTCGGTGCACACCGGCCCAGGCAACGTGCAGGTCTGCAGCCAGCCAGCAGCCCAGCTGTGTGGTGCTGGGCCCTGGCACATCCCATGTCCTGACGCAGTCCTTGTCTTTATATAGCTGGTGCTTCCTGCATGGTGGATGTGCAGGGAGAGCTGTCACTCCCTCGCTCTCTGTTTTCCCTGTTGGCTGAGGGCAGGAGGGAGTCAGTGTCCTGGGAAAAAGTAAAACTTGAAAGCAGAGCTTGGCTTTTCATTGTCAGGAGATTTTTTTTTTGATGCATTTCCTCTGGGTTGTTTCCTTTTCATTTGAACATGGGTTAAAAATATACTTCCGCTGACATCACCCGCTGTCCCTTTTCGGAAAACTCTCATGCTGGTCTCTGTGAAAACCCCAGGGCTTTGCATTCCTCTGATGGCCCTGAGAAACATGCCTGGAATGAGCAATCAGGCTAGCCTGAGGGCAGCTGATGGGGAAGATGGGAGAGTCCAGCCAGGGAAATGGGATTCTTTGACTTTTTTTTTTCCCTCTGGAGGGGCAAAGAGGAGGGTGTTATTGGTATTTGTTGCATTGCTGGTTTCACTGCCTTGTGATTGGGAAATCTGGCCTAGATAAAGACAACTTGGGAAAAGTCAGCTCATCCTCATCCTAAGCAAGGGATATTACAGAGAAAAAGGATGAGAAACAGGCTGTTTGTGAGGAAAGGTTGCTGCTTGTAACTATTATCTGAGCTCTTCTGGTCTTTGCTGGTAAAGCCATTTCTGCACTGAACCCCATCAAATGACATGAGGACCAGGAGATCCAGAGAAGTTCTCCTCATGTTCTGTCCCCTCCAACTCCATCCTAGTCCCATCAGCCTTCTTGGGACCAAGGAGTTTGACCCACACATGCTGATAGGGTAAGTGAGCTGCTGAAGTCCTCACAGCTCATCTCCCAGAGCTGGCTATCCTTGCAAGGATGGGCAATGCCCTGGGAGGCACAGAATCCCCAGCCTTCTGTGCTTCCAGGGCTGGTAGATTGGGAGCATGATTTTTCCCTTGCTGCTCTGAGCTGATGGCAGTCCAATTCAGTGGGTGCTGTGGGCACCAATATCCCTCAGGCCAGGGCAAGGAGGAGAGTGAACATCTAGTTTCAACGTATTACATGTTAATAAACTTTGTGTCTTTCCTGGGTCCTATTTCTTGTCTGACACTTGATAAGCAATGAGTCACTTTGGACAAACTGCCCCCTCTCTGTCTGGTACCGTGGGAGCTCCTTGGGGCCAGCCCTCAGCCTTGGCTGTCTCATGTGGATCAGGCCTGGAGCCTCCTTCCCAACTCTCCATTTTTCCAGAGCATCCCCCTGCACCTTCTTCACCTGTGTATCCTGTATCATGGGACCTTGATATTACTCCTCATGGAAAGAAGACCAGAGCTGTTTGCAAGAGGTGAGTGGCTTAGGGATGAGCACAAAGGCTGCTTGAAAAAACAGGACCTTTGCTGCAGGCCCAGCTGTAACTCCATGGGAGAGGAGATGGAGTCAATTCCTCTTTAGAGCTCATAGGGGATGGAAAGGGGGCTGAAGCACTTTCTTGGTTGCTGCACACATGCTGAGAGGTCCCAGGTATCCTGGAGGAAGGGTTATGTTCAGCACTCCCAGATATTTATACAGCTGTGGCTTTGTGCTGTTAGCTTTGTGCTGGGTGGCCCTGAACTTCCATGCAATATTTGACCAGGGGCAAAGGGTTCATGCAGGCATGCCTTGTTGGCTTGGACAAGCAGAAGGGAAAATAGCTGGCATGGCATCTGTTGGCTGAAGCTGCTGAGAAAGGATTTCTCCCTGAGCATGAGCTTCAGCAGTTTTTCCATCCTGAACTGCACGAGCACCTTCAGAACCTGAGCGACCAAATGACTAACGGGGAACTGCCCATTGCAACCAGGTCACTTTTGTGCCAATTAGCTTCAGAACTAGTTTCAGGAGGAAAAAAAATCATAAGAAAAATGACTGTGTTGACAAATGGGACATCAACTACTTCCAAACATGCTTTTAGAGGAATGGAATAGTTCCAGTTCAAATGAACCATTGTTTTCTGATGAAAAACCTTTGTTTGAGATGCTTCTGGCCTGCATAAGTTGCAGTCACTCCCTCAGAGAAGCCTAGGAGAAGCTAAACCTCCTTTTCACGGCCAGATAAATGATGCAACATCTCCCTGGCACACACTGCAATGTCACTGCTCCACCCTCTAAAAATGTGTCACACTGACTGAAAAAGGGAGATCTTCTCCGGTTTTATTTCCATCTCCAGATGCTGCCACCATTAGACCAGATTCCACTGCAGGAAGCAAGGCAGGAATGAAGGCGTTGTCTCTGTATGGGCCGGACAGCATTGGCATGGAGGGCTTTTTTGAAGAAAGCATGGCAAGTTGGCTCATATGAGCCTGGTGAGCTGGGAGTGCAGGTAAGGAAAACAGCTTGTCCTTCCTGGCATATTATCTCTTTAGCCATCTGATCCATAAATCAGCCAGACTATTAACGAGCGGATCTGTGAGCCAGACAGACCCCCACTACTGGTCTTATCCCTGTAGAAGCTGTAGGGGTACCTGGAGCATGTGGAGACGGTTCTGTGGATGTTCCTCAGCACTAAGGCCAGTCCTAGATCTGACACTGTCAATTTTTGGCACTTTCATCACCTGCCATCTCCACCTTTCCCATGGGGCAGATGCAGTGGAGTATTGCCTCCTAGGCTATACTGTGCCCTCTCCTCTTTTGAGTGACATCTCCTCCATGCTGTGGTGCTTGTGGGCCATCCATTGGGCAGTCCTATGGAGCAGCTCTTCATCTTCCAAATGTTTCCAAAGGGTTATGAGATGCAGCCTCATCCCCAGAATACAGCATTTGATTCCCAAGCTTTGTATCCCAGCCAGGATCTCAGGCACCCTGGGAAGCTTGAGGACACCTGGATGTGAAGCTGTGAGCTATGGGCCAGTCCAAGTGCTCAGGTCCATGCAGCACCAAGGCATGAGTGGCACTGGGCTCCCTCTCTTCCTGACCCCGGCTCTGCTGCCTTCTGCACCTCTCAGCTTTGGAGGACCATGAGCACCTGTAGAGCTGTTTGTGGGATGCCATGGCTGGGAGAGGGGATACCGTGAGGACCCAGCAGTGCCGCAGACTGCAGGACAGAGTCGGTGTACAGGCAGAGAAAGGCAAAAGAGAAATCCACAGAATAGGGCTTTAGGACCCCCCCCTGAAGCTGGGGACAGCCTTGTGGCTTCCAGACGGGGCTCGGGATGACAAACAGGGCAATCGCTCCCTCTTGTGACCCAGTCTGCAAATGCAATAGAGCTGTCGGAGATGAGAGCGGGAGTTCATGCGGAGGCTGCTCACAGAACAGACTTTCCTTCCCAAAGTCCCACAGAGTGCTCCCTTTTTTTCCACATTTTTTTTGTCTGTTGCAGATAAAGCTCCCTGCAGCTGTCCTGGTAAAAACTATTGCCTTTCCTTGAAAACGTTACCAGGGATGCCTGGTCAGGCTGCGCATGGGAGGCCTGTCATGCTGGGTGATGCTGGTTCAGGATGCATGTAGGATGGCAATAAAGGTCCGCAGCAGAGGCTACTTTTATAGTCCTTGCTAGATGATTCTTACCTGAAACTGCAGCTCTTGCATCCAGATGTGAAGACCTCAGAATGGCATGTGGAGGGTTTCTTCTCAGAATTCAAGTTATTCAAGCTATTCTAGCTATCTTCTTCCCAACTTTCCATTCCCCTGAGATAGTAAAAGGGCTGTCTCCCTTGTCAGCTAAAAGACAGTAGTGGGTTTGGGTGATCTATGGGCTGTAGACTTAGATGTGAAGCTCATTCCTTCTTCTCCAGGCAAGTTACTTGCCTCTCTATCCCTGAGCTACTGAGGGAGAAAATAGAAGGCAGCACAGTCTGGGCAGTGTCTCTGATGTCTGGGCTGGTAACAGCACTTTGGGTTTAGCGATCTCAGTTTTTGTCTCTGAGCTTTTGTTGGAGGCCAAGATGGATAGCAAAGTGCATGAGCCACAGGCTGTTTTGTAAGGGGCAAGGGTGGTTCTTGCACCAAAAGGCAGTTTAGGAAGAGATCCTTAAGCTGGTGCTGCTCTCTGCCTGTTAATCTGTTCAGATCATGTAGGATCCAGCCTTGGTACAGTTACATCAAACTAGAGCCACATGGTTAGACTGTACCCAGATTCACGACCAGGGAGCTAGTGTGTCTCTGATCCAAATCCCCTATCAGCATGGTTCTGCTCACAGATGGAGTCAGTCATTCATCTGTCTATATGAGATGGTTTGGAATGTTTTCTCAACAGCCACGGCACTGCACTGTGCCTGCAAATACAGCAGATTTCATGCTGGAAGGAGCCCTGCTATCACACTCCCAAACCCTGAAGGCTTTCCATCCCCAAAAAGAGGATCCCTGGGCATGGGAATTCCCAGAAAAGAAAGCCAAAGGAAAGATTTCCTGGAATTTGATCTCAAATCCTTGTTGACAGGTGATAAGAACACTTACAGAGAACAACGGTCCCAGTTCAGCTCATTTCCTTGCCAAAGAAGGGTGCAATACGACCTGCATGCTTATCTCTGCAGGATGCTGGCCACGTGCCTGAGTGCAAAGCACGTATGCAAGGAGGAACTGAGTCAGGAGGAAATGTCAAAGCCCAGCAGCCCCAATAAACCAGGGATGCCCCAGCCAGCACAGTAGCATTTCTCTTTAAGACTTTGCTACCGCCCTCTTCCTGCCAGCGAGAAATGATGACATGGAAGAGGCAATTATTGGACACCGGCTGCATCTGGCCGTCTCCGTCTTGGGCCTGGGAATGATCTTGACCGACAATGAGCCTCCATGGTTTTGTTTTAGGGCTGCCCATTAGTGGGAAGGCAAAAAAAAAAAAGGCTGAGGATGCCCAAGAGCTCTGTGGGAGAACCAGCATCAGTCTGTTGTGCTATAGATCTTGCAGTTCCCTCACTGAACATAAAAACAAAAATTAAAACCATTTACGAGAAAAGTCACTTCCTGCTAATTTATAGCCCTTGGCTCAGGAGCAGCTGGGCAGTGGAGTTCAGGCCTGCAGCATGGTGGGGATGTTTCTCTCTTCACATTTACTCCTTTTCGTAGTATTTTGATTTGACAAGAATGTTGCCATTCAGATCAACCCTCAAATTCCCACTGCTTGCACATTCAGGGGAAACCCTTTCCTCCCTCCTATGCAATGTAAAAGTCATCCATATCCATATAGTTCCAGTTTGGTGCAAGGACTCTGCTTGCTTTGACAACCTGGAAAGGTTTGAGTTAAACCTTGATACTGATTCCTCTATATGGCATGTGAATCTCATGTCATGCTGCCCATATTCTCTTTCAATCACTTATGTTACATGACTTACAGAGAGACTATTCCGGATTTACTGGTGGATCTCAAACTTGGACTCATGAAGGTGGGGAAACCTGTAATAGTAAAGCAAATATTACAGAGAACAGCTCTACTCCAATCCTCTGTCGTAGCCAGAACTCCTGGGCTGTCACTCAAGATAAATTTCCCAGTCTCACAGTGGCAGAAGTTTGGTCTAGCGCCCTACAACCTGTCTTTGATAGACATAGCTGAACTTAGCACCCACACTGCTCAGTGCCTAGTGCCCTGTAGCCTATCCTGTGTTCATCAACCTTGTCTGCATTTATTTCTTTTTTTTTTCTTTCTTTTTTTTTATTTTCTTTTTATTTTATTTTTAGGAAAGTCCAAATAATGCATTTTTTTTCTAATAGGTATTGCTGCCTGCTGGCCTGAGAGCAAAAGCTGTCACCCCCAGAAGTGATGGGCATCTCATGGGAGAGTGCTGCGGAAAGGCAGCAAAGCAGAAAACCCAGGGATGTCACGGTGCAGAGGAACATGGCATGCCTCATGCATCACAGTCCAGGATGTCACTTCTCTCATTGAGATAAATGGGGAGGCTGCCCCAGGAGAACTTGGGAGTCACTTCCACTTAGCCGTTTTCAGGGATGGGCCTGAGGCAGGCCTGTAAGGACAGTTCAGTCCACAGTGGTAGTGGCTGGGAGGGTGAAATTGCTCCATGCTGTAACCTGGCTATGCAGGCAGGGAAGGGACTCGGGCTGTCCTTGAGGGCACACACACAGACTCAAGCAGCCCAGGCTCTGAAGTGGCTCAGTTTAAGTCAACACTGCTCTGCCACGTTAGCATGATGCTGTGCTGGAGAGGCAGCGAAAGTGCTTGGGGACAGTGCCATATGTCACAAGAGGGAGAGTGGAGAGGTGCTGTGTGTTGTGACATAGAGCGACGCAGTGGGCAACACAGTACTTGGAGGGGTTTGTTAAGTGCATGGCAGATAGAGAGGGTGACTTGGCTCTGCTCAGCTCTGGGAAGACCCTCTTGACAAGTTCCCCATCCTGACATGGCCTCCTGATGCTTTGCAGCACTCCCAGGCTTCAAGGTGTAGGAAGGGTCTGAAGTTTTAATGGAGCAGAGTGACAGTCAGGTAGACCAGGAAAAAATCGTGGGTGAGGTAAAAGGGCCAGATGTGTGGTGCTGTAAAAGGATGACACAGGAATTTGCTTCTTTGAGTTGCTATCAAGTAAAGTGTGCATGCAGGGAAGGAGAGGAATTGTCAAGGCATAAAAAGAATACAACAAAGAGGAATAGTGCTTTTAATTTAAAATGAAATGCCTGGGGAAATGTCTTGACAGAGAGGTGTGTCAGGCCACAGAGCATTTCCCAAGGAAGTGCTGGAGATCTGGAGGGAGTACACAGAAGCAGATTAGAGAAAATACTCTGGTCATAGTGAACCATCCAGCATTGCTGGTGGAGCAGAGGTGAACTGAATGAGAGAGTCTGTTGGCCCCTTCCAGTCTCAGGTCCTACTTGTTGCCTCAAGCTGCAGATGTGGTTTCTATTCTTGCACTTTTATCACTCTTTTAGGTTGTAAAAGACCAGACTCTTTCATCTTCAGATCGAGCTCAGAGATTCTTCACTACATAGAGAAAACTCTTGAACTTAAGAACTACCTGTCCCGAGGGAGATGGTTTCTTGAGCATGAAGGAGATTAAGTCCAGCCTGGTGGAAGATCCACAGGGGAAGGGAGATGTCATTTCCGCAGACCCCAGGAGACGGATCCCTCCAGATCCTGCCAATGCACAGACCTGAGCTGCGTTTAAGGCCTGCATTTCTATGTGCCTCCTTTGATTCCACTAATTGGCCAGCGAGCTGCAGGAAGACCCAAGTGCTGTGTTAAAAGGATGAGATGAAATAAGAGTACAGAATAAATCATGAGCCAATTTCCAGCATTTTCTTGGCTGAAATGGAATGGCTAATTATTTTGATGGTAAAATTAACATAATTACTCTACCCACTGGCCCAGGCCAGGCAGAACAGTGAGAAAAACAGGTTGATGTTTCAAAGGGAGATGTTTATGGAAGTGATTGAGTGAGTCATGGGACTTGAATATGGGAAGAGACTGGCTTGGTCATATGAAGCCAAGACTGCTGTGTTGACCCTGAGCATCCCATTTGCTCTGTGCAGTTGTTGCTTCCTAGACAACAATCCTGACTTCCCATGCAATATTTCTGCTTCTCACACACAAGATTGAGTGAGTCATGGTAGAAAGCAAAACAAATTTGAAATACTGTAGCAGAAGAAAGCTGGCAATGTTGTAATATATGTTTAGTGGAGCAGGACATAACAAGTCCCCTAAGCAGCCAGGGGAATTAATCTCAGAAAACTTTCTTAATGGACACAGTCTTACAGGATAATTTGTACGTAGCGCTCCCATTTTCAGTGACGTTAACCTGATTTTATAGCAAGCAGGCACTGTCATTGTTTTGCTCTCTTTTCTAGTGTTGGTGTTTCTGTTTTTCTGCATTTTTATACAAAATCATCTTAGGCTCCACACATACAATATTGCAATTATCATGACTTTTGGAAAATGTGGTGCTTTTAGGATTTTGATTTTTCTGAACTGAGAAGATTAATGTTTGCTTTAGATTTTTGTCTTTATTTAAGCTCCACCTTGAGACCAGAGACTAAACATTGGAAGGAATAAATCCCACATGCTTTCTCATCCAAATGTTTTTAATGTATACTTTATAGTGAAATCATAGTCCAGATCTTGCCTCTTCCCAGATCTCCCATTTGAGCTTCTGTCTCCTGCCCACAGTCAAATTGGGCAGGAGGTTTGCAAAGCTGCCCACACCTTTAACTCAGAGAGTAGAGGACTGTGATGTAGGGGCTCCTGGTCTCATCTTCCCTGCTAGGCAGAGGTGTGGATCAGGACGTTGTTTGGGATGGTTTCAAGCATGCTTTTGCATTCTATGTTAAGGCTCTCTGAGGCAATGAAGCTAGAATCAGCTAGTCTCCTGAGCCTATAACCTTGGTGTCACTATAGCGTCATGGCTCAAATATTCCTATCCCCTTACAAGTGCTTGGGGATTATATGACAGCACCTGAGATGCCAGGAATAGGCTTGGTTAAGCCATGAGGTCTGGTGCAGTTCTGTGTTGCTCTGTGATCTGTAATGTTTGAAAGAAATTTTCATTCAGCTTAGGAAAAAAAAATCTGATTAACAAAGCAGAAACCTTTTAATGACAATCTGAGATAATGTAGTAACAGAGCCTCCAGCTACCCGAGTTTCCTATGAGGTTATCGATTGTAGAACAACATTTGTATATTGTGTTAACATCATTCGTAAGGAGGACAATCCTTATTTACTTGTTTTGTTAACATTGGAAGACTCCAGGGCCTTCCCACACACATTCATTTGCATGTTTCTTCCAATGAACAGTAATAAAATATTAATATCATTAAAGGAAGGGGGGAATTTAAGAGGCCTTGGACTATTCCTCTGACTGAATGAGAGGTTGATCTGAATGTTCTTGGCAGTTGAGCAAGGGAGGACTGAGGGTGACGAGCACCCACTTGTTCTAACTGGGTCCCCTGGCCCTGCTGGGTGATTGCAGAGAGCATCCTGCCAGTGTCTGCCAAAGTGAGTCCTGCAGCTGTGCTCCTGCAGGTTTGGTTGCATGAGAATGATGTTTTGGAAGGTTGTTTCGAGTCTCACACCAAGACTGTGGCTGGTAGAGGTTTGTATCCAAAGGAAGAAAACACCTAAAAGTTCCCCACTGGTTTCTAGTCCTTCTCTTTCATTCCATTTCTTGCCCGAGTTGGCTGCATTTTGCACCCTGCGACAGCTCCCATCTGCTCTCAGCATGTTGTGCTCATCAGCAGGAACGATGGGAGGGATTCCTTGAGCACATGGGTTCTCCATGCCAGTGCTCAGAGGCCTGGACAGCCATGCTGGCTCCTGGGATAGACCGTCTGCTTTTATTTCCTTGGTGAAGGGCAGAAACACCCTGGACTACAGGAGTTGAAGTCATGGGCTAATCAGGATGTATAGCCAGCCACTGAGGCCATGTATATTTAATGAGCCCTGTTAAAGGATTTTTAGAAGTGATCTCCCTATGGACAAGACGATGACTTCTTTGTTTATAATTTTTTTCCCTTTCCTGTTGCCACTAATCACTAACTCCCTGCTCCTTAATGGCACCTTTGGGGAGCTCCAGGGATGACTTATTTATTTATTTGCTCCAGATCGGAGAAAAGTCCCCTCCCGCCCTGCCATCAGCATGGGCAGTCGGTCTCAGGGCCTGTCTGTACTGCTGCTGGGGATCAGCAGCGCAGACATGGTCTAGCTTCAGCGGGTGAGCAGTGCAGGTCCATGCCTTTGATCTGGCTCCGATGGGTGAAGACCTGTGTAGCCTTGCACCAGGATGATGGGGATGATCCACACACTGCTTCCTCTGAATGTGCTCCTCGTCTCAAGGTGCAGTGGAGGATCTGGATCCAGGGAGATGTTTGAACTTGGTTTATGGTGCCTGTCACGTAGCACTGCAGTACAGAGGGCTCATCAGCCTCCTCTCTCTTTGTCTGCATCCATCCTGCCAGTTCACAGCCCTCCCTCAGAGGACAGAATTGACTGTGAGTCCCAGAAGAGTGTGTCACCATCAGTCGCCACTCACCTGGGGGTCAGGAACCCTCTTCTGCTCCCTTTTCCCTCCAGGACTCCGTGACCAGATACCTCCTCCTCTCATCTCCCAGATGGAAAAGCCCCATGTCCTGTCTTAGGCAGCTGAATCCAACTCCAGGAAATCCCTGCTCTGTGCTATCATGGAGGCCAGACTCTGTAGCTCTTCCCAAGGCCTTTTCTTCTTCTTCATGGTTTTGCTTGTGAAAGGAAGGAGCAGATAAGCCCACAGGGACTTCAGGGAGAGGAACAAGCAACTCTTAATGTTAATGTAGCACACCAGAGCACCCCATTTCACTCAGGCAACCTCTGGTTGATATGACCTACTTTATAAAGGAGATACGTGTGCACTTAATGCTGTGTTCATGTGAGTGTATTAGATCACGTCCTATTTGACCTCATCCTTCTCTCGCTACGTCCCCTTCGAGTCTAGGTAACCATATGCTCCCCATCACTTTGGTGCAGTCCTCCAGGACTTTGGGATACACAGTGATGTGCTGTGCTTGAATATAATTTAAAACCAAAAACTTAAGCATATCATGAGGGCCCTTGGCCTCATGCTGCTGTGCCTGTAGGAAGCTGCAGTCTATATCGTATCCTATATCTACTGAGATCACTCTCTCTATAATCTCAGCTTCGTTAGTGCCACAGCTGGAAGGCTTAACCACTAGATATCCTAAGATTTCTGCTCTGATATAGATGTCCCAGAAAGAGTCCTCCTAAATTCTCAATCTGAAACTTTGGGGAAAAAAAGTTGAAATTCCAAAACTTCAAGTAAAGTTCACTTTAGCCAAGAACAGTCTCCGAAGGGGAAGCTGGGAGCATTCAACACTGCCTGAGGAGTGCTGGCTAGTCCTGACTGATATAGTTGAGTATCTTGTGTTTTCTAAACTCATCTACAGGCAGTGCTGGAGAAAAGGGAGGCACTCTGGCTCCTGGAGTGAGTAGTTTTGAACCAGCCCTGAATATTTCCTTTACTCTATGGCTTTGGGATTCACTAGGGTCTTAATTTTTTGCCACAGTTACCAGGGCTGAAGACCAGGGGTCTAAGGACCAGATGCAAAGGTTGGATCCTACATAGGGTGGGGAAGACGGGGTGTAACACAATTTTTGGTCCAGAGACCTAGTGACAGCTATGATGTCCTTGGTGATCCTAGATGGGTATCTGTTTGGAGGAGCTTGCTTGATTGTTAACCTTACTTTGAAGTCCCTGTAAGTATCTTCCATCTCACACAACTTTGAACATTGCCAGTGGATCTTAGAAATTGCTTCCAGGAAAAAAACAGTCATTTTTTTTCTTTTAGGATGATTTTTTTTTTTTGGAAGTGGAAGACAGAAAAACCCTGCCTGCTTTCTGGGGAAAATGTTGCTTCTTTAGTTTTGTCCAGGAACAGAAGAGTTCAGAGCTGAAACCTGCTGATGCCTCCTGAGGCTTGGGGATCCAGGGTCTGAGGCTACATTCTCCTCAGCAGGCAGCTTGACCTCCTCCCCTCAGCTGCCCTCCCTCCATCTAGGAGCACCCGAGGCAGCACCAGTGGCCTAGGGTGGGGATGAAACATGTCTCTGGCTCTGCCTTCTCCTGGGAGCAGCAGGATGGAGGGCCTCAAGATGCAGGGCTTGTTCTTCTCAGTGCCTCCGTATGTGGAGGGGCCGTCACAGTTGCTTCTGGGAAGCCTTTTCACAGCCCTTTTCCCCAGATAGGAATAGGCAACCCCGTATGGCCTGTCTTCTGTCCCAGGCTCAGATCCCATCAGATTTCCAGGCTTCTACCACTGATGCAGTGTCCCGGGGTCTTTCAAAATCTCTTTTTCTTACAAGGCTACAGATGCCACAAGGAAGGCAGAGGATTTCGATCTCCTTGTGACCACCCATTAACACTGATCACGTCACAGAAGTCTTCCCCATTCCCTGTCTCATGTAATGTAAGGAAATTAGAGAAAAATACAGCTGGTCCTAGCACCATGCTCTTCAAAGTTTAGTCTGCTTCAGGCCAAGTCTGTTCAGTCTGCTGACTGGCAAAAAAGTCTTATTCCTACTTGCATTAATTTGCACTTGGTTCTGCTGTTGGCTCTTCCTCCAAGGCGACCGGTAGTGCTTTTTAATTGACTGGTAGGAGCCAGCTGAATTGATGAAGTGCTCTCCAGGGCCTGAGCCTTTTGCTTGTGTAGCCCTCTTAGCCAGCGTTAGGTGGAGCAGCAAGAAACCAAGGTGGTGAACTGAGCTGGTTCTTCTCTGTGTGGCTGATTAAATGTACCTATAAATCTATGGTTGGAAACTGGCTTTGCAGCTCCCATCTTCATTCCTCTGCGTGGAATGAGGTTGCTGGATGCTAGCAGGAGGAAAAACGAGGTTTTAAAACTTTGCTTCTGGCTAAACTACTCTGTTTCACCCACATTGTCATAAGAGCTTCATGAACATCCAGGGACGTTTTCTGCCACACGTGTGTTTGTCCAGCTTGCTTCTTCAGTGAAGTTCCCTGAGCAGTTGCGGCATAGCCACCCCGCTGGGAAGGGCTGCGCTTTGATGAGAAGAGGCAGTCAACTCAAGAAAAAGAAGAAAAGTGGTGACTATGAAGCCCTGATACATGTCATTGCAGCATACTGACATGATCCTCTTTCCAGCCTGGTCACAGCTTCAATGTAGCCTAGCCAGCACAGGGACCAAAAAAAAAAACTTTATAGATCCAACATACAAGCAATGTCATAAGGTGATGAGCTGCCTGGCAACCTAAACTCTGTTACCATGGGCTCAGCAAGTTATTTTTAGCATTCCTGAAATTATATCAAACATTCATGTCTGCAGCCCCAAACTTTTCCTAGGTGAGGCAGAGCTGCCCACAGAAGTGGCTGGCTGTTGGTGAATGGACCTGCCTCACACCCAGCACTCGAGGCCACAGAGAGCCAAGGAGCTCAACCATGTCTATGGATCCTTGCTTTAGGAGCTGTCCTTCTACCCTAAGGACAAGACAGTTCCCACAGATACTCCCCTTGTTCAGGAGCTTGCTTCCTCTTCCTTGCTCTCCCCCAGACCTCGCCTCAGAGAGAATGGGCACTACCCAGACCTGAGGTATGTATGTGATCCTTGGTGTACTAGGATCAAGAGCAAGGATACCCTGGTACATGTCACAACGTGGCTTGGGTCTAGCTCATTCAAAACCCACTCTGTCTCCAGGTGATGTTCTGCATGACCTGCCTTTTCTGGTCTGATTTCTGTGCGGTTGGAGTCGGAGCCACATGTCAGTCTGGTTCAGGGTAAGAAGCCATGTCTTGCTCTGGATGTGACCCTACTGTGACCAAAGCAGAAGATTTTGGATAACCATGTCCTCTTTCTCCGCTCCCAAACTCCTGCAGAAAATAGACAGAGGAAGCACCGAAATGCTATGTGATGTTCTGTGCATGTTTTACCCTTCCAGACTGCTTTCCCAATCTGAGGAGGCTGGAGAAATGACTGCATCTGAGCACTGGCTCCCAAGGCCCTGTATCCTTCCTTGTGTGTGTGTGTGTGTGTCTGCGCCATGCAGGAAAGTTCTGCAGCAGTGCTAATGGCACAGAGAAAAGCCATTAAAGGAGGAAGAGTTGAGGTTACAATATTGTGCTGAAAAGTTTATTGCTGCCTGTAGAGACATCAGGTCTGTACTTCCAGGATTACTCAGTGCTTAATGCCGAGCGCCTGCACATTACTTTTGCCGGGAAGCCCATTTGGGGTTCTTCCAAAACGGAAAAATTAAAGGGCTTCCCTAATAATTGTGCTCTCCAATAAATAAATAAATAAATAAATAAATCCAAACCCGACTTAGGAACCCAAATTGAAGTAGCCAATCTGGGAGAAAGGCAGCACTCTGGAGCCTGTGAGAGGCAGTCCTGGTGTCTGAGCTGTGGATGCAACAGTGTCTGTGTTTGGCACTTGTGGGAAGTTAACATTCATATTTGCTCTCTTCCTCCCTTATTGCCTCCCGGGATTCAGCCACAGAGAGAAAAGTTAGTAATTTTGGTGCATTGCACGTAAATTTGCTTGGCAAACCCTTCTCTAAACTTTACCGCCATAAGTACACTTGTCTCCAAAGAGTTGACTTGCTCACATCCTTGTTTTCCATCTCCTCTTGTCACACAAGAGAGAAAAGGAGAAGCCAGGACTTTTGCACCCCAGTCTTACACCCAGACTGTTGGACAACTCTTTTCATGACATTGAGTTTACATCTGCAAACACAGTTGGTGTCTAAAATAGATGCAGACTGGATGGTGCAGGAGTAATGTTTTGGGGAACCTGTAGTATTTCAGCCCTTTCATCTCAGTTCTTGCTTCTCTTCTGACATATAACTACTATTTGAAATCAATGAGAGTAAAGTGCCAAGATGCAAGTTGGACTCTGTGTCTCTTTGCAACTATTAAAACTTCACATGGCCACTGCCTGCAAACCGAGTTGAGTGTGAACACAAGAGTCCATGGACTCAGTGAGATCCTTCAAATTTGTTGTACTTGCTGCGTTTTTCTGGAGGAAGGTATGCATCTCTCCTCCACCCTATCTCAACAAGGCATCTGTGGAGGACTGACCAGAACTAGCTCCAGAGATCTTCAGAGATCTTCCCAACCCAGTAGGCTGGATCCAGCTGACCCTCCTTCCTGTTCAGAAAAGCTCGGGTTCAAATCAAAGAGACTTGAAAGCCTGAAGGCTCATCTGAGGCTGGGTCCGAGCTGTCTCCTGAGCTGTATCCAGCATCGTTGTGGGCAGCAGGGGAGGGAAACCTATGCATCTGAAAGCTAGTATTAAAAAAACCAAAGTGATGAAGATAGGTAGGTAGCATTGCAGGCTATGGGGAAATAATGGAGTTTGCGGATGACAGAGAAGAGTGTTTTAACCCCAGAGAGCTGTGAGTTTCCTTGTAAATATGGAACACTTTGGAAAAGCAGTGTGTCCAAGCTGTGCTCTTGCAGTTTCTGGGTGCGTCTGCATGCTGCAGGATCCCAAAGCCCATCTATCTCATCGCCTTTAATGCCTGAAGTTGTATTGCTCTTCTTTACAAATCCTGCTGGGAAGAGCTGGAAGAACAGACACCACAGAGTCCTCTGGGTGGAAGCTTGGCACACAAATCCCTTTGCATAAAGGGAATATCAGCATTTCTTCTCGA
Source organism: Tinamus guttatus (assembly GCF_059628265.1). Taxonomy (NCBI): domain Eukaryota; kingdom Metazoa; phylum Chordata; class Aves; order Tinamiformes; family Tinamidae; genus Tinamus; species Tinamus guttatus. The sequence continues at coordinate 3,286,467 of NW_028288821.1, forward strand.
CACATATCCTGCTTTGGCTCTCCTTGGGAGATAAGTTCAGTAGTGTGCATTAGATAAGACTGATCCAATCCTCACAGAGTGAGTCAAGTTGTTGTGAACTCCAAGGAATATGCCCTGGTTTCTCCATCCTCTCTCTCTGCAGTTCCTTCTCCAGGCCTCAGTTTCCCCATGTATGCAAAATGGAAATTGCTCAGAGCTGGCAGTTGTTCCTGCAGAGCCCTGTGAAATGAGACAATGCCATGGAAAGGGGCACTGACTTCTGAGAGGAACCAGGGACTAAGTGGTAGAGAAATGTGGCCTGACGGATCCAAGATAGATATTCAACTCAGCCACCCAAGACAAGACCACTAAACCACTAAACCACTGCAGATGGATATATGCACAACCTGTTTTTCCAGACATGGTGATGCCTCCTCTACTCAGAAATTTGTGCCAGTGTTCCATGTCTCACCATTAGCCAAGATTTTCCTGTTGTTTAACCTCAAGTATCTGGCTGTTTAAATCTATGACTTCGTGTTCAGTCCACCAAGGACTGTTGCCTCTTTCCTTTCAGGAAACACCTTGCACATTTAAATGCATATTTATGCATTCCCTCTTCAGTATTCTCTTTTGGCCTTTGTCATTTCTTCTGGAGATCTTAACACTGACTCTAGATTTGTGCCAGTTGATTTCTCTTACTAGATACTGTCCTGTTTCTATATCCTAGTGGGGTGGTAGGTGGAGCCTGATTGCAGCTAAGTGATGATTATAGACAAAGATAGAAAACAAGAAGGGATGAAAGATCATTATCCTAGTTTATTAGGCTATATAGTGCCAAGGAATGGGTTATTATAGCTGATATCTCTATGACTGGTGTGGAGGAGGTATTGTAATCAAGCTTATGGGTCAGGAGACAAAGCTAAATTTAACCATGAGAAATGGGAAAGAGAACAAAGACCTGGAAGAAGCTCTGGAAGAGAACACATTGCCAGTCAGTCTTGAATGTGAAGACAGACAATGAATTTAAGGTGTGGGACATATACCCCATCTCTTCTTTACCATCCAGGGGAAACCTTTTGAGAATTAGTGTTGAGTGAAATGGCTAAACTGATACCTCCAACCCTGAAGTTTTCCTATACCAAATGAAGGGCCAACGACTTTACATTCTTGGTGGAGCCAAGGAGTACTAAACCATACTGTGGATCTGGATTTGCTCCAGTTCCCAGTTAATGTGAGTAGCTCCCAAATTTATGCAAATATAACTGGTGACCAAGGTACCTGATCATTAAAAGGCAGTGAAATACTCTGAACAGGTAATAGCTGGGACACTCAAGAACAGAGTAGACTTCATGGGACAGCGCCCGCCTGTTGCAATCCCCCAAATCAACTCTTGGCATCTTCAGCTTGTGAAGTCAGGCAGGCACCTCCTAATGGACTACTGAAGGATTTGAAAGGAGGTGGAGATGGATCAGGGCTGAGGAGATTTATATACTTATCACACCTGGCTTAGGTGAGTCAGGACAACACCTGTGTATTCAGAGATCCCTGAATTTTACTTTCCTGTCTCATGTTCCTTGTGCTGCTCCAGGAGGCTAGCATAGTGCTTTTGAGCGGCATCACTTACTGGCCTGATGACAGCTAAAATATTACCTGGGAAAATAAAATGAGCTTTGGCCTCTCTTGATGTTTCTCCACCAAGTTTTGCTCAAAGGACTGTCTTATTTTAGGGGAAAAAAATCCATTGCCCCTCCATTGCCTTCCAGAAATCTTTCCTGAATCCCACCCTACAATGTATGTCCTGCTCTGCTGATCACTGTAGAGGGTAAAAATGCTGCCTAGGCTGGATAACACTGATCTATTCAAGTGCAGCAATTTCCTTTTTTTTTTTTTTTTTTTTTTTTTGAGGCTGCTGTAAGGCAAGTTTCTGGTTCACTTACAGAGGCAAGATTCTCGAAAACTGCTCTTTTCATCTCCAAACCAAGGGCCCTGTGATATGGAAGTCATTGACAATGGGGAAAAATATGGGGAGCATCCATTCTTTCACCATTGCTTTTCTAACCAGAACTGCACTTTAAAACCAGGCATTTCCTTTCTTGAGTCAAACACCTGTTTCTGCCATAAAACCACCCACCACTGGTCAAAGGAAGATGCTCTTACTTGAGACACTAGTATTTTATTTAGGACTGATCCATTTTTCTTTTAATTCAGATCAATGCAGGTTAATTGAGAGCAGCTTATTTTTACTTCTGCTGGTATCTGGCTGCCAAGATCAATACCAGTCATTTCCACTTAAACCATTGTAGCTTTACTGGAACTACCAGAGCACCCAGCTGTCCACGCAGCATATTATGGACCAGCCCCGTTCATGTGGTTCCTCGTGTTATAATTGTGAGCAGTCTATCGTCAGTCTGGCTGCAGTGGCATCTTCGTAATGCTGGGAGGAAATGGAGACATGCTCAGCCTCAGCCAGCGGCAATATATTACAGCATGAAACATTTGCACACTAAAAATACTCAGTGAGGGGCAACCATTCATTGATTTCTCCTGCATTAACGGGGCCGCAGAGATCCCTCTAGCCGCCCTTTGCCGCTAGATGGGGCAATGCAGCAGCAGCTCGAGGTGGCTTCCCTCTCCCAAAGATCCCGAAGTGATGGCTTTGCTCAGCTGGGGGGACCAGGAGCCCTGCGTTCTTGCACTCACGTCCTCTACGCCAAGTTCCCTGGGGCTGTCTGGCCCCCTGTCAGTGTTTCTGTAGGAGCAAAAGCCTTCTGAGAGGGGCTGCGGGTGCAGGAGTGCTGCATCACGTCCTAGATGTGCTTGGTGGAAAGGAGTTTCACTGGCTGAGATCACCGGGGAAGGCACAGCTTTCTTGGAAAAACGATAGGAATGTGGCCAGGATGGTCAGTGCAATAGGGGAGGGATAATCCTCTTCCCACCTGCGCAGCTGTTGCCAGCCCGGAGAGGGGGACTCTTTTCTGACCCATAGCAGCACAGAGCAATGTGGACCAGACAGGCAAGCCCGTCACTCTGTGCCTAGAAGCTCCCTGCAGATAGTCACAGTGCAGATGTTTTGCTGCAGATGGAGCTTCTTCTCTTCAGTCATCTGAACAAAGCTGCTGAATGAATGCTGAGAGCAACAGGTAGCTCCCGAGGCTGAGGTGGCACTAGTGAGACCCTAGGGGATATTCCACATGAGACAGATGGCTGCAGGGAGTGGAAAGATTTACGGTCATGCGTTTCTGGAAGACTACCAGTGACAGCCCAGGTAGGAGGAGCCACTGTCACCTGTTGTTGGCCCGGGCCAGGGGTGTGACGTGTTCTGCACCTTGCCATCTTTGCAAACCTGGGCAGATCTGATAGCAGCCCAGAGCAAGACTGGGCTTGAGCTTGGCTGAATCTTATGTGGAGTTAAAAGTGGCTCAGGAAAAAAAAAAAAAGGAAGAAAATGAAAAAAAAACAAACAAACAAACAAAAAATATCCAGTTCAGATAGGACTTCTGGAAACAAATCACCTGTTCTGAGCTGCAAGAATGAGACTCCAAATCAGAGGTTACACTGCAGAAATGGTACGGGTAAAGTTACAGCAGCCAGAGAATCCTGGTCATAAATGTCAGAGGATGACTCCTCTGGCCCATTTTCCTTAAGCAGAACTGATTTAAGGGGTCATTAAAAATTGTTGGTGTCCATAGGTTGGGACACAGAGGCTCCAGCCCAGGTCTTTTATTCCCTCTGGCTGTATCAGTCAAGGCGATGGACTTCAAGAAGCCATATGTCAGCTAAATGTGTCTCTAATTGATTTGTGGATCTAGATGGTGTGTAAACATTTTACCAGTCAGAGAGCAGCTGATCAAGAGGGGAGAAAAGATGATGGTGGGAGGGGAAAGGAAGGGAGACAGTTTAGTGTGAAACACTAGGAAAGGAAAAAATGTCTTCCGGATGGGACTGCAAAAACCCTGTTTATTCCTGCCCCTCCACAGGGTTCCCCAGTAATGGAGTCACTCCCAGGGAGAAAGTAAACTCCAATTAGGCAGTTGGAAGGGACAGTTTTCATCCCCATGTCTGCCCAAAGAAGCCGTGTCAGCTCATGTTATGGAGATGGGCTGGTGGCAGGCAGGGGAGCAGATGGGAGCAGCTTGTGGACAACAAAGGGTGTCCTGGGAATCTTCCCCTCACAGAGATGCAGCCTGGACCCCCTCCCCTTTCTCCTCTCTCCCAGCAGTAGTTGACTGGCCTCAGGCTGTCTAGTGCTTGACTTGTCATCACCTCACCTTCAGGGAGCAGCTCCTGGCCTCTGTGACCGCACAGCCGATGCATTCATCTCCAAAACACCCTTCAAAGGGGCATGACCCATCTCCCCACCAAATTGTATGAATTTACTACAACTTTATATATTCCCATGGCAGACTTCCTATAAACTTTGTATATTTGCTCATCCCTTTGCATAGTGCCTCTTTTCTCTTATTCCTTTGCCCCATGCCTCATCCAGCCATTCCTCCTCTTCCTCCCCAGTCACTTCTGGACACCCTCTCTTCACAGATGAACACCATTTTCCAGCCCCATGGGTGACCAGCTACCACTGCTCCAAAGGCATCAGCTGCAATAAAGCAGTAAAATGCTTTACCCACCCTGTCACCTAGTCTGGTGACACTGGATGAAGCTGACAGGACTGTTGCTGCCACCCATATTGGTGACGGTTATCGCTGAGGCCTTTGAAGAGGTATATATGAGCAAAAGGATCTCCCATATTCTTACTCGCAAGAACCAGAAAATAAGTACCAGCAGTCAAGGGCAGCATGTAGGAAAGTAGACATGAGCATGGGGCTTTTGTGAAGTGGTGGGGATGAAGAAAGGAGGAGGATGAGAACCATGCTGCAACCCCATGTCTGGGTGGCAGACTATTAGTTATTTCCTCTCTCTGTCTTTCATGGTTTCTCATCTCTGTTCTTGGCTGGCTGCAAATGGGTCATTCATGTGTTACCTTTCATCCAAGAACACAAGCATTGCTCATTCCATTTCCAAATCTGTACATTCAGCCATTGAGCTTCACCCAAAATCATGAGGCTTAGGTGGGAAAAATAGAAATCTTAGTCTTCTGGCTGTCCTTAGAGTCCCCTTTCAAGCTTTTACTCCTGGGCCACAAAAGGCAGGGTGGTGTTGGGGTTGTATTTTTCTAAGCATGAAAAGTAAGACTCATATGAAATTTTCTACTCCCATCAGAGAGACTTCAAGAGGTAGTCAGCTCTAATGAGCCTTTTTGATAAAACTGCAAAACCTAAAAGACCTACTTCTCCTACAGAATACTGCAAAACTTTGTGTTTGGACAAAATACAACAGATGTTGCTCCAAAAAAAAAAGTCTTTATTTCTCTTTTTCTCTCCAAGCCTGTGTTACATAAACTGAGGTAATAGAACTGTAACCCATTTGTGAGTTTCAAGGCAAGTTTAATGAGAAGCTCTAATTATATGTAAAAAAAAGAAAAAAGAAAGAAGGAAAGAAGGAAAGAAGGAAAGAAGGAAAGAAGGAAAGAAGGAAAGAAAGAAGGAAAGAAAGAAGGAAAGAAAGAAGGAAAGAAAGAAGGAAAGAAAGAAGGAAAGAAAGAAGGAAAGAAAGAAGGAAAGAAAGAAAGAAAGAAAGAAAGAAAGAAAGAAAGAAAGAAAGAAAGAAAGAAAGAAAGAAAGAAAGAAAGAAAGAAAGAAAGAAAGAAAGAAAGAAAGAAAGAAAGAAAGAAGGAAAGAAAGAAGGAAAGAAAGAAGGAAAGAAAGAAGGAAAGAAAGAAGGAAAGAAGGAAAGAAGGAAAGAAGGAAAGAAGGAAAGAAGGAAAGAAGGAAAGAAGGAAAGAAAGAAAGAAAGAAAGAAAGAAAGAAAGAAAGAAAGAAAGAAAGAAAGAAAGAAAGAAAGAAAGAAAGAAAGAAAGAAAGAAAGAAAGAAAGAAAGAAAGAAAGAAAATGCAGAAAATATTTTAAAATGGCAAAAAGGTTTTTTGGGGGGTGGTAAAAGTTGACAGACAGCTGCTTTGGCAGGACTTGTGCAAGCTGAGTGCCTGCTAGGGAAGGCGTCCCAGTGCAAGCCTGAGCTGGAGCTATGATTTAACTCACCCGTCTCACCCCCCCATTGCTCTGGCTCCTGCGTTTGCCCCGCGGCTGTGAAAAGCGAGAGCAGGTAATTGCGGGGCCGGGCGGCCCTGCCTGACAGCTGACGCCAGCTCCGGTGACCCCACGGGCCGCCACGGCCCCGCAGCCGCTTCCCGCCCCGCGTCTGGCGTGGGAGCCGCCGCTGTCGCCCCGGCGCGCGGGCCGCGTGAGCTTGCGCGTGCACGGCTGCACGCCTGCGAGCCTCGCCGCTGGCAAACCTGGCCTGGGAAGGCTTCCCGTGCCTGGGCGGAGGCGTGCAAGCTGTCGGGGTCAGGGACACGGAGAATAGCTGCACACAGTGCTTGCCGGCGGCTGGAAATCGCTGGCAATATGGTGAGCAAGGCCGGGCACGGTCGGGGCGAGCGTCCTGGCGAGGCGGCAGGTGGGAACTCGCGGCAGCTCGCAGCATAAGTCCCAGCTTCTTCTGCTCTGTCTCGCTCGCAGGAAAGGGGTTTGCAACATGTTCCCAGGTGTAAGCGCTAGGGAGGGATGGGCTGCAAGAACGTCGGGATTTCGTCCCCCAAAATGTAGACAAGAGCCTTGACCGCTGTCCCCGACCCCCTCCCAGGTTCTCCTCCTCTCCTCCTGAGGGAGGTGACCCCTCTGGTCCCCTCTCAGCCCCACGGGCTGATTCTTATTCTGCTCTCCCTGAACCTCCCTCCCTGGGGAGGTGGAGGTGATCATCTCTTGCTTCAAGAGCCTCTTTCTCAACTGCTGCTGGCTGTGACCTGCATGCAGTGTGAGAAGGGGATGTGTGTGGCCTCCCACAGACCCATCGAACCATTGCCTGCAGGGAAGGCCGCCTCAAACTCTGTGCTGGCATGCTGAGGAAGCTGAGAGCCCCAGGAGGCATCTCCTGTGAGAAAGGCACGAGCCCCAGAAGAACGGATGCTTCAAGGCTATTTTGCCCTCCGGAACTGGGAGCCTGTCGGGATCCTCTATGGATCTGGCAGGACTATTCCTGCGAGTTTCTCTGCCCGGGGCACAGCTGGCAGACATGAACAGGCTGCAGCGCAATGGCGAGGGGCACATTCAGCCTGGTGACCTGAGGTGCTCATAGGTAGCAGGACATCCTGCCCTTTTCCCGGGAGGTCAGATTGCTTGTTTCACAGTCCAGGGGATAGTTTGGATATTTGGCTTGTGAGGATCCAGATGTTTCATTGCTTTTCCCAGATTGCCCCACTCTTTAGGGGTGCCTGACAGTGTAAGCCCTTGTACCCTGTGGCCCAAACCAAACCCACAGCACAGGTTCATAGCGGCATGAGAAGCGCTGCATCCCACACATTTCAGTATGTCCATCTATTCTGAGGTGATAAATGGAAGAAGTCAGTACATGGGAGCGGAGCTCTATTGAAGGTGGGAAGCAACAGCACTGAACTCCTTGCTTCAGAAGAGCCGGCTACACGGGGGCAGCTCCTGAGGAGCTGTGTCTGGCTTCACTGGCCAGGACAGAGCCTAAACAATGTAGCTGGCTTTCTGTAGCCTTTCCAAAGGAGCTACTCCTTTCTAGTTGGCCCATATATACACTGAATACAGCACAGCTTAATAGGTGAGGGCTAGGGCTACACTTAGGTAGGAACAAGAAGGGGATAAGGACTGGGTGGTCATTCTGGACTCAGCACAGTTCTTCTACTTCAGTATGACCTATAGTTTCCCAGAGAGATGCTGAGGACAGTAGGATGTGCCTGGTCACAGCGAGGACACCCCATGACTTCCAACTGGGGTGAGTTGGGACCTTGGCTGGCAGGGCAGGGCAAGGACGGCCTGCGAGCAGGATCACAGCTGCAACGTGGCCGTTGCTCACTGTGCCTCCGAGTTGGCTGGGGGAGGTGAGCGTCAGCCGGTCTCTAAGAAACTGGGTTCTCATTTCCTGCCCAATAGATGCCTATTGGCCGGGCACCAGATCGTGCTCAAGGGATGGCCGTGCAAGCGTATCGGGTGGCCGTGGCTCACATTATGGGACGGCTTCCCTGCTCCATTTCTGTGCATGTCTCCCCAGGACAGCGATCAGGTTACCAGCCCTTCACAATACGCCGGCCATCTATTATTCAGCTGGCTAAGCTCTGCCGTCTACGTTGGCGTACGATCCACGGCAGACCCAGCCTCTCTCGCGCTCGGCAAAGGTGGACCTCAGTAAGTGCCTGACATCTTCGCTAGAGAGGCAGGAGACCTGCCCGAGCGGAGGATGAGGCTGTAAATCACCCAGCGTGAATCATTAGGATCTGAGCAGAAGGCTGGCGGAAACCACTCAGAGGTACCTGAGCTCCAGTAATGCTTTATATAGTGTGAGCAAACCCCATCACATGAATTCCTGTCAGGGGGATCGGTGGATGAAACCCGCGCTCTTCCTGTGCGCTTGGCTAAAATGTGGCCAGCTGCATAGGGAACCTCTTACCCAATGAAACGATGAGATATGGGTCTGAACCTCCAGACCGCCAGATAGACAAGGGGTAATAGAAGCCAATAAGTGGAATAAAAAAAAAATCAATGTCAGGAGGCTCTGGAGAGGGCAATGTCCTGGAGAACAAGGAGGAGAAGAGGACGGAGCAGTGAGTGGCCTTTTGGCCAGGGCACTTCCTCTTGCTCTTCATTCACAATTTCTGTCTGTCAGTGCCAAGGGTGAGGAGCCATTTAGTAAATGGGAAGTACTCAGGACACAGCACATGGTGGTGAAAATCTTCCACTTGGATGTTTCTCCTACTGGTACATGTTATTTTGCTGACATGGAAACAGAATTGGAGAGGACAGGGAAATGCATCAATTTTGATGAAATTTCACTCTGGAAAAACAGGCTACACGCAGAAATGAACTAAGTGTGCTGAGGATGGCAGTGGAGTTCTGTTTTATTATCATTGAAATGGAAGATTTACAAGTAAACTTCATTTTAGTCCATTAAACTTATTTTGCTTTCAAAATTCCTCTTCCTTTTTTTTGTCAAGGTTTAATAAAAATAATGCATTATGATTTTATCAAATTAGAATGTCACATTCAGCTCCAAATTCAAGCCAGGTTCCCCCTCTCCCTTCTTTTCTGCAAATTCTGTCTTTTATGGGAAAAAATCTCAGTGTTTTCATCCAACAGAAATTCAGGTGTCGGCACGCCTCTGTTTCTCTCATGAAGGCTGTACAATTAGCTGTCCCAGATATCAAAAATGCAAGAAAGGAGCAAGTGGAGGTGTTTCAAATGACCAAAAGGCTTTTCCAAATTTGTCCCTGCAGGATATACACCCACCCAAAATCCACGACTTACCATGAGGATAAAATACAAACCCTTGAGTTCACTGCTGAGAGACCTTGTTCTTGCTGCCTTGGGATCCCCATGCATGTTCCAATTCACTGTTTCCTTTGCACATGTTTATCATGAAGATGTGGGATTTTTCAGGTGGTTTTTGTTGAAATCAGTGCAATTTTCTGCTGGTTTACACCACCAGGTTTTGGGTCTGATCAGTGCATCTTCTACTTTATGTTTTCCTCTTTCTGCTCTTCTGTTGAAGGCCGGGACACAGAGCGGCTTTGCGAGACCTCAGTGTAAGCCACACCAGCTTGCTGGTGCTCTGGAATCCTGGGACTCCCTAGGTCTTCTGGTCCTCATCCCGCTTCGGCCCACACAGTAACACCCATTTTAAAGATCCAGCTGTTCTCTCCCTGCTTCCCATGACAGACCGGTAGATTTGCAGATGCCGCCACTGCCAGTCCACCTCTTCCACCCTCTGGCTCCAGGGCTCCCTTTCCATGTGGGATTGTGCCTGTGAAAGAACCGAGTTGCCCATTGCAATCTGCACTGTTCAGCTTTCCTGCTCAAGTCTCACTTGCCCGGCGTTTTATTTCTCAATGGACAAGCTTAACAGAGATGTCTTGGGTTTTTAAAAATAGTTAATATTTAAATATTAATTGAGCCATTAATTACATCTGAGCCCCAGAACAAAACAGCTGTGAATAATTAATGAGAGGGCCTATGGTAAATGTCTCTAATAATTCACAAAGCAACAGAACCAGGTATTTTCAGACCATTCAATGAGAGGAGAAAGGAGAAGTAGGGGAGAGGGGAAGCAAGTAAATGAAAGAATAACAAGGGAAGGGGCTGAAAAGAGAGAGGAAACATTATTGGCTGTTTGGCACTGTTCTTCCAAGGATTTCTAAGCATTGCTCATCTCTGTAACATCCAGCTACTAGGAAGGGGACTTCATCTGCGATTTATAATCAGGAACCCAAGTTACAAGGAGAGTGAGTCTCACCCAAAAGCAAGCTTAGGAAGAGAGCTGTGTCCCTTGGCACTCTTTCCTTATGCTCTAGGTTTTTTGGACTGACTCTCTGAAGAGTCTCTGCCATATGTCTTTTCTTGCACCACTTCTATCTGTGCAACCTGTGCTGCAGAAGAAACCAGTCCATAAGCAGAGATTTTTGGTGCCCTCTCTTTCTCCCTCCTCCAACATGTTTCAAATACTCTGGAGCGTGTGGTGAGGAAGACGCTGCTCTGTAAATATATGCACATGCTTTGCAAGAGCTGGTAACTTGCTGACATAGGACACATGCTTTTACAAACTGTTGCATCCTCAAGTAAGGCTGAGGGCTACAGTGCTGAACGTGCACAGACACACAACAGAGATTGCATCCCTACTCCCTCATTTAATGCTAGGGCAGCTTATGGGTCTCTTTGAGCAGCAGTTTGTGCAGAAGAGTGTGGCTAATGACCCTCTTCATGGACTAGCTTCTCTCCATAGCTGGAAAGATCTTTGAGGCAGATCTTGGGGTAACCACCTACAAGCCAGGTGTCCTCTCTGAGACAGTGGCAGGAGTAGTGAGTGCATTACTGGCAGCTGTGTCAGGAGCAGCGCAGCACAGTGCATGCGGGCACCTTCCCGTCTCTCCCTGCAGTGGGGTTTCTTCCTAGTGAACAGGGGGTCTTTGTCTGCCTGTTTGCAGTAGGGATCAATATTAACACTGTGCAGACCCTGCTGCTCTGCAAATACGTCCCCATGCACATTTTTGCCATCAATAGAGTCTTTTAATTGGCTCTAGAGTTCTTCAGAGCAAGCCTTTGAGAGGTTTAGAGCAGAGTTTTCTGTATGTTTTACTATTTTCCAGTACTCTCAGTTTCTGCTCTTGTGTAATAACTCCATCCTCACTCTGTAGTTGATTGACAGCCATTAAATGAGTGTGGGTTACCATCCTCTTTGACAGACCAATAGATACATGACACACATCCAGTTACCAAAGCAGCTTCTCTTTGCAATGGATGAAAATGATACAACTCGCCATGTGCTTGAAAACTGTGACCCTCTCAACCATATTAACAACCGTGTAATCAGCAAGCATCAGGGCTTTTCTAATGAAGTGATGCCATTCTCCCCAAGCCATATAAAGTGTTCACTAAATGTGTCTTTGTTCCTTTTTAGAGATGAAAAATCCAGGCCTCTTCCTTAGCTTATTGACCCCTACAAACCCAGGAGAAAAAGAAACTGGTCCCAGTCTAGCTCTGAGAGTATGATATAACACCTTAAGGGTTATACAGAGAATAGAAAAATGGTTGGAGTAATTGTTCTCAATGTCAACTTCTCTATCTGTGTAGATGTAACATTTATAAATTAACCAAAATGCTTGCAAATCTGCATAACCAGTTACTCATGTTCCTAATGCTTTCAATTTATCCTAATAGACATTTAATGAATACTTTATAAAGCCATAGATGGGGTATTTTAAAATCAATGGTGCTATTTTATTGCTGTTCGTATTATCTTTATTTGGATGGTGTCTTAGTACTCTGATGCCCATTGATTTCAGGCCTTGATCAATGAAATAAGGTTTCATTGTAAACACATTGAGGCTTACAGGAAAAACTAGATCTAGAGGGAAAGGGTAAGAGGTGCTCCTCAGTTACTTTCACAGGCGAGGTGTGGCTGAATTTGCCACTCACAACTCGGAATAAGGGTAGCACAAGATAATCCTAGATATTGTCCTAACACAACTCTCCTCTTATTTGGTTGTGAGACCCAACCCAGCAAGCGTCTTGCCTACACAAGCTGTTGGCCACATTTTCCTGACACACACTGGAAGGTCTTTCTAATATTTAATCTTTATGGTTACCCTCATCCCAAACATGTCTTCAAGGAAAACTGGGAATGCTGGTACAGGATAGAAGCAGCTTTCAGCTTCCCCACAAATCTGTTGATAACTGAGAAAAAGCCCAGGTGCTTCCCTAGGTCTGACTCCAATCAGAGCAAGCTAGGGAGGCTATTCCCCATGCTACGTCAGGCCTCTCAGTGTCTTTGAGACTACACTTTGGACAGTGTCAGCTGAGGAAAAATGAAATATATTAGCTATTTTGAGAGACTAAAAAGAAAGTGTCCCACTGTGATGCATTCTTCTGGGAAGAGTGGTTCATTTTTCATCCATTACTTAAAAATTCCCTAGAACAAGGAGGTGACTTAACCACTCAATCTGGGCTACTGAAATGTTCCCAGACAAGTGGAAGAGTCCTCACAGAAGCTGAGTCCCAGAAAAGCCTGAGGTGAGCTCTGATGTGAGTGACCTGAATTAAAGGCCCCTCAGGAATTCATACTGGAGCCTTCTACTGGGATATTGCTGCTTTCTTGGGTAAAAAGGGAGAATTTTCTCATTGTTTCTCCTGTGACTAGCACGCACCAAAGTTCTGTCATCCATACCCACACCCTTGCTTTTGGTGAAACTCATCAACTTTGCCTACCCATGATTGATGCAAGAGGTTTTTCAGATTTCATCAAGAAAACCCTAAACCACAGTACTTCTGAATTCTCTCTATGGCTCTCTCTCCTGATTTCTCAGTTCAGCTGAACAGCCACTATCTACAGAGGCCTTCTATCGTGTCAAGGTTGTGGCTCAGCTGCACCCCTCTTGCTAATGCATTGCTGAGGGCACTAATTAGAGCTTCCAGGAACTAATGCACAGCAGGTTCAGCCCATTGCATGTCTGCTGTACAAGTCCATGGTTCACACTAGACTTTCATGTGCCATCCCTGACCTGTGGGTAACAGCTTTTCCATCTATCTCAGCTTGCTGCTAAGCTCCTCACTGGCTGCACAGTTTGTGCAGCTCTAGATTTGTCTGGAAGATGAACCTCATTGCTGGACAGGTCCTACTGCTGAAAAGAGCAGAGTCTTGTTCACCTCCTCTTGGAAACCTTTCTATGTTCTCAAGATGCTGGGGCACTTTGGGAACACACTAGGTCCAAGGGTCGGACCTCTCTTCCTCAAAGAAAAAAACCTGTCATGCCTGTTAATACTTTCTCCAGTCCCTGACTTCCCACCGCCAGCTGGAGATCTTCCCCCCTCCAGCCCTTTGGACCTCGACTATCTCTAGCCCTTTTCTGACGCCTGTATGGACATCCAAGCATTTTGGAATTCAGAGATCAGTCTCTCTTCCCTCTGCCCTTCATCTCCAAAGTGCCTGCTGGGCATAGACTAGGTTAATCTGCTGACTGCTAATCTCCCCAGTGACAGGGGATAAGAAAAGGGACAATACGGGAAGGTCTGTGGGTCAGGCCATGGCCTAGAGGGCTCTTAACCCTTTCCTCCCTTGAGTCCCCCATGTCGTGCCTGGAAGAACTCTGTCAGGAAGGACAATAGAGATTTATGCACAAAGGTCAAATAAACTATCTCTCTCGCAAATACTTTCCCCATCATATTCCACCCCTCCTCTAAAGAATACCCTGTAGGGCTTATTGGACACCTTCTTCTACAAATACAAATGATCTCAGGGGACCAGAGCACCAAAAGCATTTAGATAACTAATTCCTGTTGCCATTTCAGCGGGAAGTTAGAAACTTCAGTCTCTGATGTGTGTTCAGGCCTAAGTGCCTAACACTGCAGTGGAGATACTGAGGGACACTTGGCTGAAGCTAGTTTTACCTGGAGGTGGGTGGAAAATTTCTGTTTACTGCCCTGTGTTTGCAGAATGGGACAGTTCAGATGCAATTTTCCTGTTAGGTACAAGGTCCAAGTCCATTTCAGAAGACTTTACTACACATTTTGTGTCACTTTTCAGCAAAACAAGCTGTCCTCATATGGTGTTTAAGTTCCTCCAGGCAAAACCAGGAGAGATGCTCCCACTCCAGATTGTAGGGCCGTCTTGGGGAAGACAACCTTTGGGTTGTCCACCTGCCCCTTAAGGTGATGCTCTGCGGAAGGAAAGCACTGAACACTGTGCTCGGAGCAGCCAAATCACTAGAGAGAGTGGAAAGCACTCGTGTGATCTAGGAACAGAAACACGGGGTTAAAACCTGTGGGTAAGTACTGTGGTGTCCCCAGGGAGTTCCCTACCTGCAGCACAGTGCCACTTTGATCTCACTCCTCTGGAGATGTGACTAAACAGGCGCTATGAAGCAAAAGCAGCTTTGTCCCTGCTGAAAGGAAAGCAAGCTGCTGGCAGGATAAACTTTCTGCACTTCAGAAGCTCCCCCCGCCATGCGCTTGTGCCCATCCTTGCATTCCCCTGAGGAGCAGAGACAAAGCTCCTGTCACCAGATAGCACCGTAAAGCTGCCCCGGGCACGCAGCGCCGGCAGCCGGCCGGGCCGCGAGGCCCTGAGCAGGGCTCGTCTGCACGGGGACGTTCAGCACCTGGGGAGCCCGGCTGAGCTCCTGCCTCAGCCACGGGAGGAGGGTCTGTCCCGGCACTCCTTTGTCCCCAGAACAAAACCGTCCGGCACCATCCAGCTGCTGTTGTGGAGCGTGGAGAGGCTCGAGTCAGCGCACGGGGTGCGCGGGAGTCGTTTCCTCCACTGTGGTTGCTCTGCTGACCTGAAAGAAGCAGCGAGCGTGACCCAAGATGGTGGACAGAGTGAGCGGGGATGGCAGAGCAAGATATGGGGGAGTTGTGGAGGTTTTGGGAAACAGGCTCATGTAATTGGCCAAGCTTTTTGTCCCGCAGCAAGGTATCGTCTTGAGACCTCATCGTATGAGTCCCAGCGGTACCAGAGCACTCTGATTGCAGCCCATGCCGGGGCTGCAGCAAACCCAGCTCACTGCAGCATCACGTGTGTCACAGGCTGTGCTGGTCACGTAATGTAGAAATGATCCATCCAGGTCAAGAAAGGCATTCCTGCTGCAGCTGGTGTCTCAGGGATGATGAGCCTTGTTTTGGCCTTGGTCAGCAGCTGCCAAGGCAGTAACACAGGTGAAACTCCACTTTAACTCAGCAGACTGTTGCTATAGCATGGCAACAGCAGGCTGTTGCAATAGCATGACTATTTCTCATGAAAGTTAAGACACAGGAGAGAAAGCTGCAGTAGGAAGGAGTGCATTGAGCCTGGAACTTGCTGAATCCGGGAGAGTCCGTGATGGGTTACGCACATGGAAGAGTCCCAGAGTCACTGCAAGGCAGCTCTCCTGTCTGGGCCTAAGAGATGCAATAAACTCAAAACAGTATCAACAGCCCCAAGCCCTGGTCTGAGATTTTTTTTCTTTATGGATAGCCCATTTTGATGTGTTTTTTTCATTGCATAGTGAATATTTCAAACAAAAATTGTTCTTTCTATTCATACAAATATTTATAGTAATTTGGAAAAGTCAAAGTGAAGCTGGTAAGTTTTGATATTATCAGGCAAGCTTTGTTTTAATCCCAAATAATTTATTTTTACGCCTTCTTTGATGCACTTTTTTTTTTATATTCTGTCTAGAAACTGAAAATAAATCACATGTTTTCCTAAGAAAATCTACTTCCACTCCAGAGGGACACAAATGTTTTGTGTGCATGTGTGTGCATAAAACTTTTTTTTTTCCATGAATGGGGACAGTGTGACATGTCTAGTCAGCAGCACTGCAAAAGTATTGCTGATGTAAAGGTTTTTCCACTGATCTGATTCCAGGGTGCAGTGAATAACTCCATACTAGCAAGACTCAAAAAACAAACAAACAAAACAAAAACTTTTCCATGGATAATCTTTACTTCCATCAAATAACCAAACCCGAGTCATTAAAAAGAAAACACAGTTTCAGAAGAAAAGTGAATGGAGGTAAGAAAATGAAAAGTGTTTGTTAAAGATGTGGGAAAAAATACTATTTTTTAGCTTATTGGTTTTTCAAGAAAGGATTTATTTTTAAACAATCAAAGTGTTTCCAAGAGCCCTTTTGTTTAGTCAAAAAGCATTTTCTATGAAAAGGATAAATAAAAAGAAACTGTGTAAAATTTTATCTTCCCATTTGCACAATCTGCGAGAGGAGCTCAGTTTAGAAATAATCAGATTTCTACAGGGGTGACTAGAAAAGCAGGTATCGATTCCATTTTGGCTCTGCTTCCTTGGGTGTAAGGATGTATTCGTCAGGTCAAGAGCCAGCAGCCAGACCACAAGTCCTGAGCAAGTTTCTGATCTGGCCCCAGCCTGAAGAGGTGCATGGAGGAGTCCCCACTCCATGTCCTTTCTGGCCCGTGTGGTTCCGCCCAGACTGGTGCTGTTTTGGGCAGAAAACAGCTGGGGTTGCTCTTCTTGGCAGGTCTCTTCCCACTGAGGCAAAGCCAGGCTGCTAATGCCTGCGGGTGGCCGCACCAGGGGGTCACTGTGGGATGAAGCAGAGGTGCTCTGATTGCAGCCGCTCAGCCCCTGCCTCCCTTCCAGGTACCGGGCCGGGCAGAGGGCTGTTCCTGGAGGAGGCTGCGGAGGGGACGTCCCCTCCTCTCGCTGCCTTTGCCTCCCTTCCCCCCTGCGCTCTCCTCCCCCTCCCCAGAGCCCTGCAGAGCCCGGCTCCTCTGAGGGGTAATTGAAGCAGCACGTAGAGCATATGGCCAAGCAGGGATCCCTGCTGGTGCACCAGCTGTGAACTGGGTGCTGGGAGCGAGCAGGCGGTAAAAGGCCCCGTCTCCCTGTCTGGCTCTTTCTCCCTGCCCAAGCAGTTATTCAAATGACATATCTGAAAAGAGGGCTGCGTTTAGGGTCTCGCTAGCTGTCTGGGTGCCGTGGCAGGGGGAAATGCTGCGGGTTTCGTGACGGATGCCCCTGCTGTGCTCTCTTGTCTCCTACTTCTGTTTCTGTTGTCAGGGTAGCCCCCTGCCCTCCCCAGCCGTGCTGCTCTGCCCCACTCCTGCCATGCGTCAGCTCTGTGGTGGGATGCAGGCTGATTTGTGCAACAACTTAGAGGTCTGCACAGTAGACACCCGGGAGCATGTCCCCTTTCCACTTTTCATAGACTTCTTCCCAACAGAGGAAACAGACCTTCCACATAACCCCTTCCAGCAGACTCCTGCCCTGCCAGGGGCAGGGGCTTTTCACCTTCTCATATTTTCTCACCCTTGCAGTAAGACCTGTCATCCTCTGTCTGGTGGCTGGTCTGCTTGCCCTGTGAGGATCCCTGAGCCTCTACATGACACATGGTGCCTCAGGATGGGAACTGGGGGGCCAATGCTCTTGGGTGGGAGATGTATCCCTCTGGAGATGGTTCTACTGCTGCATGTGAGGCCATAGCCCTCCTGCCCAGCAGGCTGAGGTGGCGGCCCTCCATGAAGCTTTTTCCTATTCTAAGGAGGAAGAGGCCATGTGGAATGCCCAAAGCCCACTAATATCCTTCCATTTTTTTCCACTCTCATGAGTCCACTTGGGCAACTACCCTGCTAGGTCAGTTTTCAGCCCCTTCCGTGCATGTCCTAGGTGGCTGCCATCATGTAACTTGACAGCTGTGAGCCTCAGAGAGCAGCTTAAATGAAGACACAGTGACCTGTCCTTGTTCCACATAACCATTTGGACTAGAGTTGTTTGGTGCGACAGCTTCTCACCATTTATACTGTACTGTGACAGAGGAGGTGCAGGCCGGCAGTAGGGTTCACATCAGTCTATCAGCTACTAGACTGCTTTCCCCTTCACTGCTCAGTTTTAGGATGAGCACTGTGTAAACCTCTTATTTCCTAACCCACAGCCTGGAATGAGTGTTAGCCAGACAGCTGGATGGGATCTGAACACAGACACACTCTTATCTTGCTCATCTTGCACATAGATTTCTGCCACTTTCTAACGTACTGTAGAGCTGTTTTGGAGCATCCATCTCCTATCCAGATACCTATCCTGGTATCTATGGGGCTCCTAGGCATCCACAGCACAATTCTGGGTACAGTTAGGTGGAAGAGGCCCTGGCCAGCTTCCATTGTCCTGTTCTCCAAGCAGATACGTGGAAATGAGAAATAGTTCCAATCACTGCTGTGTGTTTCTGGCCATATCTCAGCTTGGATTGTGCCATCTCTCACACTATGGCTTCTCACACATTCTCAGTGTGTACAAGCTGGCATAGTGTGTACTCTGCTCCCAAAATAAGCTACAAAGCAGGGCATCACCAGACCTTTCCTGACACGCAGCCATGGCTCCAGCTCCAGCAGAGAAGAAGGAATTCTCAGTTTTTGGGTGGTAAATGATAACTCAGCCCATGATCTTCTTTCCCTTTGCTTCTCAACTTTTCCCCATGAAAAGGACTCAAGCAATGGTGGGGGAGCAGCTTGCTTTTTTTTTCTTCATTTTCTGAACAAAGAGCCCTTGCCCCTGTGGCAGTGGATGTACCCAGTGACATGTCCATGCCAGTCCTCTCTGCAACTCACAGGGAGCTTTTTCTTGCAAAAAGAGGTCCCTGTCTTTTTTTTTTTTTTTTTTTTTTTTTTTTTTTTTTTGTGAAATCTTTCCCTCCCTCTGTTCTTTTAGCCTTTTTCAATCCTCTGTTACACTGGAAAGCCAGCATGGAGCTTATGTGATCAGAGGTCCTGAGGGAGGCAATGAAAGCGGAGAAAATGGCAGTAATAATCCTTCTGTTGCCCCCTGGGGGAAGAAGGCCTCTTGTCTCCAGGAGCGTGACAAGGGACACTTTATTTTAGGAGACAGAGCAACTTGGGGGAAGGTGGATCGAGATATGACTGGGGAATCTGTGGGATATCTGTGGGGGGGGGGGTAGAAAAAAGTAACATATACAAAAACCATGAGGTGTCATGGAAAATCAGGGTAATGAGACAGAAATATCTGTAACCTCCTATTTTCTCAACTATGCATGAAAAAATGGGCAAAAAAAAAAGAGAAATGTTCCTTGGTTGTTTCACTTTTTTTGTAATAGATGGGTGATAAAGCCTTTTGTATGACTACACTTTAGGAAAGTGCTCTAGGGAGTTGCTGCTACCCTGACCCTGACATTGTAGCTGGTGTGCGCGGCCAAGGCCTGACGTGATCCTGGAGACATTTCCCTGTGTTTGAGCCTGCCCAGCCATTTGTGGCTCTTGTTTTTGACTCTTCTACCAGGAGAGAACTGGACATGAGCCTTGCCTCTAGCACCTTCCTGCATGGAGAGATCTGAGAGGAATCCTGTGCACCGGGCACTCATGCTGTGTCCATTCAGCCCCTTCTTTCCAGCAAGTCTCATAACAGAGTTCGTTGCACCCAGAAGCTGTGAGAAATGAGCCATCTCTCATTCCCTAAGTGACAAATACCCCCAGTCCTGCTCTGGACATGCTTCTGGAAGTACCATCATGGAAGGACTCTCCATTCCTTCTGGTCCCCAGGGTTTGGGCCAGGTGGAAAATGCAGGCATGTTTTCTCCAGTTTGCCATTTTGTCCTTTCTGTACACAGTCATTCTTCTCCCCACTAGACTTAGACCCTTCCCTTAGCCAGGATGTTAGATGTGAGACTAAGGCAATGAAATACAAGGAGGGAAAAGATGGTGATTTTCATCTCTGAAATGCTTGCAAATGCTTGCAAAGAATGTCAATGAAAAGTCGCTGAAGAAAAGGCATCTCCCTTTCCACCCTGCTCCTGATTTGTCTCTCCCAGTTCCCATATCTTTGTCTCCTGGATTTGGGACAGAGCTATCCACAGTTTCCCAACTAGCCACAGGTAGGATTCTCCTTTCTAGGGAAGAGAATAGAGTCTGGGTTATCCAGGTAGAGGAGGGGTCCTTCTTCTACTTCCTGTCTCTTCCTGGACCACAGGATCGCAGGACCAAGAAGACATCCAGGCACCAATCCTGGACCACTCTGGCTTACAGCATGACTGGGATTTCCTCCAAGATAGAAGTGGGTGGGATGGGACATTTATCTGGTTTTCAGAGTCAGGGCTCTGTGTCCTGGCAAAGGCTGAGAAAAAGGCTACAGTCCCTCCAGCGTCTTCCAAATCTATCTTCTAGAATGAGTAGACAGCCTCTCTTTGTGTGTAAGGACAACTTGCTAACCACCCATGCTGAGTTCTCAGCTATGTCCACACGCTATGGCTGGTTACTCATGTAGGGGAGGGGGCAGGGAAAGAGTCTTTAGTAAAAGGAAAAGTGCTTCATTTGGACCAATTATTCTCAAACTGAGGTGGAGGAGACCGTCGTTTCGGCATTTCCCTTTTTATTTTTTTTGCTCCTTTTACATTTGTTGTGTGTGTTTTTTTAACACTCTGGTAATGGCTGAATATCACACAAGTGCCCTGTCAAGAGATATATTCTATAAACACTTGACACCCAAGCTCAGGAATACATGGCCCGTGGCAAACATGAATTATTCAAATGGAAATCAAGATAATTTTGCTTCTAACTCAGAAAACCAAGACTCTTTCCTTTCTTATTTTTTGGTGTTTTCCTCTCCTCGTTCTCTTCCATCTTTTCTTCTTTCTTTCTCTCTTTTTTTCTTTTTCTCTTTCTCTCTCTTTCTCTTTTTCTTATAATTTCATTCCTATTCTTTCTTTGTCTCTTTCTCTCCTGCTGGAAATCCTAACTGCATTCATTTATAGGGAACTTCCTTCACTGAATAAAACAGGGTGAGGGCCGCAAGGAATGTCCTTAGGACAAGGAAATGGTTAGCAGGTTTCTCCCCTTGGACTGCTGTATCCCTTTGGCTGGGGACCATGAGAAGTGGGATCCCTGGGGCCAGGTGCTGAGAGGCCCTTGCAGCTAGACATTGGCTCGCCCAACGAAAAACTCATCCTTCAGAAGTGATGTGCCCAGAAGAAGCGGGATGTCACAGCCTGCCTTTCAGGTATCTTTGGAATATTACTGCAGTAATAAGGGCCTTGTTTAGGGACATGGGTCTAAGGATTAGCAGTAGGACATTCTTTTCAGAGCCGCTGACCCACCCCATAAGCTGTTAGAAGGTAGAAGAATTTAGACACAATGTAGAAAAAAAATCCTCAAGACTAGAGAAAAACAAAGGAAGTCTATTTCTACCTCTACTCATGATCTTCCTTCTCCTTCCTCCTTCCTTTGCTCTCCCTTTTCCCTCTGATTTTTTACAGATGTGGTCTCTGTCCCTTTGCTGATCAGAACCAAGGGGTATCAAAGATGTTTGTCTGTGGCAGCTCTTCCCTAACCTTGGACTAAATGAGACGCTTTAAGCCCTGTTGTTTACAGAGTAGATCCAGAGATGGCCTGTGCCAAAGCTGTAGAAACGAGACACGTTGACTGCATGAGACGTGATCAGTCAGAGCCATGGGCAGCTGAGGAAGAGGTCCCATTGAGAGGAAATTGTCCCATTTCCTCTCAGCGTTTGGAAGGCCTCTTTCTAACCAAACATTGATGAACTCTTTTCCCATAAACTGATTGAGCTGTGCTGCTCTGATGACTAATGACTGTGTTGTGGGCAGCAATTCATGCTCAGACATGGGACTAGATCCTTCACTCAGCCACTACACAAGAAAGCATTTGTAGAGTTTGCCATTGCATTGAACAAGCTGACTTTTGGTATGGTGCTTTGGCTTCTAAAGGAATACATCATTTCTGAGCCCTCCAAACACACAAGGGGCTGTTCAAAATGGCATTCTTGGGCTATTACAGGGTTTTGGGGTAGAAGATGAGGTATGTGCATACAGCTACAGCAATGCTGTTACTCTCAGTTACTGCATTGCTTGGGGGTCATGGGGCTACAGGATGGGTCAGAGAAGCTATCCCAAGCTATATCCTCAAGCTATGACCATGGGATCTCAGCTCCCAAGTCCTGAGGTTTCACTCATGTCCGAGTGAACAGTGAAGATACTTTTCTTCATGGATGATTTCATATTTTATGACTCCCCTTCCTCTCTTCTCTGGTGATGTCCTGCAGGCAGGAGTGGGCACCGGACACCTCTCTCCTTCCTTGTTCTTCCTTCCCTCCAAGCTTGCTGACAGTTCCCCGCTCCCGGTGAATGACCGTGTGCCGCCTGCCGTGGTTACTTGTGAGGTTGGGACTGGCTGTCAGCCAATCACAGCCCAGCAGCAGGGATCTAATAGCCTCGGCGCCAGCCATTTGAGAGGAAGGAGAATATAGGTCATCAGTGACATCATCTCTCGGAAAGGTGGGAGGGGGGAGCAGAGAGGGGGAAGCAATCGTTTAAATTTGGAGAGGAGCTAACTGGAAATTTGGGCCATCAGGAGAATAATGGGCCGAGAGGAAGAGATGGGGATATTAATAGAGGTGGTTTCTGTAAGAGCTGGAGCGAGCAGAGAGGGATGGAGAGCAAGAGAAAGCCTCAGTGTTGGCAGATGTGTATATGCCGGAGCAGGCTAAGGAAGCCCTGAGGAGACCTTTGTCGCTTGCATCCTGGCCTCATCAGAGAGTCTTCCTTCCCCCCTTTACTTTGTCTTGACCAAATCACTCCTGTCTCCCAACCATGGCCAACCACGACTCTGAGAAACCTCCTGGGAATCTGTGGGTATATGGGGACTGGTGTAAGCCCAGTGCACCCAGACTGGTGCAGGTATCCCATGCTTCTATCTACCTAGAATACCAACTTCAGCTGAGCTGGATTCCTCTCCTCTGCAGCCCCATGTTGTTTGTATGCTAAATGAGGCAGATGCAACACCCCCAGGCAAGGTTTGGTTGCATTTGTAGTTTAAGTTCCTTGACAGTCTCCCTTCATGCTCACTCCAACACTAGAGCAGGGGCCCAGAGCGACTCTGTCTCTATCCTTGGAGACATTCAAATCTCAACTAGAGAAGGCTCTGAGCAACCTGCTCTAACTGGCCCTGTTTCAAGATGGGTGTTTGACTAGGGATCTCCTGACATCCCTTCCAACCTAAATTACTCCATGACTCTGTATCTCCTCCTAAGAACAGAAGACCTAAAGAAAACACCTCTCCTGGGACAGGTCTGAGGTGCTGTGATGAGGCTGTCATTTCCAGAAGGCAATGCAGATCCACCTTGCCTTAACTTTGCACTGTTAGTGCTCTCTCTGATGTGTTCTCACCTGAACCAAATGATACATTGCCACCGTTGCCACAGCAAACTGCAGGTGCAGTCTGGGGCTCAGTGTAAGTCTTGGACCATGTCCAGAATACAGTTTGCCCCCAGCAAGACTGTCTAACAGTGGAGGAACTGTTTTTTTTCCTTTTTTCCATGTTGTTCTACCTCTGGGCTGGAGACCAGTCATGGCTATGTTTAATGCTCTACGCTTCTACCAAAATCTCAATGTGCCCTGTCTGTGGCTACCTCAGTCTTTCATTAAGGAGTACAGTCTTCCTCAATAACTCTGAATTTCCATGTCTTTTACTTCTCTGCCCTGTGTCAGTGTGATGGAGGGTAGCCAGAAGAAGGAAAAGGAGAGGGTGAGTGCTGCCAACTACAAGAGATGCAGTGGCTGAATATGTGTGAAGAGAGGAGTGAGAAAAGAAGGGGTGTTGCCCTTGTTAAATATTTACCATCGCAGCCTAGTGATTTGATATTTCCTGCCCTCTAGGAATTCTCAGGGAATGGCAAGGTTGATCACAGAGGAATGGGGACTGGAACTTTCCCCTAGCTCTTCCAGCCTTGCCTGAGCTGCAAAACCTTGTCCCCATACCAGAGGTATTTGAGGTCTTGGGTTCAGCACTGTTCCTTGAAGGTCTAACCTTTCAGGTAGGGTTTGGAGGACAGTTAATCCTTTTCTTGTCAAGGCATGCTTCCAACATGCCCCAACACAAGGGCAGGCTTGATGGAGCTGGACAAAGCAAGGACTTGGGATTTCCTTCCCAGGCAGCTGCGAGAAGAAGGAAACCTTCTGCACAGGTCAGCTTTCCACACCGCATCAGCCAAGGTCTCTGGGCAGCACTGACCCACCAGGCACAACAATCCTGCAGTGATTGTGTCAGCTGATAGATGTCCAAATCCTGACTATTAGCTTCAGTGAAATGTCACAGTCAATGATGGCCACTGCCTGCCCTAGTGAACAAAGGCAAAAATCCTGCCATACATATTTCAGGCTGACAGACAGGTACTAGAGTCTCTGGTTCCAGTCTCTCCAGAAAGGCAATGACATGTTTGCACCTGCTGACGTGGAGGTTATCAGGCTTTGTAGCCCTGCCACCTGCTTTTGTGGCACTTGCCCTAACCTCTGGCACCAGTCCCCCTCCCACTGCAGGGCACTGCTCTGCCTTTCACCTTGGCAGTCACACACATTGTCTGAGACAGTCCCCAAAGGGATGATAGCAAAGGGACAGCCCAAAAGGGTTCTGTTTTTGAGAGACCAACAGACTACAGCATCAGCAGCCCCACAGGATGCGTGACAGAGCCAAGACAGCTCAGAACTGGACAGCTGACTGAAGACAGTTGTTTCCTTTTCTTCATCACCAGTCTTCCAACTATCATCAAAAATTGTGTACCAATGTCTGCCCTGTGTTCCTTTATGTGGATAGAGCAAGTGCTACAGCTGAACCTGCCCAGATTATGTTGGTGTGTGAATCCCCTACTGTCTGTCTGTTAGTAAACTGCTATCACCGTATGCTTTTTAGGAAGGCAACTCTGTCTGTTATTTATTTCAATTGTCTCAGAACCAGGTCAGTTGCTGTGGCCATTGATGGCTTTTTATTTTCCAGGTGCGTTCATCATTGCCTGGACTGTTGTAACCACAAGGCCAGAAAAAGCTGGAGGCGCTTCTCAGGATGAACAGAAATGCTGTTGCCTCTTTGCTGCTAAAGAACTCTTCCTTGTAACTGCATTAGCCTTGTCCCATAGTTGGCAGCATGTTCTTGTCTTTGCATCTTTTTCCAGCTTCTTATTTCCCAGTGACTCCTGGAGGAAATGCATTGAGGTCTTTGTTGCTATTTCTCAGCGGGGAGTCCTGCAAGGGGGGCTCTGCATCAGGGATCCTCAATGGCCTGTTGAACTACTTTCTGACTGTAATGAAAGCAGGATGATTGCTTAGGAAACAGAAGGGAGACCGAGACCCAGGCTTCCCAGCTGTCTGCTGCAGTGCAGGTGTCACTAAGCCAGTTCCCTGATGGATAAGGGAGGAGGCCACTCATCTCTCACTCAAACCCAGGTTTTCCCAGTGGTGCAGGTGTTTTCTGCATGCTGCATTCTTGCATGTCCGTGCAAGAGGGCCAGCTACCCAAGAGAAGGGCATTGTGTGGAGGACAAGGTGATCTGGAAGCCTTTTCTAGATGCTCTGCCATTAGTTGTGTTGCAAATATAAATGGAAAAAAAATGTAAATAACTCTGGAACTAAAAGGATCCTGAAAGGATATCACATTAAGTGATGCTTCCCTCTTCTTTAGCATTTCATCAAGCAGCAGGAGTTACCTCCCATTGCTGGTGATTCTGGGTCAAGAAACAGGCTCTGTAATCACTGCCAGGCTTTCTTCAGCAGCACATTAGTCAATCACTTTGCTTTTCTCCTCTTTGATGGGTCAAAGAGACAGTTGTCTTCTTGGGAAAAGAAATGCTGATGGGAAAAGCTGCAATGGGAAAAGCCAGGAGCTGTGCAGTGGCCACCATTGAACTTCCAATTAATCTTGAGGCCCGAGTGCACTGCTGGAAATAGTTGATAGGCCTGAATGTGGCCGTGATGAAGAGTGTGGACACAGAATGTCCTTCTCTGGAGGACCATCAAGGAATGGGTATATGGGGCAGGGGGAAGACCAAAAGAACTGGAGCATCTTGGACATCTTTCTTAACACTTCTCAGTCATACCTGAATCACCCTGCACTTATCCATGTTGCACACTTGTAATAAAACACCCTAAGCGTGAGTTTGAGGCTGGGCTGCATGAGCTACCTTCGGCCCTTAGATTTTTTTGTGGTCCATCTCTGCAGCTGGTATCTACAGGCTCCTCTGCAGCTCTTCCCAGATCCTTGTCCTCCTATCACTCACAGCCCTGGTAATCATGATCTTGCAGTCAAGGCCTGAGCTCACCTGGATCTGCAAGGAACAGACTTTCCTGAGACTGAAAGGCACATTTGCTCAGGCACCCTGGTCTAACTGCAGCAGGGAGTTAGTACCTCTTGCTACTAGGGAAGAGCCCCTTTTTTCCACAGAAGGTGCAGGTTCCCGCAGAACCCAAGCACACCCTAAAAGTGGGGTAAAATCCACCCTTTGCAGCCCATGTGGGCTTGCAAGGAGATTACTTAGCACCAGTTACACAATAGAAAGGGCTCAGGTACTCTCTGGCTGCAAATACATTTGATACACTGAAAGGGTTGCGGGAGCGTATCAGACAAAGTTCCTTACTTTGCTCAGGCAGCCTATCAAATATTTAACGGCCTGCCATAGGCAATTACATTAGAGAAGATAGTTAAACACCCCCTACCCCAGGGCACCCCCCTGCAATGTAAATCAAACAAATTGGACTCTTTTCACAATTGACACACACGATTTTACTTACTGTAAATAATTTAGTATTAAAAAGTCGAGCTACACTTTGCCCCATCTGGATTTTCTTTTCTCTTGCTCTCTCTCCTCTCTGCTGAGTTGAGCAGCAAGGACTCCGGGCTCCTAATGCAATAGATGGAGTGGAGGAATTTTGCTGCCTGGGTGAGCTGTTAAAGGTTCCCATTTCCTAATGGAAGAAACCACACTCAGGAAACTTGTGAAGTTGCCCATTTAAAACAGCCAGAGATGTTCCCTGCCAGCTAAGAACAAGGGATGGGAAAAATCCCTCCCTCCGGAAGAAGCTTAGTCTATTGCTGGTTGGCATCTCCCGGGGTCGTAGCAATCTCCCTATAAAACTTGGCTGAATGGTTGCACTTTTTAATTAAAAGCTATCTTTCACGATTAGACTCCGTGGAGTTTTAATAAGGATTTTTACAAGCGGGCTTTCAGCGTTGGTCTGCACGGATATTCCTTCTGCTTACACCTGAAGTGCTAGATCTGTGCATTAAAATACACTGCGCTATTCAGACGAAGAAACAGGTCTTGGCCTCAGAAGCTCTTTCCATACAGCTCTCCCAGCCTCCAGATCATTCTGAAAACATGATATTTTGAACTATGGCTTGTCTTCTTTTTGTGTTCCCCATTCTGCATGGTGAAAGGCACAGCATCGAGCCACTCTTGAATCTTTGGTATTGCTAGTGTTTGTCAGAGCATTGGAGGTGACGTTATCTCGCCCTGGTCTTATTTCTGATCTCACACTAATTTTAAATGGGAATAAGTATTCCATGCAGTAGAAATGTTCTCTTCAGTGCCATGGGTCTATCTCAGAAGTACATCAGTTTGTAGAGTTCAGTGCAACTTAAAAAAAAATGTTGGGGCTCAATATTACCCTCCTGCATGCTGGCAGGCAATTTAAACCATCGCTGTGCTAACCATGTGCAGTCTAATGGCACGTAGAGAATCTTACAAATCTTCTGACAAAACCAATTTTCATCAGAAAATGTAAATTCCAGTGAGAATGAAACATTTAATCCTTGGACACCTTAGTTTTGATAGATGGATCCTCCCCAGAGTTTCCACAGACGGTGGATGCCAAGTAGGCCAGGAGGACCAAGGAGCTGTGCTTTCAGGATCCACAGCCCTGGGACAGCCAGGATGCTGCCAGAGAAAGCCACATGTGCCCCATTTCAGATGGATCATTTTGTGGAGAATGGCAAACCATATCCCTCTGCTCCGTCAGTATTGCACTGGGAGCTGATAATCACTAGACAGGTAGCTAGAGCACACCATTAGAGACCTGAGGGTGCCAAGAGCTCTCGTTCAGGTAAGGAAGGAGCAATGACACCTTCTTAGGTAATAAAAGCAGCTGGAGGCTGAGGAAAACTGCCTGGGGCACGAAAACCACCTGGTAGGCAGGGTGGTCCTCTGAAGAGTCTGCATTGAGGTGTTTTTTGATTGTGAACAGAGGGATTAGGAGGAGCATTGCAAGCGTTTTTCGTTAGAGGCAGAAAGCCAGGAGAAGAAACTGTGGGTCATCTTTGCAAAGCCACAGAGCTAGAGCTTCTTGGTCACAGACCTTGCTGGACAGGACGCTCTGAGATTAGTTTCCAGTGGCATCTGGTGCATTGAGGGTAGATAGTGTCTGCTTGGAAAAAGGAAGATTTGTGAGAGGCAGTTAATAAAGGTCTGTTAAACCCTGGTAGGCACAGAAAAGAATGTGGAGGAAGTGCTGTCACTTGTTTCTTATCCACCTTTCTTAGGCACACACCCAGGATCCAGGGCTAGGTGAATCTTTGTCTTGGCTTGGGACAACTTTCTGCTGCTCCTCTGATCATTTCAGTGGTTACAGGTTGAGAAATGAGATCAGAACTCAGAATGGAAATCAGATCAGAATGGAAAATCTCTGTGCTCCTTTCTAAGCTTGCTTGCCATGTGTTGTCCTCAGGCTCTTGAGTTCAGGTCTTGGCTTCCTGAAGATGCAGAAAACTACCTGCTGAGCCCCTCGAGGAGGAGTCTTGTCTGTTTTTCCCCAGGAGCCTCTCTGCAGGGTGGGCACAAGCAGAGCATGCCCAGGTCTAGTCACCAAGGTCCCCTCTAGGACATGCTCTGAGGCAGAGTTTGGAGGCAGTTCATTGCTGGAAAAAAGTCAGCCTGTCATAATGTTTGTACCCTCAAGAAGAACTAATTCTAGAGCTAGGGATTGAACTGATCTCTCCAACTTTCCTTCTTTGATCTATTGGAATGGTGTGAGCGAACATGAATAAAAAGAGATGATCTGTGTGGCATGGGGCAGGGGTCACCAGGAAGAGCCCAGCAGAAGAAAAGAAACACAAAGTCACCCAACAGAAACTCCTGGCATGCCTGAGAGTTATCAAGCTCTTGGGCTGTTTATTTGAAGAGCACAGAAAGTAGCTGGGCACATGGCAGACTCCCCAGGAGGAGCAATTCCCCTTTGCAATCATTCTGCCTCAGCCTCAAGTGCAAAGAAAGCTTCCAGTGAACCTCTCTGGCAGCGGCTCGTCTCTGCCCATCACCTAATGCTGCAGTCGCTGCAAGCAGCAGAGGGGAGACTGTGACTCAGAGCTGTGCTGACGGAAAGCGGAAGGCGCAAAGACTCCATGGCTCCCGCCTGTTCCTATCTGTGGATAGTCAGAGAGCATCACTGTGTTGGCCAGCTAATCTACTGGGACCAGAGGTCCCTGGTGTGTGTAGAGGATGCTCTGACAAGCAGAAAGGGCTCTGTGGACTGTTGTACGCAGGGATCATGCATGGGCCCTCTCCAATCCATCAGGTCTTCAGAGAGAGATTTCCTGGCAGCAACGCAGAGTCGATGTGGTTCTCCCACCCAAGGGGCTCCTGAATCAGGATCTTGAAGGGCCTCCCCTTGTCCCTGTGCATGGATATGTTGGCTGCGTCCTGTCTGGCTTAACAGCCTTCTCTCTGAACGTGCATGTGTGAATCTGGGCACAAACCTGTCTGGTGACAACTGCTTTCCAAGACTGCTGTCGCTGGATCTGACCTTTATTTCTGCATGCTCAGACCTGAGCTAGCAGCTGGTTTGGGGCACTTCTTCTCAGACTGAGATTAGATTAGATTCTCCTTTTCCTTTTGACACTTGTTGGCCTGCCAGACTCACGGTGCCCAGCAGAAGACGTGTGAGCAGAGATGTCACAGAGGAGACTGCATACAGTAAAGCTAGAGGGTGAGTGGAGAGGGGCCAGGAAAACTGTGCAACACTGCCCTGTCTCCACCTCCACACCCTGATAGCAGCAGGACTGTACAGACTGCTAGGGCTGGCTCTTCTGCGCTGGATAAACCCCTGCTGCTCCCTGGAGAGGTCACTTGACTCTGAGCAAGACCAGGCACCTTCTTCTCCATCCCAACAGCTGCCGTCCCCTCTCCAGAAAGCAACAGGAACCCCCCTCTGCCGTTCCCTTGGCTTCAGCGCTGCTGCATGTCGAGCTCTTGTCTGCCTAAGAGCTGCCAGAGCAGGGTGAAGCACCAGGCTTCACCTCCGCCCACGGCACTTGGACAGCGGCTGGATCCAGGTGGAGGGGCAGGGAGGGAGGGAGAGGATGGGGGAGAGAGGGCCATGCCCCGGGCAGGGGGAGTGTGTGGAGATAAATACGGACTGGGAGATGTCGAGGAAGAAGGACCGCACTGCTGAGGCACCGGCAGGCAGCGGCGGGTTGGAGAGGGGAGGCTGCGGACAGACGGACAGGCAGACAGGGAGCCCATGCGGCTGCGCTGGCAGGAGGACCCGTGCGATCAAGCCAGGTAAGCCAAGATCAAGCCAAGTCTTGCTCAGCCGCGAGCAGCAAAAAATAAAAAGATAAAAGTTGATGAAACTTCTTGTTATTTCATTCTTAGGGTGAATTTTAAGTCTAGGAACTCCTTCCTTCGGAGGGCGGGGGAGGGAGCCCGGAACACCGGGGACATCCGAGTCCCGATGGGGAGTCCCGGGAAGGTCCGGGGTCATTTGCGGGGGGGGGAAGGACCGTTTTGGGGAGGGGGACCCCGACGGAAGGAGGAGGGGGGGTGAGATCACCGCCCGGGGGGCGGGGCGGGGGCGGCTCCTGCCGCCTCTCGCCCAATGATGGCGCGGGGGGGCGGGGGGGCCGGCCTATAATGCCCGCGATGCCGGGCGGCGGCGGCAGACAATACCGCGCCCCCGCACCGGGCAGCCCCCGCGCCGCCCCGCTCGCACCATGATGTCCATGAACAGCAAGCAGCCGTTCAGCATGCACCCCATCCTGCACGAGCCCAAGTACCCGCACCTGCACAGCAGCTCCGACGCCATCCGCAGAGCCTGCCTGCCCGCCCCCCAGGTAAGGCGCCGAGCCCGCCGGAGCGCCCCGTCCTGCGCCGGCCCCCGAGTTACTTGGAGAGGGCGTCGATGGGCTTTGGGGTTCCCCGCTACGGCAGCTGGTTGGGCAGGGGCTCCCAAGTGGGAGCGGGGCTTGGGGAACAGCGGCTGTACCATGTCAGCCCTGGACGTCTTGCCTAACTCGGTTGTACAAACCAGTGGAGCAGAGGCTCTGCCGGACTCCTCTTTGGCTCTGTCCTCCCTCTGCATTACCTCTTCTTTAGAGGAGGTCTCCCCAAAGAAAAGGGGGGTGCCCAGGGCCCAATGCCCTTTTGCTGATGCTCTTTTTGGCTGAGGGTTGAACTTGGTTTGTCTTACTGGTCCGGGTGCTGTCAAGGAGCTGAGTGCGATCTCTGAAGCAATACATTTATTCTAATCTTCTCCTGGTCTTTTGGTTTGTTTTTGTCCCTCCCCTACTCCTTCCAGATCCAAGGTAACATTTTTGCGGGCTTTGATGAGACCTTGCTGCGAGGTGCTGAGGCTCTGGCCGCTGTGGATATAGTATCACAGAAAACCCACCCTTTCAAGCCGGATGCCACCTACCACACCATGAGCAGCGTGTCTTGCACTCCTACCTCATCCTCCGTGCACCTGCACCACCCGTCCGTGCTCACCACACACCATCCGCACCACCACCACCACCAGCCCTCACAGGGCCTGGATGGAGAGCTCCTGGACCACCTCAATTCTGCCATCCCGCTCGGAGGAGTGCCAGGCCCTGATGTGGGCTCCACACCTTCGCACCCTCACTCCCACATGTCGGCCATCAACCACATGGCCCACCACTCCCAGCCTATGAACATGTCTCACCCTCACGGCCTCACTTCCCACGCTGTCATCTCTGGCCCTGAGACAGAGACGGACCCGCGGGAGCTGGAGTCCTTTGCCGAGCGCTTCAAGCAGCGGAGGATCAAGCTGGGGGTGACCCAGGCTGACGTGGGCTCTGCACTGGCCAACCTGAAGATCCCGGGGGTAGGCTGCCTTAGCCAAAGCACAATCTGCAGGTTTGAGTCACTCACCTTGTCCCACAACAACATGGTGGCCCTAAAGCCCATCCTGGAAGCATGGCTGGAGGAGGCAGAGCGGGCCCAGAGGGAGAAAATGACCAAACCAGAGATCTACACAGGGGGAGACAAGAAACGTAAGCGCACCTCCATCGCTGCCCCAGAAAAACGGTCGCTGGAGGCTTACTTTGCTGTGCAGCCGCGGCCCTCCTCAGAGAAAATTGCTGCCATCGCTGAGAAGTTAGACTTAAAGAAGAACGTGGTGCGGGTCTGGTTTTGCAATCAGAGACAGAAGCAGAAAAGGATGAAATTTTCTGCCACCTACTGAAGAAGGGGCTGGGAGGCTGGTGGTGGGGAGCGCCTGACCCGCCAGCCAGCCCAGCATGGCTCTGGAGCCAGCCCCTCCAGAACGGGCCGGGCTTCTCGTTTGTTTGTTATTAAGAAAAGAAAGAGAGAGAGAGAGAGAAAAGGAATAATAAACCTAAAAAAGGAAACCTGCCCAAAGCAAAGTGAACAGCCTGGAGCCTGGTGTCTGCTCCTTAACCCCGGGCCAACTGGCTGCGCTGTTATGACTGGTACAGACTTGCTTTTGTAGACAAAACTGAAAAATAAAAAAAAAAAGGAGGAAAAAAGAAAAGACAAAATGAAAGGCCTTGGGGGAGGTACAGGGATATCTGGAGCCCAGGCGGCAATGGTTAGAGCTCGGGCAGGTCTTTGTTCTAGCCCCCTGTCCCTACCTGGCTGCCCGGACAGATAGGGGCTGCCTATCCTTCTTCGGTGACTGATCCTCTTCTTTAAAAAATATAAAAAATAAAAAAAAATAAAAAGAGAGGAGAAAAAAAAAAAGATCTCAAAGCTGTCCTGGACGGCTGTAAATACGGAGGCGCCAGCCCTGCTTCCCTGCACTCGCTGCCGAGGGTCCCCGCGCACACTTCCACACACGCACACACACGCACTTGCATGGTTTGGTTCGCTATCCCCCACTCCCAGCAAATCCATCGCATTTTTGCAATAGCATTTCTGTTTCTACCTCATCGCTAAATTAAAGACAAAAAGAAAAAAAAAAAGAAAAAAAGATTTAAAAAATTTAGACAAAACAAAAAAAATGGGCACGACCCTGGAGTCATGGTTCGTTTGGGGAAAACGGAGTTTTTTTTGTTTTGGTTTTGCTTAAACTATTCGGCATCCATATGATTTCACTGTACAAAACCTGCGCTTCGACAATCAAGGCACTGGGGCTCGCAGGAGCGGCGCCTCCGCGACAGCGGCAGCGGCCGAGCTGGGCTGCGGGGGCTGGAGCGGCCGCGGCGGCGGCTGCCTTTGCAAATAGTGAACTCTGCACTTTCTAAGGCAAGAATACTTTTTTTCCTTTGCATATTTAATAGAGGAATATGCCTCCGTTTCCTTTATTTTTATTTTATTTTGTTTTCTCTCTTTTTTCCCCTTTTTTTTTCTTTTTTCTTTAACGAGATTTCGTTTCGCTGTGTGTGTGCTGAATGAAATTTGGTGTCCGTGTACGCTGCAGCATTTCAAATAAATCATGCACGTTTTACCTCACGCTGCTGCCTCGTGGAGTTACTGGCTCCCAGAAGCTGCCCCAGAGCAGACTCGGGGCTCCCCTGCCCCGGCAGCCACGGAGCTGCGGGTCCCGGTTCGGTTCGGCTCAGCGCGCCCAGTGCCGCTCGCTGCGCTGCAGCTGTTTTCCCCCAAGACCCTCCTGAGGGGCTCGGCTTTTCCCTCCCCCGAGGGGACAGAGAGGAAAGGAAACGAAATGAAACGAAACGCGAAAAGAAACGAACGGCGGCCACGCGCCTTCTGCCAGCGCTGCCCTCCCTGCCGGGACCCGAAGTCGCGGCCCCGGGTGCGGTTTCGGGCCGCCTGGGGAACGGGTCCCCAGCGCCCCCTGTCCCTCCTAGGCCCCCCGACGCGGTCTAGCCGGCAAGGCCCGCCCGCCCGCTTGTATTTCAGCACCTTCCCGCAGCTCCGCGCAGGCCATGAGTGACCCGAGCTGGGTTTGAGGGCGAGGGTAAAAGAGCCACTTCCCTGCCCGAGATCAGCCGAAATTGCACCGATTGAAACCGCCACATGTTGCTCCCTGAGTGCAGTTTGTTTGGAGGCCCCGGCCATGCCCCTTCGGGCTAAATTCGTTTGCACGAGTCAGGCAGATGCAAAGCAGCGGCCGGCAGGGAAGTCTCTGCCTCTCACCCTTAAACGAGTGCGGGGACAGGATATTTCTCCCAGGAGGGAGAATCCTTCCAGTCGGGTCCTGACACCTCCCTTGCCCTGATCCAGGGACGAAGAAGCATCCTGAGCAGACTGGAGAAGGTGTATTTCACCTGCCAGCTCCTCGCTCTTTACACTCCTCGAGTTTCGTCTCTAGCAGCCACCGATCTCAGCCTAACGCATCGAAGCCTCCTCCAAAACAAGATAAAAACACTTAGAAATCGGGCCGTAACCGCTGGGGGTGAATCTCTCCCTGAGTGAATGTCCCCTCGGCTCTGGCAGAGCACACCCACAGCTATTTTGACCTCCCTGTCACTCAGCTTTGTGCTTTTGCTTTACAACTTCCCCGGAGACATGCCCCGGCGGGACGGGGGGAGCCCGAAGGAAGCTGGAGAGCTGTCACCAGAGGAAGTGCACGAGCGGACGGGCGGGTGGGCTGAGGGGGATCCGCCGCTCGGGGCTGCAGCGCCGGTGCCGAGCCCGGCTGGCCGCCGTTGGGGCTCCTGCTTTGGTGCGGGACGAAGCACGCCAAGTCGCTCTCGAATTCATAGTTTTATCGAGAAAAAATACGAAGAGCAGTGGAGCAGGTGAGGGGGGACCAAAGGCTTCAAAAAGAGCCGAAACAGCGAGGAAAGTAAAGAGAGAAGCTGCCTGGTCTAACGGAGTAAGGCAGCCTCGTCGCCAGGACAGCACTCCCCGAGCCGCCCTGCCCGCGGAGAGCAGCGGGAGCAGCTCCTGGACCACCGATCGGGACCGGGACACGGCCGCCCTCCTGTGCCGCGGGTAACCGGGACACGGGCGCTCTCCCACGCAGCCCGGGACCACGACACGATCCGCGGTGCGGGTGAAGCACCTCGGACAGCGCCGGGCGCTGCGGCGGCTCCCGCGGGCGGCCCCGCCGGTCCCGGGCGGCCCCGCGGCCCTGGCAGCTGCGGCCGCGCCGGTCCGTACGCGGGCGCTTCGCAAACCCCTTCCCCGCCTTTGTTCTTTCGCTTCATTCCCGTTTTTTCCATGAAGCAAAAAGCGCATTTTCATAAATAGACCTTGGCCAAGTGCTGGCCATGAAATTTTAATGAAGGCTGGATGCTGAGTGCTGCCCGGGGGGGCCTTGGAGAATCAGCTCCGTGCAGCATTAGCAGGGCCCTGTTCGCTCTCCCCACCTCCCCAGCTCTCCCTTGCAGACATAACACACTCCAGGCTGCTGCTCCTCCTGCCTCGGAGTGGCTCTGCTGGCATGGCCCCCATCGGCAATGGAGAGCACCCAAATCCTGCTGGGACTGTGGTGAAGGCGCAGGGCCTCTGTGCCTGGCCGGTGTCGGTGACCAGAGCCAGCGGCTTGCAGGTGCCACTCTGCTGCTGCTCTTAAAAGTTTGTGAGGCGAGTGATGCAATATTTATCACCCGTGATCATAAAAAGGCGAGTCGGTATTTCCCACTCACAAATGCAAAGCGCTTAGGCAAATGTGCGCTCGGCTCGGGAGCTGGAGCGAGGCTGGGCCGCACAGGGCTCTGCCGTGGGCAGCGACAGCAAAGTGCCGGTCCCCGGAGAGCACTGCCAGCTGCCAGGTAAGGGGGGACCCACCAGGGATGAGAGCAGAAGGCGGCACACGAGGGGCAGCCTCAGGCAGCAGTGGGAGACACAGCCTGGGCTGTCCTCTAGCTGGGGAGGGCACTGGGGGCTGTCAGGGCTCTGCTGGGCAGGCAATGGCTCTAAGAGTAGTCACAAGGCCTGGCAAACTCATTACACGTGGAGACTGGGCAGGACCGAGCTTGGAGCAAGGCAATGTGACCTGGGAATTATTCCTGTCAGGAATGGGTGTTGGGTTGGGGGTTACATGGGTGAGAGGGTCCAAGAGGAGATGGAGAAGAGCCCCTTTGGTCACTTCTCCTACATCACCTGGCTCCCCTTTCTGAAACTTGTTGGCCACAGAACAGCCACTGGTCCTTCCTTCCAGAAGCAGGGTTGGGAGCCAAGAGAGCGGGTGGCGAGGAAGGTCCAGGGAGAGCTTCAAGCCTTGGTCCCCTCCTCGTCACATGTTTCAGGGTCTCTGCTCTTTTGCTCCTGCTGCTGAGTTGCCATTACTTGCCAAGTGCTGCTCTCCAGGGTGTGAAAGTCAGGGGAAACTTAGTGCGTTGGAGATGCTGCATGGCCTGGGAGACTGACCTCGTTGCTGAGAGGCTTTGACCTGCCCCTTTTCTGGGGCAGCATGCACACGTGTTGAGGTCCCAGCTGAAATGCCAATGGGCCCCAAAGCCCTCTGAGCTGAGCTGCTCTGCACACTGTGCAGGCAGAGACTGAGAAAACTGCAAGGCAAGAGCAGGCAAGAGCTTTGGAAGAAGGATCAGAAAGGCACATGCCTGCGCGCAAAGGTATCGCAGGAACACCAACAGATGGGTATCACACATTGCACACACAGGCAGCATGCACAGGCGGACATGCACAGACATCACAGAGATGCTCAGACACCTGCACACTCTCCTACCCTTTCTTTCTCTCTGTTTCTGGAGGGCAAAGCCCCTGAACCATGATCCTGCAGCAAAAATAGCATTAAATGAAAGGTATATTGATTGAACTGAAGACTCAGCTCTTGCCATCTTTTTTCATTTGAGATTTGATATAGGATGAAGCTTTGAGACTTATCAAATTTGTAGCTTTAGTAGCAAGTTCACCTCTAAGAGTATCTGCTTTCCCTGCTACTTCTAAGCAGATGGGACTGACTGGGATGGGACCAGTCCCTTATCTTCCCCCAGCACTTGAGCCAGGAGATTGTTCATCTGGGAGCTCAAAAGCATTAGACAGTAGCTAAGTCACCCATGGTGAGAGATAAGATTTGAACCCAGACATAGACACGTCTGGTGTCACCAAAGCAGAAAAGCACAGGTGAATGCTCTCAGTGAGTGTCCTCTAGGCTTCAGATACGATCAATGAAGAGTGACCAATACAGGTAAGCTCTTTCTAAATTTTACTTCTGAAGAAAGCAGGTAAATTATGCCCTAAAGGCATCTTTCTTAAAGATCATGAAGATGTTAGATGACCAGTTCAGGTAGAGACATCTACAAACGGATACATAACAGTTCAGCAGGGGTGAGTCCTACCCCTAGTGCTGCATGTCTTCCTGAAGAAAGATGGTCTGCAGGTCTGGGATATGGGTCCAGAAAAGGAACTGCTGGTGGCCCTACAGCAAGGGCCTCTCTCACAATGAAGTGCCTCCTACTCAGGTGTTGATCTCCCTACTCAGGTGTTGATCTCTTGAGGCTTTAGCATATACTTAGAAGGATCCAGGCCAGCATGTGCATGTGCATGTCACCACCCCTTAAAGCATATAAGAATGTGTCTAAAGTTATTTATGAATATCAATACACGATGAATCAAGGCTGGCAACTCCAGACAAATGCAGATGTACCTGAAGAGAAGAAATTCTGGGGAAAACATTATCCTTCCTTTATCTTTTGGAACAATTTTGGGACCATAGCTGATGCACTGCATCAGATTGCTTTCACACTGTTTCATTTTTACAGGCATAGGGGATACCTGTTATTCCTGGGCCACAGGTTAAACAGTGTCAGCACAGCTCCTCCTCCTGCATTGTATCGCACCACCAAGGGTTTGACTCTCCAGCTGGGAAGGGAAATATGGTAAGAGAGGTTGCTAATAGCCAGGATGCATGGGATTATCCCTTGATAGCGTTTTGCCCTTGAGAGCATTTTGCAAGCTCTTACTTTTGGTTCCCCACTGCGCCTCCTTCCCTAAACTCGGTGATTGGAACTTGTAGCTCTAAGTACCATGCAGGGCTTTTGAGGAAATGTCACCAACACTGTCACCCCTCAGATACAGCAGCAGGCATTGACTGACGCCAGTGGTGTCTCTCCAGTCTACACACATGTCACTATGACCAGCCCTCAAGACAGAAGAGGAATGCATGAACCCCCCTTTAAAATTCCAGCATGTCGCAGCTTTGTGCTCAACTTTGTATCCGGAGGAGAGAAAATCCTCCATGTTCTTTAAAAGATTCCTGCCTTTGAAAGTCATACAGGTAAAGGGTGCCCATGCTGATGGACTCTCTTCTATTATTCTATGTGTTTTAGTGCAGTGCAGAGGAGATGTATTTTTAAAGAGGCCAGCGCTTGAAGTAGACTCTGTTCCACTACAGGGGAAAAAGGAGTAAAGCAGTAATTACAGGCTTCATAGGTGCCTGAGCAGAGAGAAGGACAGCTGGGCTTGAGGGGGAGCCCAGGAAGAAAATTCTCAATGAGCTGACTGTGGAAAGAGTTTGGGAAATGGGGCAGGCCATTTCATGTATTAGGGGCAACCCCTAGGGCTGACTGTGAAGGAGGGGGAAGCTCTCCTTCTACCAGCTTCCAAGCTCTTCGCCCAGCCTGGGGAATTTTGTCTGGGCAGGGATTACAGGATCATGTCCTCCTATGTAAGTGTGCACCACAGTGTGGGTATACCAGGTGTGACAAGGTTTTTCAGTGCTGTGGGTATCAGGACGCAGCGGTAAGTTGATGACACACTTTCAGTAGAAAGAGGGAGAAAATATGTCTGAGAATAGAAGAACTGTAGGGATTCAGGGCACAGAGAAAGCCTGCAGAGAGGAGACCTTGCAAGAGGAAGGTTAAGACGGATGTGGCATTGCATCCTGCCTTGGTTGTTGGTCACAGCTACACTAGCTAAGGGTTAGTGTAGGGAAATAAAGACAATGAGCAAATAAATCGTTGTGTGAGTTAAGGGTCAGATCTTCATGACATTCTGGTACAGCCTTGACTATCTCAATAGCTCGGGAATGACGGTTTGGGTTTTAAAGGTTTTTAGGTTCACTAACAGGACACTGTCAGAAGTGTACTATGAAGAAATCCAGGTCCAGGACCCAGTTCCATTCCTGTTCACAGCCGTACTGCAGAATTTGGATCACTTTCCCCTGAGTCTGGTCAAAACAGGATGGGAGCTTCGAAGAACAACAAGACAAACCTGTTGCCACTCGCTCTTGAGACATCTCTTAGTGTGCATCTCCAAGGAGAAAATTTTGAGGTTTCTTCTGTTGCTATCAAAATCAAGAACTGGGACCTTACAGGGTGCTTAGTCTTACTGCAATCACCTACAGGTTTAACATTTGACTCTAGCAAGACCAGAGACACAGTACATAGGTATATAGTGCCAGTAAGAATAAGATGTTTCAATAAAGATATGAGTTTTTTTTTTTTTAATATATGCTAAGGAAACACTTTAAGCAATTTAATCTGCTGCTTTTCCTATACAAATACTGCAGTCTTGATCTCACCTCAGGTCTTACCTACAATAACAGAACTCCATCAGCCAGCAATCCAACTGAAGCCTTGTGGGAATACTCCTATGACTAAGGTCTCCTCACCTATGCTTGCTTTAGCCATAAGGTCTAAGGAAGGCTGTAGGACTTAACTTCAGATCACTGAGTAGAGGAGCTCCTGTGAGATTTCAGAAACATTAGGCATCAGGAGATTGAGAGATCAGGGATAAAATCTATATTTCATCCACAATATCTCAGTAACACTTCCAGTAGCTCAAGAAAAATAAGTGCTCTCTGAGAAATATGAAAATGATAACTAAGGATGATATTTTATTTATATCAAGTAAGGAAGGTCTTAGTTTCATGAGAAAAAAGTTTTATTGTGTGTGTGTATAAAGTCATGTTTAACTATTCTGTGACTATCCAGCTGCTACATGTGGGCTTACTTTGCAGAGCTTGTTTTCAGAGATGCACACAGCAACTCTTGTATAAAGCTACTCAGCAGAATCTGCCTCATTCATCATCAGCTCCAGGAAAAGCACTCCCAGAACTCCCGATATTTGACTAAATATTGAAGCAAAAGCATGTTCTTCCATAAAACTGAGCATCTAACTCAAGGAAGAAATGCTCAAGGTGAGCTTTGCAACCCATAGGCGAGTATTGCTCTGTACACATCTGCTCTGTAATGCACAATGATTCCAGAATGAGTTTGAATTGGTTCCTAACACTGAGAATAATACTTCAGTATGGGAGGTCTCTCTTGCTTATTTATATTTGTGCTATACACCTGGGGATCCCAAGTGAAATCTGCATTTAGGATCCACAGATTAGGAATGCTGAATTCATTATTCCATTTTTAGCCATGCTCTGTAGGACTGGGACAGAAAGACCCAGCAACAGCAGAAAGTCCCAAAGAGTCCCAGGCTCCAGTCTCTCCCATTAGAAACCAGAGTCTCCTTGCAGGGAGCCGGGGAGGGAGTACAGTCTGTGTACAGAGCTAATGGCTTCTGATGACTCTTCCTGGAGATGCTTTAATTGTCCTTGCCCGGGTTTCACCCTCGCAAGCTAGTCTGCTCAGCACGTCTTATGTTTTAGCACTATACCTCTCTCCTGCAGCCAGTGTATGGTAGTGCTTACTAACCTCCAGCTTCTCGCATGGATTTTTTTCTTATCCCAGCTGTGCTGTTTGGTTCAAATCTAAGTGCATTTTCAAATGTGATGCCTGTATGTCTTTATTAAACAACACAGCTTAAAGAGGGAAAAACAAATAGATTAGACCTAGGTGTGCTCCATAGCTAAAACTATGGGAATCTGCTGCTCTACAGTTGTGCGCAGCACCCAGCAGCTGTGCAGTGCAACCAGCCTGAGCAGCAACACAAGGGGTCACTTCTCCAGCCCTGACTAATTCATCACAAGCAGGTCACCCACAGAGTTAACTGTTTTCCACAGAACATCATGTGTTTGCTCTGTTTGAGCTGCTGTCTTCTCTGGTGCAAAGGCAGGTGGACAGACAGCAGGATATCCCTAGGAACTGCACACCAGTTGTGAAGGTTCAGTGGGAGACACCCTGCTGGAGATATTTGGCTGTAGTCCCTGTATCTCGTGGTTGGTCTACTCATGATATCAACTTACACAACACTATAGCTTTTCTGCTGGAAGTTCCTTTGTTTTTTATAAGCTTGGGATCAAAATTTGTTCTCCGTTACCTTGAAATGGAGACAATCATTCCATGTAGTACTGACATTGCTGAAAGCCAAATTTCCTGTCAGCAATAAGCGTAGCCACCTGCGGAGTGCAGCCAGGAGTGCACACCACTGCCTGGCACTCAGGAGCAAGGAGTGAGCAGACTCCTAATGCCAGGCAGGACTGAAGGTAAATTCAGACAGGCAGATTGCTAGGAATCAGCCTCTGGTCTTGACTTCTTGCTGAAATCACCAGCAGCTAATAATGAACGTAAGGGCAGGCTTGCGTCTGACACTCGGAGTCCCATGGGAAGGAAACACGCTGACGAGTATCCTGAGGACATAGTCCATCTGACTATGAGGCATTTGGTATCAGAAGACGGATATGGATGTGTTTGAACACTTCCCTGTTTAGTATACTTGGGACCACATTCTGCCTCTCCTGTGTTGTGTCTCGTGATACTGTGTCATTCCAGGGAGCTGTTAAGCAGCTGTCATGCTCTGTACCAGAAATAGCTGGATTAAGCCAGTCTCTTGCCGGTAGAAATCGTTGATTTTTGCCATGATGACTGTGTAACTCCCCCCACCTTGGTGAATGACTGGCTGTTACAAGATACTAAATGAGCCAACCACATGCTTCATAATGTCAATTGTAGTTCAGTGTTAATTATTCATGATAAAACTTCATAATGTACTATTAAATGGGCTGCAGGATATTTTGGTTAAATTGAGGAAACCTTAAGGCTCCCTTTACAGGGGAGCTGTACAAGGTTCTTTGGGCTTTGCTAAGAGCAAAGGTTCAATTAAAGCTTAGGTATGGTGGCTGCTGTGTAGAGACTCCAGTTACTGAAATCATGTGAATGTGGAGATCAATTCAATAGCTCTGCGTCATTGCTTTCAACACTAAGTTTTTAGGTGACATGCTTACGAAGAATGTCTCAAAGCCCAATCTGCCATGTACTTCAGCCTTCAGAGGACCAAAAATAATGAATGTGCTGCCTTACGCAGTCCCGTGCCACGTGCTCTAGGTGACCCTGCGTGTACAGAGGGGTTGGACTAGATGACCTCTAGAGGTCCCTTCCAACCTTAAGCATTCTATGATTCTATGATTCTGAGTTTGAACTTGCTACACGCACACCCAACATGGTCACAGAGCCATGCTTAACCGTCCCTGAGACACTGCTGGGGGCACAGTGCTCTTACAGATCAGCCCTTGCAGTGCCCTTGTATGACCATCTCTGGGAAGGCAGATTGGCCCCAGTGTCCTGCCTCAACTGGCTTGGTCATTCTTACACCCCATGGATGCGGAGAGCTGAGACAACTTTGAGGTGACATCCTTGTTTCTGCTGTAGGCGCTGACAGGAACTGGCCAAGAGAAGTGATCACCTCATGAAACCAGAAATTGCTGTTATCACATAGGCTTTACCCTACTTTGTCCACAGCTTCCAGGAGAGACGTAGTGTCCACCCTGGGGAGAGGAGTAGCAAGGTGTCTTCAAGGCCTGACCTGCTTGCCACATGGCTGTGAGGTGCAGCAGAGACAGTCACCCTTTGGCAGCTCTGAGAGCCCAGTGCTGGAGATGCAATCCAGAAAAGGAGCTCTGGACACCTTCCTATGCCCACAACAGCACTTTGCTTGGCAGAGCCGCTGCCAAGCATCACTTTGCCAGGGGAGGACCTGTCTTTCTGCTGATTTAATACTCACTCTCATTCTTCTCGCTGTCTCTGTGATGCAGAATGGGAAGATGTCAGTGCCTGCTGGCTTCAAACCTTATTTCTGAGCAGGCAGGGCGAGAGCACCAGAGAATGCCGTCCTTCACCCACAGCTTTACTTTCTCAGTTTTCCTTTCTGGGACCCCAAATCCCAAAGACACACGGGAAACTTGAACTTAAGCTTTGCAGTGCTGAAGCTGACTTGTGCAATAGCCATCCCTTCTCAACACTGCTCCCTTTTGCGTGCCCTCACAATAATTTCTTTGTTGAATTAGAATGAGAGACTCCTCTGGCTGGAAAATAATCAGCTTCTGTCTTTGCTGAATTATTTTTGTCTGGTTCAGGTCTGCCAGCAGGTTCATCCTCTCATTTTCACAGCCTTAGTCATAGTAGAGGAGAGGTGACAACATGGGAACAAGCGGGCAAGGCAGGTACGTCCCTGATAGGCCAGCAAATGTCTAAGAAGCATGGCTTGAGTCTTCATGGGATCAACTCTGAAAGCTTTTACATACCTGGTTTAGATCACTTTATTCACTCCAGGAAGCAAACAGGAATTAAGGAAAGCCTGCACTTCATTTTGTGGTTTTCATCAGCACCATGGCTTGAAAGGACAACATGTCAGCAGGTCATAGGTGACTTCCGACTTCATCTGTCTTTAGCAGGTTGCATAGGTGGGTCAGTTCATTCCCAGACTCCCCCCTCTCCCTCATCCGCAGGCAGATGCACTGGATTTTACTCTCACCCAATCAAGCGTTGCCCAGTGAGCAGTTAAGAAGCTACATGCAGGCCTCTTGCTCGGTGCATTTGTTAATAATGCTTTGTTCTGTGTGCTCTCCGGTGGGTTAGACCATGCTGTTCCAGCTCCCTTCCTGGAAAAGGGCCAAAGCCACAAAGTCTTCTCAGGGTGGCTGGGTGAATGCGCCTTGCATTGATTCTCCTGCCAACTCTGCCATGCAAAAGCGCTCCCTCTGCTCATAGGAAAGCCTGTGGGGTTGCAAATGAAAACAGCTGTGAACCCTACAGTGTGTTTCAACCCTGAAAACACCTACATTTGTCTTCACAGTTGACTCTAGCAGAGCGCACCTTCACCACGCTCATCTTTCAACTGCTATAAAGTCTGCAGGGGCCAATCACCTGCACTACACGCACTTACCCCTGTCCCTGCAGCCCCTTCCCTGCTGAACAGTTTTATGGGATATCAGGGATTTCAGATTTGAACAGAGGAGAACCTCCAGTAGCTGTCCTAAATTTCTTGCAGGTTATTACCATATTCCACAAGTTGAGCCAAATTTAACTAATGAGAAGTAACTCATAGAAAATTTTTGATGTTTGATGGAGCCAAGGAAGGCCTTTGGGCAAAGTATAAGTACTTTGTGCATGGTTTTGTGTGTTCCATGGGGTGTAAAAGAGATAGGACTGGCTCACGTAATGTGGTTTGGGTGAGGGTG
Source organism: Tinamus guttatus (assembly GCF_059628265.1). Taxonomy (NCBI): domain Eukaryota; kingdom Metazoa; phylum Chordata; class Aves; order Tinamiformes; family Tinamidae; genus Tinamus; species Tinamus guttatus. The sequence goes on from NW_028288821.1 coordinate 3,330,778, forward strand.
GCCTAAAGATCAACTCAAAAATTAAAGTAGACTTCTCCAGGTCCTTAACTCTCTGTAGGAGTGGGAGGGAGGAGTGAAGCCTCCAGCTCTCGGAGATTAAAGGCTTTTCTTGCTTTAGGTGTTATTAAACAATAGCTGCATCCAGGTAGTTCTGTCCCTTCCACTCATTGCTTCCTGTCACTCAGATCACATTTCTTGAAAACAGCGTATCTCTTCTCAGCTAAGACCACCTGATGGAACATGCCAGGCAAATATCAAATCAAAACTCATAATCAAAGTTCTTTTGTCACCTCAGACCAAACCATGTAGTTAAGCATCAAATTTTAATCCCCTTTGCTGTGTGTGTCCATGACTATGGGAGAAAGCAACAACACTGGTGCCTCCTTAGCAAAACTAGGCCTCAGGAGGGCCACAGTCTGGAAGGGTATAGACTGGCTGATTCATTCTTCGGTTTCAGGTCGTCTACCACAGGAGAGAAATATCCCTCCTTTCCCCTCAGCCAGGATGTTCCTTGAGCCACCACTCTTGCTTCTCTCCTGTTTTTTGCTTTCAGAAGTGATGTGTAAGTCTATTGCCTCTGTGCAGTTCAGCTGTGGAAGCATCCTTTCCACTGCCAAGAAAATCCCTCTCTTACCAGAGGTTTGGGCCTACACCGTAAGAAGATGAGGCCTTCTTCATGAAGGTGAGAATGTCTCTGCAAGAGGCACAGATCAGCAGATAGGGCAGTGTGATGAAACTGCTCATTGGAGCGACCGCTGTGATTGCCTATGTCCCTATCCTACAACAATACCTACCTATCAACTTTCCCAATTTTGTGTTTGAGCAATTAGACAGCTGACTGACTCCAGAGATCCGCAGGTTATGTAGTGTATGAGGTTGCAGGCTCAAGAGGAGCAATTCTAAACAAGTTACCACCTCTTCTACTGTTGCCACGGTGCTCGCACTCAAAGTGTCAATTCTCGCTGCAGCTACTGATGGAAAAAAGAAGAAAAAAAGAAGAGAAGAAAGAGGTGTGCAGTTACTGTCATCAGATTGCTGTACAATGCTCATAACTAGTCGGTTAATGTCTCTAATGCTGTTGTATATTCAACTCAATCACTGCCTGGGTGTCAAAATTTCTGGGAGTAACCACCCCAAGAAGACTGGGCATGGCGGGTCCCAGTGGTGAGGGCTCAGTGTTCAGTCCACATCCAGTCATGAGTCCAGGAATTCTCAGGCTGTGCCAGGCAAGGGTCTCACTAGATCAGCCGTGTGCTCCTTGCAGATCAGCCTCTGTGCACTTCCTGTAAGGCATCCCTATGTTCATTTCAAACAGCCTGATAGTACAAAGGTCTCATCTGTCAAGAAATAAATTTAAGCTATTTGCAGAATGAAGACCCTTTAGCATTGTCAGTTATCCATCCAACCCTACCAGATGTCTTCATGCCATCCCTGAAAAAAGAACTTTTTCTAAAAAAAGTTTTAGCTCCATTTCAGCCTTTTTAAACTCCTTCCTTCCCAACATCACCTCTCCAGTTCAGCTCTTGTTCAGTTCTGAAGGTCCATGCAGTACTCCTCACAAAACTGCAAGAAAAGATCTCCTCAGTTGTTGGTGCTTATCCCCATCCTGCTGCAGCCAACAGCAGGGGAAAGGGCTGCCAATAACGTCTTAGCATGCTAGGCTGGAATTACCTCTTACGGAAGAGAACAGGTGATGTGATGGCATTACTTTGGGACACTGCCAGGGTCCGACTCACTCTCTGTGACATGGAAGTTGTGACTTGGGGAGGGCAGGGAGAGAGAGGAGGTCACTCTGAGAGGATTGTGGGTGGAAGAAAGCCTGTCCATCTGCCTTACATTAAGCACCGACAACACACAAATTTTTGTGGCTGGGGGCAGATCACAGCATATAATAATTTATGTTTTGGTTGGAGGAGGTTGAAGTTAGGCAGTCACTTTGCTGTTATAAACCATGACCATCAGCATAGAGGATTTGCTAAGAACCACTTCTCCAGGAGAGATGACTCAGAGTTGTTGAAAAGGAGTTGCTTTCTACTCCCAAGACAACCTTCCACTCGAGCAAGGTTTGCTCCTTAAAAACAACGAGCACCTAAAAAATCAGTGCAATTACAGAGAATAAAAAAAAAAATCCTCTTAAAATAAACTGGGAGAGAGTTGTGAACCAGTGACTATGCAATTTACAGGGAATGGAAATGCAGCCTGCCTCTGTGCCAAGTCTTGATGGCTTCATTTGGTTTTGTGAGGCTCTTAACGCTTGTGCACCAGAACCAGCTTCCCTCCCAAGGCGGGAATCAAAGCGGGGGAAAAGTGTCTCCTTACAAGCAGTTCCAGGTATTTATTTCTGTTAAAAATATCATTTTCAGACTACTTTCTGCTCTAGGATTTGACAGCAAAGACTGGCAGCAGCTCTTCCCATGGATGGCCTTGACTGTATGTCCCATCATGTTCCCCCACTCTTCTTTTACATGACTCCACTTTCTCCTGTCCTCCACCCATGTGGGGGACCTCACTTACTGGCATGGCAGGGATGGGAGAACAGTGGAATGTTCCTGTCCT